>NC_091172.1:31398635-31483635 GCF_040958095.1 Procambarus clarkii
AAACAGTAAAGGTCCAAGGACTAGGGAGCCGGTCGGCTGAGCGGACAGCACGCTTGACTTGGAATCCTGTGGTCCTGGGTTCGATCACAGGCGCCGGCGAGAAATAATGGGCAGAGTTTCTTTCACCCTATGCCCCTGTTACCTATCAGTAAAATAGGTATCTGGGTGTTAGTCAGCTGTCACGGGCTGCTTCCTGGGGGTGGAGGCCTGGTCGAGGACCGGGCCGCGGGACACTAAAAAACCCCGAAATCATCTCAAGATAACCTCAAGAAGGACTGAACCCTGCGGGGACTTGACTGGTGACGTCTCGCCAGTCTCACCAGTCTGAGACCTCACCCCTCACACTGACTCGTTGTCTTCTGTTGCTTAGGTACTCCCTTATCCAATGGAGTACCTTCCCTTTCACTCCTGCCTGCATCTCCAGCTTTTTTGCTAGCCTCTTGTGTGGTACTGTGTCAAAGGTTTTCTGGCAATCCAAAAATATGCAGTCTGCCCTCCCATCTCTTTCTTGCCTGATTTTTGTTGCCTGGTCATAGAATTCAATTAATCCTGTTAGGCAGGATTTGCCATCCCTGAACCCATGTTGATGCTTTCTTACAAAGTTCTTTCGCTGCAGATGTTCCACTAGCTTTTTTCACACAATCTTCTCCATCAGCTTGCATGGTATGCTAGTTAGGGACACTAGCCTGTAATTTAGTGCCTCCTGTCTACCCCCTTCTTGTATATTGGGACTACACGAGCCCTCTTCCAAATTTTTGGCAGTTCCCATTACCAGTGATTTGTTATACACCAAGGAGAGTGGCAGGCACAGTGCTTCCACTCCTTCCTTCAGTATCCAAGGGGAGATTCCATCTGGGCCTATAGCCTTTGACACATCCAGATCTAGCAACAGTTTCCTTACTTCCCCACTGGTAATCTCAAACTCTTCTAGTGGGTCCTCGTTAACTATTCCACACATTGATAACTGTGTGTAATTATCTAAATGTAATTACCTAAGTGTAGTTACAGGATGAGCTACACTCGTGGTGTCCTGTCTTCCCAGCACTCTTTGTCATATAACGCTTTGAAACTACTGACTATCTTGGCCTCCACCACCTTCTCACCTAACTTGTTCCAACCGTCTACCACTCTGTTTGCGAAAGTGAATTTTCTTTTACAGGCATACCTCAGAATAAGAGTTTAATCCGTTCCTGGAGACGCCTCGCCTTCCAAAAACTCGCATTCCGAAGTTAATTTCCCCATAAGAAATAAAGGGAAATGAATTAATCCGTTCCTGACTACCCCAAAAACCCCACATCAAACTAAATTTTTATACCTAATTTACCTAATTCATCTAAATAAACCTACAAAACTGTGTTCCAGTTATTACTTACCTTGCTGTCGAGTGCTGTAGGCGTATGGAAGATGGTGAGGAGGGGGGAGGAGGAGAGGAGTTACTGTTTGGAAGGGGAGTCCCCTTCCATAATCACATCACATAACCCCATGCCTTGTAACACTATGGATACCACTTCTCTTTCTAAATTTTTCAAACCAGCCCCTGCTTGCCTTAAACTCTTTCTTATCTGCATCACTCGTTGCAGGGGTATTCTTTAGAAGGTCTTCGTGCAACACCCTGGCTTTCTCACAAATAATGGCCTCCGAAACACTATCACCCCTCAACTCCTTGTCGTGTATCCAAATTAATAACAACTTTTCCACTTCTTCAAGTATTTGTGGTCTTTGTGCCATTAATGTTCTTACTCCTTTTGCCACTTTAGCACCCATAATCTTATTTTTCTTCTTAAGTATAGTGCATATTGTTGATGTGGCTTTGTTGTACTGCCTACAAAGTTCAACAACACGTGTACTGTTCTCATGCTTCCGAATGATCTCTTGTTTCTCCTCTATTGTCATCCTCACATGAGCTTTCTGGCCTTTATCCTTACCACTGGCTTTCTTGGGACCCATGGTGAGATATATAATAACAAATTGTATAGACAAATCACCAAAAATCCAACAAAACACTGAAAATCCGCGAGAAGAATTGATGTGGGGGTAGTCACTGAGCGCGAGACAATAATAAACTGAGGGGCGGAGGGGCGACGAACGCGCTAGGTCGGCTGTACGCGTATCAACAAACTCGCGTCCAAACTCGCCTCCCGAAGTAACCATCGCCTTCCGAGACAAATTTTTGGAGTAAATACACCTCGCCTTCTGAAAACCTCGCATACAGGGACAATCGCATTCCGAGGTACCACTGTATTTCTTTGGCATCTGTGTTTAGCTTATTTAAATCTATGACCTCTTGTTCTTGAAGTTCCAGGTCTCAGGAAATCTTCCCTATCAATTTTATCAGTTCCTGTTACTATTTTGTACGTAGTGATCATATCACCTCTTTCTTCTGTCTTCTAGTTTTGGCATATTTAATGCCTCTAACCTCTCCTCGTAGCTCTTGCCCTTCAGTTCTGGGAGCCACTTAGTAGCATTTCTTTGCACCTTTTCCAGTTTGTTGATGTGCTTCTTAAGATATGGGCACCAAACAACAACTGCATATTCTAGCTTTGGCCTAACAAAAGTCATGAACAATTTCTTTAGTATATCGCCATCCATGTATTTAAATGCAATTCTGAAAGTTAGAAAGCATCGCATAGGCTCCTTGCACAATATTCTTTATGTGGTCCTCAGGTGATAGTTTTCTATCTAGAACCACCCCTAGATCTCTTTCTTTATCAGAATTCTTTAAAGATTTCTCACATAATATATAGGTTGTATGGGGTCTATGTTCTCCTATTCCACATTCCATAACATGACATTTATTAACATTAAATTCCATTTGCCAGGTGGTGCTCCATATACTTATTTTGTCCAGGTCTTCTTGAAGGGCATGACAATCATCTAAATTTCTTATCCTTCCTATTATCTTAGCATCATCAGCAAACATGTTCATATAATTCTGTATACCAACTGGTAGATCATTTATGTACACAATAAACATCACTGGTGCAAGAACTGAACCCTGTGGTACTCCACTTGTGACATTTCTCCATTCCGATACATTGCCTCTGATTACTGCCCTCATTTTTCTATCAGTCAGAAAATTTTTCATCCATGATAGAAGCTTACCTGTCACCCCTCCAATATTTTCCAGTTTCCAGAACAACCTCTTATGTGGAACTCTGTCGAAAGCCTTTTTTAGGTCCAGATAGATGCAGTCAACCCAACCATCTCTTTCCTGTAATATCTCTGTGGCTCTATCATAGAAACTGAGTAAATTCGATACACAGGATCTTCCAGATCGAAAACCATACTGTCTGTCTGATATTATATCATTTCTCTCCAGGTGTTCTACCCATTTAGTTTTGATTAGCTTTTCCAATACTTTCACTATTACACTTGTCAATGATACAGGTCTATAATTGAGGGGGGTCTTCCCTGCTGCCACTTTTGTAGATTGGAACTATGTTAGCCTGTTTCCACACGTCTGCTACGATTCCTGTACACAGGGATGCCTGAAAGATCAGGTGAAGTGGAATGCTGAGCTCAGATGCACATTCTCTCAGAACCCATGGTGAAACGCCATCTGGGCCAGCTGCTTTGTTCTTCCCGAGCTCCTTTAGCATATTTTCCACTTCATCTCTAGACACCTCTATCCGCTCTATGTTGTTCTCTGGAATTCTTATTGTGTCTGGTTCTCTGAATATTTCATTTTGTACAAACACACCTTGGAACTTTTCATTTAATGTTTCACACATTTCCTTTTCATTTTCCGTGAATCTGTTTCCCATTTTCAACCTCTGGATATTATCCTTTACCTGCAATTTGTTGTTTATGAATTTGTAGAATAGGCCCGGTTCTGTTTTACATTTATCTGCTATCCCTTTTTCAAAATTTCTTTCTGCCTCTCTCCTTACTGCTGTATAGTTGTTTCTCGCATCTTTGTATCGCTGGTATGTTTGGGGGTTTGGCCTCTTCCTATACTGATTCCATTTTTGTGTCTTTTGGTCTCTTGCCCTCTCACAATTTCTGTCGAACCAATCCTGTTTTCTGGCCCTGCATCTCTGTTTTGGTATGAATGTTTGTGTGTCTTCCTTGTATAGTTGTAAAAATTTGGCATACATTTCATTTACTTCCCTGCCTAGCAACAATTCTGTCCAATTACACTCATTAAAAATTTTTCGAAGTTCCCCATAGTTGCCTCTCCTTAAATAGAGTTTATCAACTGTTTCAATGTCCCCATTTTCTTCTAGATGATATCTTATCATCTGTAGATAGATGTGAGATGGTGTAGATAGATGGTGATATAGATGTGATATAGATGTGATATAGATGTGATATAGATGTGATATAGATGTGATATAGATGTGATATAGATACCTGGTTGATACCTGGTTGATGGGGTTCTGGGAGTTCTTCTACTCCCCATGCCCGGCCCGAGGCCAGGCTCGACTTGTGAGAGTTTTCTCCACCAGGCTGTTGCTTGGAGCGGCCCGCAGGCCCACATACCCACCACAGCCCGGTTGGTCCGGCACTCCTTGGAGGAATAAATCTAGTTTCCTCTTGAAAATGTCCACGGTTGTTCCGGCAATATTTCTTATGCTTGCTGGGAGGACGTTGAACAACCGCGGACCTCTGATGTTTATACAGTGTTCTCTGATTGTGCCTATGGCACCTCTGCTCTTCATAGATGTGATATAGATGTGTGTGTGTGTGTGTGTGTGTGTGTGTGTGTGTGTGTGTGTGTGTGTGTGTGTGTGTGTGTGTATATATAATATATATATATATATATATATATATAATATATATATAATATTATAATATATAAAATACGCATGCATGTACCAGTAATGTGTCTGCTTGGTGCAACAGTGTCAGTTTCAAAAATGTATTTGTTCCAGGTTGGAGATACAATAGATGTAGTAGTAATTGGAGGCTACACAGGAAGAGGCAAGCGTGTCGGCCAGTATGGAGGTTTCCTCTTGGCTTGTTATGATGAAGACAATGAAGAATATCAAACACTTTGTAAGGTAAGTTGATAGAGAAGTTTTTGCAAGCTTAGGTAAGGATAATAGCAAAGAAAGGTGTCATACATATATTTGTTCGTCAGTCTGGAGATTAACCGTAGGTTTACTTGTGACCGGTTTCAAGAATTCTTCTGCTCGCACATCCCTGCTCAATACCATGCTTCTCCGGTGGTGATGGTAACACTGTTGCTGATATTGGTGCTCAAGCGCACTTAACCATCACAACTCGGCACATTCAATACTTCCTGTAAGAACCTGAGCCATTCTCTTTTAAAGACGTCAAATTTGTTCCCAGTGAAATTTTTTTTTTACATATTCGTCAGTACAGTATTCACTTGTATGCTCTTGGTACTTCTGTTTTACGCTTTTTGTTTGACAAACTTCTGCCATGGTGTTGCAGTGGCTTTTGTACAGTTGTTGACTGCAAACTTTCTTAATTAATAAATATTTCTTCATGTAATTTTACTATTGTGTACAGTTACATCTGGGGCTTTGTTATGAAATAGTAATATTTTAATTGATCCTGACATCTTTTGTGCTTATTTTTCTTGTATTTCTATTTATTCATCAATATTTAGTAATATATATATATATATTTGTTGTATGTATTTGTGTCAAATGTATATTGAAATGTGTGGAGGTGATGAGTGGGTAAAATTTTTGAGGGGTGCAAGTTATCCATAGTGAGCTCTGAAAGGACCTTCAGGATCTAGATGTAGTACATCTAGATCCTGTGGAGTCTATAAACACGAGTTTATCTTTCTAGATTGGAACTGGTTTCACAGACGAAGATTTGCAAACTCACACAACTTTCTTCAAGGATCACATTATAGATAAGCCAAAGTCTTACTATAGGTAAGTTGTTGCTTATATTTTGTTTAATTAAATGCATAAATTAATGAATTTATAATTTTGATTGTAAAGAAACTCCACTGTGAAAGTTGATATATTTACATAATGTTTTGTTTGTAAGGCCTCTTACCACATGTGTTACATAAGGCTAGTGTTTATAAAAAGGAGAAATAGGGGGAAGGATTAAGGTGGTGAAGAAAAATGGAGGCATTATGTATTAAGGGCAGTAGTGTTGAATTTTGCTTAATTTTTGTAATGTTAATTTTAATAATAGGGAAATTGATTGAATAATGAAGGATCCCTTTTTTGACATCCACAATAAACGTGGATAATAACATTTCATTCACTTGGGCCCTGGGAGCCTCTAACTACCGACCCTAAGAGCAGAAGACGGTAGGTCTTATCAGCCACGCTACAGAACATGGACAATAAGGAAGGAGTCCAGAAGCACCTAACTGCTGCCCAACTTACTGTGGCAGTTCTGTGGCGTGGTTGATAAAGCTACCATCATCCACTCTTGGGGTCGTTGGTCCTAGGCTCCTGGGGTCCAAGTGAATGTAAGGATCTACGTCGCGAGGTGACACATAGAAGACAGAATTTGTAGACAGTGCAGATAAATATTTCCTCTGGCAGCACATGATACTGACAACAAGGGAGGGAGGGAGAGAGGATAAATGTGCAGTGTTAGACCTGGTGTTTCCTAGAGAAAGGTAGATGTTGATAGTATAAGATAAGAACAGCTGCTTGGAGTTAGTGACCACTGTAACTACACTTTTGATCTAAAGGAGAAAAGGGTGCAGAATTGGTTCAAGTGCAACAAGTCTACAGGACTTTGAGAAATTTCCTCCAGTAAATTCAGCAAGCGAGAAGGACTCTTTACCAGACGAGATGATGATGTACATGGTGCGTTAATTACTTGGCTCCCACTAAAAAGTGGTGGATGTGCAAAATTTGGCCCTCATTTAACAGACAATACAAGGAAGTGAAGGACATTAAAGAAGAGCTTTATATAAAATGATGGCGGCATATTTTTTTTTTTTTGTTGTGAAACATGAAGTTTGGCAAGAAGTCTAGTCTTTGCTCCATATATGATGTACTCACCTAGTACATCAAACATGATGTGTTTTCAATTGAGTGTACATGAGACGTAACGCCCTTAAGTGTGTTACATCACGAGAAATAACCACATTTAAGAAGTACAGTACTGTGTGTTGCTTTCAGTAAAACTGTATCATTGAGTGGTTACATTAAGATCAGACTGTATTAATGTCCCCATGGCTGTAATACTTAAGGATTACACACAGAAATCACAATAGCGTGATGCATCAAATGAACAAAAGAACAAATTCGAACCCTCATCTCAGCCCTTGTGGATTTGTTCACTTGTGGGTTTATTTAGATACTGTTATTTAGATACTTATTTTTACATTCTTACTGTCATTTGAGATGATGGGTGATCATGGCAGTTTAGTGTTATCTTGAGGTTATCTTGAGATGATTTCGGGGCTTTAGTGTCCCCGCGGCCCGGTCCTCGACCAGGCCTCCACCCCCAGGAAGCCAGCTGACTAACTCCCAGGTACCTATTTACTGCTAGGTAACAGGGGCATTCAGGGTGAAAGAAACTTTTGCCCATTTGTTTCTGCCTCGTGCGGGAATCGAACCCGCGGCACAGAATTACGAATCCTGCGCGCTATCCACCAGGCTACGAGGCCCCCAATCAATTATGGCTGGCAATCAATTGTGGGAAATTAATGACTTCAGTTTCCAGGATCCCCTTGTTCACTGAACTGAAAATGCATATATTTAGGGGTGTTGAAAGATACAGTTGTTGGTGAAGGTTGCTAGGTATGAAGGAATTTATACTGTTTATGAAAGACATGAACTGTTATTCACATTTTGTATACATACAGTATATTTGTTTAGAAGATGGGTACATTGAACCTTAATTTTTGAATATTAATGTTTGCAGATATGAAAACAGCATCGCACCGGACCATTGGTTCGAACCTGTGCAAGTGTGGGAGATAAAATGTGCCGATCTCTCTATATCCCCAGTTCACAAGGCTGCTTCCGGCATTGTAAGTCATTATATTCATTTTTGATACTTACATTTTCATGATATTAACCTGAAAACCATTATTTCTATTACTGTACTGTATTATCAGCTTTTGTCTCCCTTTTTCTTCCTCCCTAAAGCAACATGTCCCCTAATTCATGTTAACAGTTGTATACTTCACATTATTCTGACGTAAAATTCTCCCACTTCCAGTGTTACGTCTCTCGTCTGCATTCATATTTTTCTCGAGTTCGTCCTCTCTCGAAACCCTCTTTCCGCTAATATTTTCAACGATATCTCTGTCCCATATTACACTTTTAGTATTTCAATTTCTCTCACAATCCTTTACTAAAGCTGGAAATAAAGGAAGTTTCCTCCATGTATTTAGTCTTAATCATTTTCTATAGATAGCAATTAGATTAACATTCTGTGTTTCAATGATGCTGAAACATGTCATCCATACTCCAACAGTAAACAATTCCTAATATTGTTGACGATGCAAAAATGCATAATCTATTACATATACACTTTTGTTTTTGCATCTATTCTCTAGAGAATTAATTTGCGAACATTTTGAATTATAGTTATAATCCAACAAATAACTTGGAAAATGCAAAATGATTGTAAACATTTTTTACATCACTGAGTGGCTCTTCGTAAATGTCCTGAGCTCAGGAAGTTCAGGATATTTACGATCAGAATTGCATGGAGAGTTCTGGCTGCTTAAGTGTTAAAAAACAATACTAAATCAATTTTTTTTGTAATACAGTAAACATGAAATGTTTGCAGAATCATACAAAAAAAAAGCTGTTAGCAGACATAAACAAATCATTTAGGTATTTGTGTTCATATTGCTACAGTGTTTAGACTAATAGCTTTGTACATTATCTTGGAGCCATATTAATTCTCTCATCTGCAGGTTGATCCAGAAAAGGGTATATCTTTGAGGTTCCCAAGATTTTTACGTATCAGAGAGGACAAGAATCCCGAGGATGCCACAAGTGCAGCGCAAGTAAGTATAAAAGCGAGCAAACATTTAAAACTTAATTGTGTTAGGGCAATTAATATGATCCTAAGTATTACTCTGGAAAGTCCCATACTTGAGTGGTAACTGTATGCATGACATGAATATTAGGAATTGTTTGGCATTTAACATGTTTTGGTAATTCCCAAGACATCTAAAATTGCTTAAATAAGACTCCAATATACTTGTTTGTTTGATGCCCAATTAAAGCAGTCACTAGTTTATAGTTCAGTTTGTAGTGCCTGTGCCTGACGAGTTCATGGAAACATGCCCAACTATTTCTGTCTTGCCTGGGAATTGAACCTTGGGATGCTTCAATGTGAACCAAGAACAAGGCTGAGGTGCAACAAGACCCTCAATCCCATTGCATGACCTCAATATTCTCTCAATAGATATGTCGCATGATTTCATCATGCCGTCCCTACTTGTATGCCAGATACAAGCAGAAACTTAAAAGAAAATAGCTGTAAAAGTCCTTGTGCAGGATGAATGAATGACTGAGAAGGGGTAAATACATATTCAATGGTAAGGAAATAATATTGCAGACTTGCAAGTGGGGGGGGGGGTGTGAGTGTGGCCAGTCATTATTAAAGGGAATGGGCAACGTTTGATACCCAGTGGTAATGCTTCCACTATCAAAATACTCCTTTCAGCCTCCAATTTAAAGAATTACAAATTTACATTGTAGTATAAAGCAGAACAAGATTTGTGTTGTCAAGCCAAGGCCTTTGATTACGTTGATTATTTACTTAGAATTAACGTTATCACCCAACTTATGTGGTAGTATAAAGGATGCTATCTTGAGGTATTTAGAGAAGAGTAGGAAAGCTTAACAAATATTGAAGTACTGTATTTAAGCTTTAAAGTACACAATTGCTTTTCATTGTTATTGCCAGATTTTTTGTACAGTTTATTGAGATACTTTTCTCATGTGAGAACTTGTTCTCTAATTAGAGTTACTTCTTTTCCAGATTGCAGAGCTTTACAATAGCCAAGACCAGATAAAGAATAAAAAGTCATCAGGAAAAACCGTGGAAGAAGACTTTTATTGAGAAGTTTACTGTAAGGATATTAGAGATCTTGGTTCAGTTCAAACTAGTTTGAGCCAAGGAAATGTAAAATCTTCAACTAGCACAGATGTTTATCACACACAACACATATTTGAGATCCTGGTATTGCATACTGAAATTGTCATGCATTTGGTGTTATATGACCAACCATACAGGAAAGTAGAAATCAGGCATCATTTTGCACATTTTTGTGCCTTGAAATTCTTTATATGTTTTTATATTATTATTATTAATTATAATAATAATAATATTCAAGGACTTGTTATTCTTAGCTATGTAGTTTTAGACGTTTTATGAAAGAGTTTTTCTGTAAATACCTTTGTTTTAATAGTTTGTGCATCAATACAAAAATGCTGAATATATTCTAGTTATTATTTACATATCATTTAACCCTTAACATGCTTGGGGTATAATATCCTTTGTTCCCCCACAGGCACATGTAATTTTGAAAAAAAAAAAAAAAAATCTTGCTAATCTGTTAATTTGTGTTCACTGATCATGGGAAAAATAATAAAAAAATCGTAAGTGGCATATATTGCCCGCTATAGGGCGGAGAAGTCTGGCAAAAAAACAGGTGCTGACTCAGTGTGTGTCCCAGGCGGTCTGTTGATCGCCAGCTGTCAGGCCAGAGTTGCCACAAAGAGATAATTACCTAATTATTTCAATGTCTTTGATTGATTTTTCGTAGTTTTTTTGCTGTAATATTATTCAATAGTGTGCAGTTTGATATATTTATATAATAAAATGAGTGAATCATCGCTGTACTCAAAAATATGGTGTGCATATTGTTGATTCAATTATGTTCATCAATCAGTGAACAAATACTTTGTCGGTTATTACACTATATACACAGGTTATATATAAGTATCTGCATGTTTTGTTCACCATAACGAACCACTAAGTTGCTATTATGAGTCAAAAAGTAACGAGGAGTGACCGCCGTGTACCAGCCAGCCACTCACGCCCTCCCTCAAGTCACCTGACTCACCCACATTCTCCTCCCTCAATACTGTTTTTGCTTTTATTCACTATATACAGACGCTATATATAAGTATCTACATTCGTGTTCACCATAACGAACCACTAAGTTGGTATGCTGAGTGGCAGTGGCAGCCTGCCACTGGCTGCCACTCCCTCCCTCCCTCACCTCACCTGACTTGCCACCATTCTCCACCCACCATACTGTTTTTGCTTTTATATACAGAGGTTATATATAAGTATTTACATGTTTTGTTCACCATAACTGTACATCTAAGCTTGTATGGTGAGTAAAGGCACAAAGACGTAGGACCTCATACAGTCAGCTGATGGCTGCCGCCCTCAAGGCCAGACGCACTAATATTTCTTCTCCAACAATATTGTTTGTGGTGTTATTACGCTATATACACACATTATATATAAATATCTACCTGTTTTATTCACCATACTTGTACAAGTAAACTGGTATGGTGCCCAAAGACCATCGTGGTAACCAGTAAATAACACCGTCATCTGCACGGTGACATTGTGCAGACGACGCCACCGCCCTCACCAAAATGGTGGCTCCCAACCTCCTACTCTTGCTGTTTATACCCTCTATACACACGTTATATATAAGCATCTACATTTGTGTTCACCATAGCGAACCACTAAGCTGGTATGGTGAGTGCAATCAATAAAGGGTGGCCACACACAGTCAGAAGACATCGCCACCACCCTCCCTCTCACAGCATTACTCCTCCCTCCATGGCGCACAGCGCTAAATATCACCACAATCCTGCTATTATCAGAACCCTGGTCAGTTTTATCACAGTCAGGGGTCTTCTGTAATAATATCATCGCTACATAATAGCATGAACAAGTATATTTTGGCATTTTTAGGCGATGCTGTGGTCACAAGCTGAACTGCAGTGCTGTTAGCTCATGCTGCGTGCATCAGGCTTGGTAGCTCACTCAATACTGAGGCCCCTAACACCCGGGAGTTTGGCCCACGATTTAAAAAAAAAATGGCGTCTGTTTACAAGAGCCCTGATGAAGGTGTGGTGAACCCCGTGTATCCGCGAGCCGTTTAAATCTTGCGTAGCACTCCAACACGTCATATGACGTGATGCGCACTTTTTCGGTAAGTTACTCAACACATATGACGTGTTGCGCAGTTTAAGGGTTAACACTTTGGCGTACCCCGCGCGCCACCGCTCAACTGCGCGATTTGGGTCCCAGGGTGTCACAGGAGCGCGCGTAAATTCTGAAAAGTGTATACTCTCTTCAACTTTGTCACCTTAATTCTCATCCTACGAGATTAAATTTGGTATCATTGTGTTCGCAATAGAATTCTCTACAGCACTAAATGCATATAAACTCCAAAAGCCCGGCTAATTACCCGCAGCAAACAGAGAAAGTGCGAATGAGTTACCCAGGAGCGCCCAAACGCGATAAAATGTTTTCACTATTTTCACTCTGGTCACCTCAATTTTCGTCCTAGGTCTTTCATTTTGGTCTCAATGGGTTCGCAATAGAATTCTCTAGAGGAACATTAGCATATAAAATAAAAAACCTGGTCACGCTCCAACCGCCGATGAGTTGAAGACGGGCCACGCGTTAGCTGTGAGTGAGCGCTCAGACGCCTTCCAGCTACACTCCCAATTCCTGCCCTTTTCAAGCCTTTCTTCCGCAATTTTCTTCCTGGAAGGGCCTTGTTCATGATCACTATCCATCGTGGAGTAAGCATAGATAGTTTCTAAAGCCACAGTAAGAAATATAGCCACGGAAAATAGCCGAAATGTTCACACGTTTGAGATGCGAGGGGAGGCGACATTGGTCACAACAGTGGAGCGAAAACAATGGGCCCACGGCGTGTGCCAAGCCGCCTGAGGGCCACGAGGCTCAACAAAGAAAATGGGAAGACATTGGCGCTCATTTTAAAACCAGTCCCAAAAGAATCGGATAAAAACCTGATTTTTGGCGATTATTTAAAGTGGAATTACCGACAGTAAACGGATGACGCAATGCTGCGTCATGCCCGGGCGAAAGTGTTAATAAAAGTTGAGTATATATATGTATTAGGAATTGCCTCATGGTCACTCTTAAAATAAAAGCTGCTCAAAATCACCTTGTACAGTGATTGAAGAATAAGTGTAACAAATAAATGTCTTTTCATGTTGTTTACATCAAATGTTTTATGTCCTTTGTATTTGCTTATGATGAAGAAGTATCATTGTTAAGCTAGGATATCTTTTCCTTCATCAAAGTTTGAAGAAATTTTCAGGTAAACTTTTTTTGACAGAAAATGTGTTCATCTGTTTATCACTTAAATAAGTATGTGTATTGGTTTGTTATCAGTGTGTATCAGTACACATTAATTAATACTATCTAATAATTAGAAATATTTAAATTATGAACAATGTTATTGTTACAGGCACTTTGGGCCAGTAACCGGGTTCTTGTTGTTATAACCTCTTCTATATCCAACCCCAAGTTGGTGGTAAATTTTCAAGAACTGACTGTGGCAGTAGTAGTGAATGAATAAAGGGGTGGATAAATAATGCACCATTACACCTCACCAATATATTAACATCTTCACCACTATATATATATTGTATTAAAGTATTACTATGCATATTTACAATGTGTCGCTTTCACTCAGGACACAGTACATCGGCAGCGTTCATCGAATCCCGACGAATCCACTTTCCAGGTACACCTCGTCCACACCTAATGGCAAACACCGGCGAGTTCACCTTCTTCAATATGGGCCAGTCCACACATACCGTATCTTCACGATGTGCCAATATGCCACCTCCGCTCTCCAAATACACACTGGCAGAGGGTTTCAGCAACACGCTGACAGGGGTTTGAAACAATCACATACAGGGGTAGCTAACACCCTGGCAGAAGTCACTAGCAGTACTTCTCAACAGACGCATCACTGTCGTCGCATAACTCCTCCTGGCCTATCCCAGGTATGTCAGCCCATACGACACTGCATAAATCAGCAACTCTCACACTCCTATAACTGATGGTGGCCACTTTGCCCTCTCACAGGACTAAGTCAAGAGTTCTTGGACTGCCTAAGGTGAAGTGCCCTCCTTAGCACAATTGCCGCCTTATGTCACCTCTGTGAACATAAAACGTCAGTAACTAGACAGACAGTGTACTGGGTGACCCTAGGATAACACCCTTCAACCGGGGAATTGACACTGTAAATTGTAGCCACAACTTAGATGGCGTTGATCTCGATATGCCACTCGCCAGAGGTCATTATCATCGACCTCCTCTTCTAACCGAGGCAGGAAACCGGAGCCTTTCACCGATACCACGCCACCACCAACAAATGGCGTTGTCTGTGTAGCACTCAATACCGGGGAGTTGAAGTGTAAATTCATAGATGGCGCAGAAATAGCCACTCCACACTCCAGCGATGGTGTCAATACCGTAACAGTTATAAAGTTTTCTTGGTTGGCCTTAATTACTTGAAGAGGAAGTACTTTGGAAGGGTTATATATAGTTTTTTCTTTTTTCTTTTCTTTTCTTACGTCTGGCAGGGAAGATACAAACAAAGACACATCGACTTGCGTTTTGCTAATCTAACGTAGCTTATTTAGTTCAATTTTGACCTCTGGTTTCCACTGAGGAACCCAGGGTCGTAACACTCTTTAATATATTATATTTTGTTGACCAAACCACACACTAGAAAGTGAAGAGATGACGACATTTCGGTCCGCCCTGGACCATTCGCAAGTTGATTGTGATCATTCACAATCATCACAATCAACTTGCGAATGGTCCAGGGCGGACCGAAATGTCGTCGTCTCTTCACTTTCTAGTGTGTGGTTTGGTCAACGTATTTCAGCCACATTATTATGACTCCTCGTCTGCATATTATATTTTATTCTGTAGCATTATTTGTTGCTCTCCATTACTTTGCTTTTTGCCACACATACATCATTGACACTGCTTCCTGGTCAAATTGTACATTCTTCCTCAGATTTTATAAATCATGTGATGGCCATATAATTTTATAATAATTTTATAATTTAAATAATAATAATCATATAATTTTAATGAGACCCTGTCCTAGAGATCACATGCAGAATCATGTGATCTTTAGGATGGGATCATCCTAGAAATCACATTCAGGATCTCTAGGATTCTGCATGTGATCTGTAAAGATCACATGCAGAATCCCAATCGTTTCAAGTGTGTTGCAAGGCTCCTGAGGCTGTGTTCCTCAAAGGAGAACCTTATTTCACATTTCAATTCATTAAATATTAAATATTTTTTACAGGTATCAGATTACTTTAATATAAGCATAATCATTAGGATTCTATTCAACAGATATAATTAAAGAAATATAAGAGAAACTCAAGCAACAGTACTGAAGGGCAACATATTGACACAGTTTAACAATGTTCAACCTGTTGCAGTGGCGACTTGTGTGGTGAAACAATAGGGTAACTAGGAGCCCAACTTTAAGGCATGCTTACCTCCACATCAGCCGGAGAGGTACAGGGCTGGCTAAAAATATGGGCCACCACAAGAAAGATGCCAATCAAAGGAAAACGACTTAAGTGGGCACTTCTCTTGGGGCAGCGATGGGGGGTGTGGTCAACATGGAAGGTGTGACATGAGGCCAATGAACCTGACTGGAAACCAGTCAACCCAACTGGAACGTGGTCCCTGTTAGTCAAGCATGCAAAGCCTGCCTGAAGCAAGACACGGTCAGCAGTGTGTTTGAGCATGCAGAGGACAATCATAATCTTCCTGGAACAAGCCCAGACAATTCTTAGATCATCCTACTGCAACCTGGACCTTACTAAGATAATATGCAGGGAGCTCAAGACAACCTTCAACTTTTCTGGAACAGCAGCAAAATTCTCGAGACACCTAAACCTTGCTAAAAAACTTGGAACAAATTGTAGTCCAGAAGAGATGGGAGAAGTTTCCTGTTTTCCATCTGAGAATCTTGAGGAATGGTGATGTGTGCAGAATAGAAGAATCACTGGAACCAAAGCCAGTGCAAAGAACAATTAAAGAACTGGGAAACACACCTTGGGAACTGAAAGCCACAGAGTGAGGCCAAAAGCCTCATCCAGAAAATTGCCATATATATCTGGAATCTACAGTAGAATCTTGTAAATCAGGGAATCCCCACAGGAAACTAGAAAAAGAGTGCATAGGAAACGGATCTTCTATTGCCGAGACTGTGGGTCCCAATTAGAAACCAAAAAGTTGCCATAAAGACACCGGACATACATTCATGAAAACGAAGTCAACCCTGAAATGACAAAGCAAAGCAAAGCAAAGTGGATACGTGAACCTGTGGGCCCAAGCTCTCACTAGTCCAGCCTGGCCCTGGGCTGGGCTTGGGGATAGAACTCCCATAACGACACCCAGGTACAAAGGGGCAGACATGTGACGACCTCGACTGGTGTAAAGTGACTTGTCTCAACCATTTCTGCACTTTCATTGTAAGAAGTCAATGGTAAGAAGTCAACCCTGCTTCGCACTGATTGGTTCCCACAGGTGGCATCGTCTTGGTTACCATGGCAACTGGAGCCTCAAGCTCCTAGTATCTCTTGGTAGGAGAGCGCCCTCGCTTCTTTAAGGTATCGTGACCATACAACTCCCTCTTTAATGAAGTAATACACATTCACACTTATCCTACCTAATTTCATCTGACTAAAATACACTGGCATGAATGAATGAATATCAAATCAATAGCTGCCGAATGGGAACAATTATCTTGAGATGATTTCGGGGCTTGGTGTCCCCGCGGTCCGGTCCTCGATTAGGCCTCCTCCCCGAGGAAGCAGCCTGTAGCAGCTGTCTAACTCCCAGGTACCTATTTACTGCTAGGTAACAGGTAACAGGGTGAAAGAAACATTTTGCCCATTTGTCTCCACCTCCACCGGGGATCGAACCCGGAACCTCAGGACTACGAATCCGAAGCGCTGTCCACCCAGCTGTCAGGCGCCCACCTATTATATTGGAGGTAGCCTATGCTAAGCTATCTGGAATAATGATAGATTGTATGCGGTTGTGCCTCTATTGTTAATTGTGGTTGTGTCTCCGTTGTTGTGGTTTTACCTCCATTGTTAGTTGTGGATGTACATCCATTGTTATTTGTGGTTGTGCCTCTGTTATTGGAGCTTTACCTCCATTATTGTAGTTGTGCAACAGAACAATATTGCGTAACCCGCTATTAGGTGTTCCCCCATTGTTATTTGTGGTTTTACATCTGTTGTTAGTTGTATTTGTACATCCGTTGTTAGTTGTGTTGTACCTCCGTTGTAAGTTGTGGTTGTATCTGTTATTAGATGCTGTACCTCCGTTGTTAGTTGTGGTTGTAGCTGTGTTGTTACATTTGTACCTCCGTTGTTAGATGAGACTATACCTGCATTGTTATGGCTGTACCTCCGTTGTTATTATTACTCAAGAATTAGTACTAACCAGGAGGCGGCAACGGGACGACTTGATCTTCGGTAAGGATCTTAAATTGCCCAGTTGTCGTTTGGTTGCGCCTGACTGGGAGTGAGGGGAAAGAACCTTCGCTGGCTTCAATATTTTGCGGTTGTGAATATTCTATTGCGATTTTATTTAGAGACCAAATTAATAAAAAAAAATGTTAAATTTTATGAAATATTTTTGCCTCGTCTCTGATGAATCATTTTCTACGAGGAATGTGAAAGAGCTATTTACCTTAGGGTCAGCATTATATTTAGTTGCCATGACTTGTGAAAGGTTCCCAAATTTTTCTTGAGGGATTTATTTCCAACTCGATTTTGAACTGGCCTTTATGACCTCATGGCACCATGTGGTGACTAATATAACTTTGCCTGTAACTGCTCAGAAGGGTAGAAATAGCCTAAGCTACTCTATCCTTTTGAGATGTATCCTATTGTTACAATTAACGTACTTGAACTCTGCTCATTTATACAGAATTAAAGTAAACAGTTCATAACTAACACAAGCGTCAACAATAACTACTTATCATAAGCAACCTGTCCTAATAGAACATTGCATTTTGATGTATATGCAATAAATGAAAACTACTGTAGTTCGATTTCAATCAAACCTTTTTGACCAATTGTATATGAAAAGGGTTTCATCTGGTCCAAGTCTCAGCATCGTAGCATAAATAGGAAGGGAGAAAAAAATATTGAAGTATGTGTCAAAATGTTTCCAAAATGGTTAAAAATTAACATCAAACACAGGTATCAGCTGAAGTCATGTCTATGACTGCTATCACAATAGCATGTAATACAAATATTTAATAATTAGTTTTATCCCCCAAAAAATTAGTTAAAAAAAAAAAATTCTTGTTTGTTTATCAGACAATTTGCATGAAACTTGTACACCTGACTGCACGTAAGCCTATCTGTAAGGGTGCCAATTTTGGAGGAAATTGGTTGTCAACCTCAGCTACAGATGGCAGAACCTTAGACTTTATTTTTTACTTATATATTTTCAAGTAACATAAGCGTTCCTATAATTCATTTTTTATTCAATTTACATGAAACTTACACCTTATATGTAGAGTTTAGGTTTCTACAGATCTGTTTCGACTTTTTTGTTCTAAGTTCATTTATTGATTTTATAATAGTAATAAACCATGATATATTTGCATAATTTTTTATGGAACTTTTACTATTTGTATTAATAAAATTAAAAATTTTGGAAAATCCGCTGAAACATCCTTTTATTTTATGCTAATGTGATAGAAGTGTGTCATAGAAAGGATTTCATTTGCAACTTGTGGTTGTAATTTCGTTTTGAAAATGTGTGAAATTCGTTGAAAAAACAAAACAAAATACAAAAATCTCCCTTTCTATTTAGGCTGCAATACTGAAGCTTGGAACAATTGCAACCCTTTTCATATACAACTAGTCAAAAAAGATTTTGTTGGCATTTGAACAACTTTAAAAAAAAAACTAACTCAAGGCCCCTTAACGGCCACTCCTCGTCGTGAATTAAATCTTAATTTAAAGTGATGCAGTTTAATGAAGCACATTGCAAATTATTATTAATAAAAGATTTGGAAACAATTGTTATTAAGATACATTCTTTATTTTCTTATTAAATACCCTTTATAATATAAGCACTAGTTTTTTCCCGCGGACATGAATGTACTTTGTCGTCGTGTCATTGTTTACTGTGGACTCGCGCGGCTACCTTCAATTTTGAAGGACATTAATGTTAATTGTGATCTTCAATTTAATTTACAAAATGCCTAAAGTTACCAGCACACAGGCTAAGGCAGGTACCCAAAGGAAGCACTTGACGGTTGCCCCAAAAGTTGCAGCAGCAGAGTTCAACATCGGCCAAAGTACAGTAAGTGACCTCAACAAATAGAAGAAAATGCTACTAAGATATGTGAGCACCACAGAGTGTGCGACTTGTGGTGCTGCGTGCTCGAGAAGCAAAGGCTGCTCAGTATCCACAATTGGATTATGTAGTGTATAAGTGGTTTTTTCAGCACCGCACAATTGGCATTGCAATACGATTTGAAGAGCTTAAAGTTGCAGCAAAAAAACATGCCATTTAATTAGAAGATTTAAGGCTCGGCATAACATTTCAAACACCAAAAAAATTCTGGTGAGGCTTCAAGGCTGATACCACTAATATTGAATCATTCAAGGATAAATTAAACCAGTACATTGTCAGTAATAATTTAAGCAAATATCAAGTGTATAATGGTGACGAGACAGGGTTTATGTGGAGAGCTGTACCCAGTAAATCTTTAACCAGTAGGAAGCAGGAAAATATTTCTGGACGAAAGATAAGCCAGGAACGACCCTCGGTCTTGCTCTGTGCTAACGCTGCCTCGCACAGGACAAAATGTACAGTGGCAAGCAGGTCGTAAAAATCCTCGATCCTTGAAAAATATAATGCCGGCACTACCCGTAATATACTGCAGTTCAAAGAAATCACGGTTGACTCAATCAATATTTATGGACTGGTTTGAAAACCATTTTCGCAAGGAGGTTAGAGAATTCCAGATCAACAAATATGGAATACAGGCCAGTGAGGTTAAGTCATTGTTGCCACTAGATAATGCCCCTGCTCATCATATTAGCAAGTTAATTTTATGGGATGGCAGATTAAATGTATGGCACTTCCTCCAAACACAATATCATTGATCCAGCACCATGGATCAAGGTATTATTCTTTCTGCTAAACGTATGTACCAACCAGCAATGCTTGAAGATGTTTTAGTTGTTTTACCTAGCGAGGAAGCTGTATCGACAGGAAAGAATACAAGGGCTCAAAGAACACTAAAAAATTTCAAAAAGTACACAATTAGGTAAGCAATATTTCACTGGACTAGGCTTTGGAATAAAGTTAAAGAAACCCCACTAACAAATTCATGGAAAAAAACTTTTAACAACTAGAGGTGAAGCATCAGTATCTATAATAATAATAATAATAATAATAATAATTTTTATAATAATAATAATAATAATAATAATAATAATAATATAATAATTTTTATTTAGGCAAAGGTACATACATAAAGAGATTTTACAAAGTTTGTTGGCTTTATAGATAAAAGCTAGTACAGTACATACAATGCCTAAAGCCACTATTACGCAAAGCGTTTCGGGCAGGAAAAAACACTACTGACTAAAGCTTAAAACAAATGGGTAAAAAGAAAAAAATGCGTTGAGTACAAATAAAAATAGAGGTAAAAGAGGGGGGAACATTGTTGAAAAAACAGCACAAATACAATTACAAATTATTACAGAAAATTACATTAAAACAGCGTTGATTTGAAAAACAAAAAAAAAATCTGATAGTGAATTCGAAGGTTTTGAAAATGTAGCCAACGATTTTGAAGGGTTTGAAGAAAGGATCCGTACACTGTTCCTCCTGGTCAGGATGTAGGAGTGAATGGCACCAATGAATGGTTAGAAAATGATTATTAACTGAAAAACAGATTGCTCAAAATGTTCTCGGAAATGATGATGATGACTCGGACGATGTTAGTGAGGCTCTGCCTAGAGGTGTCTGATATCAGAAAAGATTGAAACCAATTGAGAACCTCACTGAATATTCAAGAAAAATTAAACATGAGGTTGTTGGAAATATTTATGTACACTTAACAGCTTTTAAGCAGCGTATCAGCACGTTAGCCAGAGATAATCTGATTCAGGCGAAAACTGATAAGTTCATGATTTCAACTGTCCGTGAAAAATCTTCGTCTACAAACCATGCTGCACCCGCTGGGAATTTAACAAGTCATGCAGTCTCGGCCAGCAACGAATGCCCTACAAGCCATGCTGCACCCGCCGATGCTGAATTCCCATCGACAAGTCGTGCAGCATCCGCTACCGATGATATAAAATACGATTGAAATGTATATACATTGGTGAAAAAAGTTTTGATAAAGTACAGTATTGTAAGTGTTAATGAATAATTAAGCCTTGACAAAAAGATATACTGTACACATAAATAAGTTTAATTGTACAAGTGTGTTACAGCTGTTAGTCAACAATTTTTGTTATTAAAGTGCAGTACATTACTCGCACGCGAATTATTAGTAGGCCTAGCTGTATGTGAAGTGAATGCCTGAAAATAAGTATACATACTGTATAGTTTTATGAAGTGAATGATAAAATCCTTGAATAGTATACTGTCGTGAACAGTATTGTACTACATTATACTGAACAATACAAAATAAGCGCCGCAGAGGATGACGTATAATCTTCACAGCTTCGTAATCTTCAGTCATAACAAGTAAGTCAGTTTATAAATTTTATTACAGTATTACAACATATTAATTGTGTTTTTTCAACAATATCTACATATTAGTCTCTGCAAATGTATATTCTTACCACAGAAAATGTGAACTCACAAGATTTCGTCTTTGCTAGCTCTGGGTTGGGCTCGATCACCATTGCATGGTCTTAACATTAAAAATAACAAAAATACATTACCTGTACTGTACAGGGTAAACAAACAGATTCCTATTTTTTTTTTTGGGGGGGGGGGAGAAAACATTAACAATCATTTATTGATAGACATGAAATATTTCGCAATACAAAGGAATCGACCTATTTTTTCCACTCATCTTGACTTGATAAGGTGTTGACGCATCAGTCATGCAGCAGCCGACAAATCGTCGCACTACAAAATGGAAGCGGCTCGCGAAATTGATATACTGTCCCGTTTTCTGTATTAGGTCCTCTGGTAGGTTAGGATAAGGGCACTTTAGTACAACAGTTTCTTGACGTTTGGAAACCTTAGGCAGACTGGCTGCTTCATTGCCATTTGGGACCCATGACTTTCTCCGCAAGATATTTCAAACACGATTCCACAGTCAGAGTATTGCGATAGCCTAGCACACGTCTCTCCCAGAGTGCCAGTTTGGCTCTGAAGAATGCCGATGACAGTGCTTCTAGCACTGTCCTGGGGGAGTGCTGATGGCAGTGCCTCGGCCACTGACTTAATGAGGCTCATTCTTTCACGAGCCCAGTCCTCAGGGTCCAGAAGAGCGGACAGGAAAGGAACGGCTGTAGTAGGATAACTTTGTTTTTCTTCTAATTCAGCAACTAAGGTTGGGATGTGTCGACCTGGGGCGGACGCGGAGACCTGGATTTTTTTCCTGGACAAAAAAACTGTTTTCCTTCCACTGTCGAGGGTATATACGTAGGAAGGTGGGGCCGGTGGTGGGTGTTATCAGGAGTGCGGGCATGCGGGGGTAGCTTTTACAATTTATAGATGCTACATTGATGATAAATTGTATTCGTTCCCTCCCTTCCTCTTCCCCTTCCCCTTTCTTCATGACAGAAACAGAGGGAGAGAGCCCACCACCACTTTGGGTACCACCAGTCTTGGCACCTCAAGCCCGGGCATCACCAGTCTTGGCACCATCGCCATGGGCACCACTGCTCTGGGCACCACAAGCCCAGGCATCACCACCCTGAACATCACCCTGAGCATCACCACCCTTGGTACCACAACCTTCGACACCCACAGCCTGGACACCACCAGCTGAGGCACCACCAGCTGTGGCACCACCAGTTGAGGCACCACCAGCTGAGAACCACAACCCTGGGAACCACCAGCCCCCTCCCCCTCTCTCTCTCTCTCTCTCTCTCTCTCTCTCTCTCTCTCTCTCTCTCTCTCTCTCTCTCTCTCTCTCTCTCTCTCTCTCTCTCTCTCTCTCTCTCTCTCTCTCTCTCTCTCTCTCTCTCTCTCTCTCTCTCTCTCTCTCTCTCTCTCTCTCTCTCTCTCTCTCTCTCTCTCTCTCTCTCTCTCTCTCTCTCTCTCTCTCTCTCTCTCTCTCTCTCTCTCTCTCTCTCTCTCTCTCTCTCTCTCTCTCTCTCTCTCTCTCTCTCTCTCTCTCTCTCTCTCTCTCTCTCTCTCTCTCTCTCTCTCTCTCTCTCTCTCTCTCTCTCTCTCTCTCTCTCTCTCTCTCTCTCTCTCTCTCTCTCTCTCTCTCTCTCTCTCTCTCTCTCTCTCTCTCTCTCTCTCTCTCTCTCTCTCTCTCTCTCTCTCTCTCTCTCTCTCTCTCTCTCTCTCTCTCTCTCTCTCTCTCTCTCTCTCTCTCTCTCTCTCTCTCTCTCTCTCTCTCTCTCTCTCTCTCTCTCTCTCTCTCTCTCTCTCTCTCTCTCTCTCTCTCTCTCTCTCTCTCTCTCTCTCTCTCTCTCTCTCTCTCTCTCTCTCTCTCTCTCTCTCTCTCTCTCTCTCTCTCTCTCTCTCTCTCTCTCTCTCTCTCTCTCTCTCTCTCTCTCTCTCTCTCTCTCTCTCTCTCTCTCTCTCTCTCTCTCTCTCTCTCTCTCTCTCTCTCTCTCTCTCTCTCTCTCTCTCTCTCTCTCTCTCTCTCTCTCTCTCTCTCTCTCTCTCTCTCTCTCTCTCTCTCTCTCTCTCTCTCTCTCTCTCTCTCTCTCTCTCTCTCTCTCTTTGTTTGCGTCTGTTCAAACAAATTCCAAGCTTGGCTATTTTCCATGGAATATGGAGGGAAGAGTGGAGCCTCTCCTCATCTCACAGGGGCTAGAGTGAATCTCTGTTTATGAGGTGATGCCCAAGTCCTGAATTACAGGCTTGTCTTCCTCTTATTGTGTGTGTGTGTGGTGGTGGTCGTTGATGGTTGTTGTTGCTGGTGATTGTTGTTGCTGCTAGTGGTGGTTATTGTGGTTGCTGGTGATTGTTGTTGCTGTTAGTGGCGATTGCTGGTGGTGATTGCTGCTGCTGGTTGTGATTGTTGTTGCTGTTAGTGGTGATTGTTGTTGCTGGTGGTGATTGTTGTTGCTGTTAGTGGTGATTGCTGTTGCTGGTGGTGATTGTTGTTGCTGTTAGTGGTGATTGTTGTTGCTGGTGGTGATTGTTGTTGCTGTTAGTGGTGATTGCTGTTGCTGGTGGTGATTGTTGTTGCTGTTAGTGGTGATTGTTGTTGCTGGTGGTGATTGTTGTTGCTGTTAGTGGTGATTGTTGTTGCTGGTGGTGATTGTTGTTGCTGTTAGTGGTGATTGCTGTTGCTGGTGGTGATTGTTGTTGCTGGTGGTGATTGTTGTTGCTGTTAGTGGTGATTGCTGTTGCTGGTGGTGATTGTTGTTGCTGTTAGTGGTGATTGCTGTTGCTGGTGGTGATTGTTGTTGCTGTTAGTGGTGATTGCTGTTGCTGGTGGTGATTGTTGTTGCTGTTAGTGGTGATTGCTGTTGCTGGTGGTGATTGTTGTTGCTGTTAGTGGTGATTGTTGTTGCTGGTGGTGATTGTTGTTGCTGTTAGTGGTGATTGTTGTTGCTGGTGGTGATTGTTGTTGCTGTTAGTGGTGATTGCTGTTGCTGGTGGTGATTGTTGTTGCTGGTGGTGATTGTTGTTGCTGTTAGTGGTGATTGCTGTTGCTGGTGGTGATTGTTGTTGCTGTTAGTGGTGATTGCTGTTGCTGGTGGTGATTGTTGTTGCTGTTAGTGGTGATTGCTGTTGCTGGTGGTGATTGTTGTTGCTGTTAGTGGTGATTGCTGTTGCTGGTGGTGATTGTTGTTGCTGTTAGTGGTGATTGTTGTTGCTGGTGGTGATTGTTGTTGTTAGTGGTGATTGCTGTTGCTGGTGGTGATTGTTGTTGCTGTTAGTGGTGATTGCTGTTGCTGGTGGTGATTGTTGTTGTTAGTGGTGATTGCTGTTGCTGGTGGTGATTGTTGCTGTTAGTGGTGATTGCTGTTGCTGGTGGTGATTGTTGTTGTTAGTGGTGATTGCTGTTGCTGGTGGTGATTGTTGCTGTTAGTGGTGATTGCTGTTGCTGGTGGTGATTGTTGTTGTTAGTGGTGATTGTTGTTGCTCTTAGTGGTTATTGTGGTTGCTTTTAGTGGTTGTTGTTGCTGGATGTGATTGTTGTTGCTGATGCTGGTAGTTATTGTCGTTGCTGGTTATTGTTGTTGTTTTTGTTGTTACTGTTGGTGGGTGTTGTTGTTGTTAGTGGGATATTGTTGCAAATAATGGTTGTTATTGCTACCCAGTAGATCAAGAGCGTGGTCTACCAAGTAGACAAGGACGGTGACAAACGCTCTTCTGACATTGTGTGCCATAATACAACCCCCCGCCTTCAACACTACATGGTAGGCCTGTATCAAGGTCCTCCACCCCCCCCCCAGGACGAACTACTGACCCTCACCCCACCCCAGGACGAACTACTGACCCTCCCCCCCACCCCAGGACGAACTACTGACCCTCACCCCCACCCCAGGACGAACTACTGACCCTCACCCCCCCCCAGGACGAACTACTGACCCTTCCCCCTCAAGGACGAACTACTGACCCTCCCCCCTCAAGGACGAACTACTGACCCTCCCCCCCACCCCAGGACGAACTACTGACCCTCCCCCCCACCCCAGGACGAACTACTGACCCTCCCCCCCACCCCAGGACGAACTACTGACCCTCCCCCCCACCCCAGGACGAACTACTGACCCTCCCCCCTCAAGGACGAACTACTGACCCCCCCCCCTATTTACTGTTAGGTGAACAGGTGCATTAGGTGATAGGAAAGGTACCTGTCCCACACGTCACTTGACCTGCCAAGTTGACCACCATCTGCTTGTTACTGTTCGGCTGTCCTGAGTGGTTCCTGGACACCTTGGGAGGAAGTCTCAGTTGTAATTAGTGCAGTAGGCTTACTGGAAACCCTCTTGCAATGTGGAATTCATAGTGATGAGATGTGTGGAATTATCAGCAACATTTAATTGTCTGCAATAGAACTTCTGAGAATTTTGGAGCAGCTATATTACTTTTAATATAGTTGCCACATATCCAATCATTTCTGTTCCGCCCCCGGGATTCCAACCCGGAATTTCCGATTGCGAGTCAAGAACAAACCCAACTAGAAATGTTTGTCTATTCGAAGTTAGAGACCAAACAGGAAAGAGGAGGGGGAGAAGGGAGATCGGGAGGGGAAAGGAAGTGGGGAGGACAGGAAAGGATGAGGGGGACAAGAGGGGTGGGAGAGGAAAAAAAGAGGGAGGAATGAGGGGCGGGCAGGAGAAACAAACTGTCCGGGATACCGCCGGGTATCCCTTCTAGTTTACACTTGCAAGAATGTGTGTGTATGTGTGTAAGGTCTGAGGCCAGACGGCTGAGTCTAGCCACACCCAACTTGGTAAACGTAAACTGTCTGGGGAATGGGAGGGACATAGGCTGGTCGGGGTCGGTATTATTGGTTCTATTATGAGGAGGTCGGCCAGAAGAGTGACCTCCCCACCCCCACCCCCCCCCACCACAACTATCTCGGTGAATGATGGCTGGCCGAGGAGGGAGATTTGAAGAGAGGGTGAAGAAGGGAATAAAGTACGATGATAGTAGTGTGGGGGGGGGGGGGGGAGAGATTTGGAGAAAGGGGCCAATGTGGAAGGGGAGAGAAACATGCGACACAGGCGTCCGGAACAGGAAGCCTGTGAATATATTTTAGTCTTGTTTTGAGGTCCTACAAGGTCGAGCCATTCACCTTTCCCATGATTGCAAACCCACAACATTTGCCTAACTTCCGGGTACCTATTTACTGATAGGTGAACAGAGGCATTAGGACCTTGGAGGCAAAATCTACAATTCACTGAAAGTTGCACAACAAGTGCACTGCAGCTCCTACAGTAAAAAAAATAATAAAAATCTAACGAAACCTTAAAGAGTAATCAAGCGAATTTTTGACTTCAAGGAAAAGAAAGTAGGTAAGCAACTGTATAAATCGCTGGTACACCTTCACTCAGATTATTGTGTCAGCATGGAAACCTCATTTTCAGAAAGACATAACTGCTGTGGAGAAAATACAACACCGGGCGACAAAAATAATTTTTAGAACTGTCGACTCTCTCATCAGGAACGGTTGAGGACCACAGGACTAACAACACTGCAAACCAGACATTACATGGCGGATCTCATTCTTTGTTAACTATTAAAATGTTAAACAATTTGGAAGATATCGACCCAGCCAGCTTCAAAGGGTCAGATGTAACACAAGCAAGGAACAACGGTTTCAAGCTCAACAAGCCACAATGCAGGACAGAAAGCAGGAGATGCTTTTTCATCCATAGCCGTTATAAACCCACGAAACTGCCTACCCGCCGAAGCCGTAAATGCCAAAGTATTGTTGAATTTTAAAGTTTAGCTGGATAAAATCACTAGGACAGATGGAGGGACCTTAGACAAGCCGCCGGCTTTCTGTCCTCGTCGAGGCCACTAGAGGGATAGTGGCCCTCAGGTAAATTCGAGTAAAAATAAATGCGCACAACCATTTCTGTCCCGTCCGGGAACCGAATCTGACAACCGGATTGGGAATCGCGAGAATGAAGCCAACTGATTTGTAGATTTGTACTCACTGGATTTGTGCGCCCCTTGTGGAACTTGAAGTAGAGGAGGGTGGCAATAGCCTAAGCTACTCTATTCCTTTGAGATGTATTTTATTGCCTCAATAAACGTACTAAAATAAATAATATGAAGCCAAACATATAATGGGAGCCTATAAACCAATTATAAGTACTAGCCTCAAACGTATTATTTTCAGCATAAAAACATTAATCATGAGGCTCGGCCGAAATGCTACGCATGACTAATGACTTTCACAAATATATAAACTCATCCGCATGCAATTTATTCTATAATAATAATGATTACATAAAATACAGAGGGCCACAGGGATCATTACACCGAGAGGTATACCCTGCCTGGGTGTAGTATACATTTAAATTTACCTTAGTTCTGAATATGTCCGGAACTAAAGTCGTGTTGCTGCAGGTTAGTGAGTAAGGTATTGTGATGGGCTTAATAACCTGCAGCGCTTGATAGGCCATAAACCCAACACTAACCAACAGCTTTAATAACGCAATAACCTCCCATATAGGTCGCTGGCCGATAAGCCCAACAATAGCAAGGGATCTGTGCACCAAGAGGTGAAACCTGCTTCCCGGTGCATATGCAACGCTGAGGCTGGTCCTGGAGAATATAATAATGTGAAAATAATAATAATAATGAAAATATAATAATTCCTTGTGTCGTGGGACAGGCAGCCAATGTATATACACATTGTTAGGCTTATATGGAGGTCCCTCCCAGGGTGAAATTGCTAACCCTCCTCCATAGGCTGCAACCCCACAACAAGTTGACTAACTGATACACAGAGAAATCACACTAACGTGATATATATCAATGAGGAAATGCACTCCTGGGTGTAGCTCCTATTTATTGCTAGGTAGACAATGGGCATTAGGTGACAGGAAGCGCGCTCCACATTCTGTCCCGCCCGGGATTCGAACACAAAATTCTCGACTAGACTTATTTCCCTCTGGACACGATATCCAAGAATGCCGTTGTTTTGATGGTGAATCAATGTCTTGCACGTTGACGGCGTTGAATTGCCGTTTTTCTCGTATTTCGTGATCATAGGTTTACCTGAGAGCCACTAACACTAGTGGCCTCGACGAGGACAGGAAGCCGGCGGCTTGTCGAAGGTCCCCCCCCCTATTTGCCTAAAATGAGGGGACCATAAGTTGGCCAGTAATCTATTGTGATGACCCTAATATCTCCTCAAAGGATGGTAGACCTCAAGCCAAACAAGATAAAAGATATTTATTCAGGTAAAGGCACATACGTTGAAAATGAGTTACAAACATAATGGCGGATTAATAGAGCTAGTACATACAATGCCTGAAGCCACTAATACGCCCAGCGTTTCGGGCAAGGTGTAGGGGAAAATAAACTTAGACTAAAACTTAATACTAATTGAGATCAAAAGTATAAATTGAATTAAAAAAAGAAAGATAATTTCATGATGGATAAAACAGTAGAAAATGCAACAGAACAGCAGAAGGAATTTCAACTAAAACAGAAGATTACAATTTTCTTTAAGTTAATACTTGGCAGATATCAACAGTTAAACAAGTTGGTAAATAATCAATAATGTTTGAAAATAGCAAACATTTATAAATAGACATTTGAAAATAGACTGACATTTAGGAGGTAAGGTAGGATACATGGAGTTTATTAGGTAGTACTTAGTTTTTATCTTAAACTGGCTGAGAGAGGTACAGTCTTTAACACAATTGGGAAGGTCATTCCATATTCTGGGTCCCTTGATTTTCAGAGCATTTCTAGTTTGATTAAGTATAATATCAATATAATATTGGAATATCAAATCTTGGAATATCAAATAAATATTTGTTTCTAGTTTAGTGCCCATGGGTTCTGTTACAACATTCTAGGAAGCGTTTAAGGCCAGGATTGGCATTACAATTGACATTAGTTGTTAGATATATTCATACTTAAATCTTTGAATATATCTAACATATTCAAAGATTTAAGTAGGGTGCTGAGTGCTGTCTGGGGCCAGAGTTTGTTATTGTTCTAATAGCAGATTTGTGTTGGGTAATTAGAGGATGTAGATGATTTTGGGTAGTAGAACCCCAAGCACAATTACCATAATTCAGATAAGGATATATGAGAGAGTAATAGAGCGTCACCAGGGCAGGGCGAGGTACATAATATATCTGATCTAAGAAAGAATGCCAACAGTTTTAGATTTTTTTTTTTTGCTATATACTGAATGTGTCCCTGGAAATTCAGCTTGTTATCGATGAGAACACCAAGGAATTTACCATTACTTTGTTACTAATTTGGATATTGTTAATTCTTAGATTAATTTGATCTGAGGATTTATTACCAAACAAAATATAGAAAGTTTTGTCAATGTTAAGGGTGAGTTTGTTAGCAGTTAACTGAAGAGGGACTTTATTTAGTTCAGTATTTACTGTATCATTCAGAGTAAGAGGGTTATGACTGGAGAAAATGAAGGTCGGGTCATCAGCAAATAAAATTGGCTTAAGGTGTTGAAAGGCATTTGGAAGGTCATTAATGTAGATGAGAAAGAGTAGAGGTCCAAGTATACTACCCTGTGGAACACCAATGTTGATGGGTTGGGTGGGAGTTTTAGTTTAGTTCATTTATTATGCACCCCATACCCATCTTGTGGGCGGTAGTGGAAAGGGTTACAGAGGCACATAATGGGCTCAGGGACTGAACCCCACAATTCATTTAGCTAAGCAAGTTACAATCTTGATGAGCTAGTTACAAAATTCAATATAAGTCATCACATCAACAATGGGTTCGAGATCGACCTCAAGTACAGGTTCTAAATTAAGCAACTGACATATGTGGAGAGCTAGTGTCACAATTGATATGTTTGTCCTGCACACCGCCCCCCATCCAGTGGGCAGCGGTGGATAGGTTACAATCACTTAGTTACTACCTACAGTTAGCAAACTGGGAATATTTGGCTAAAATTTCTGGTAGCAGATCATTTTGAATGAAATATTGACACATCGCTGGAACATTGGTTATAGAATTATCTCTAAATTCACGTATCTTTTCGCACTCCATCACATAGTGACGGAGGGTGTGCGAATAATTTTGTTGACACAGTTTACATTTGGTCAGGTCTACATCAGCAGATAATGAATTCCCAGAGATACTTGTAACCGAGTCTAAGCCGAGCAGTAGTAACATCTAGAAGTCTGCTGATTTTATTGGATGATCCATAGATGTATGGCTCCTCTTGCATGATAGTATGATGATAGATGGAATTACTGGTGTCAATTTCACTTTGCCTCAGATCTACAAGATCTTGTTGAAGTTCTCGGTGTACTGCTGCTCTTAGATTGCTCATTGACATTCCAAGGTTACGCTCAACGGCTCCTTTAAAGGCAGATTCTTTGGCTAACTTATCAGCTCTATCATGCATTCGGAGGCCTTCCGGAGGCCACCTTACCTGAATAAACATTTATTTATTTATTTATTATTTATACTAACTTCGTGAAGCACGTTCTCTGTCAAGCACAACGTAACAGAAAACAGTCTGCGTTATCAAGGGCTAACTAATATCTTTTATAGTATTATAATAATAAATAATAATTTTTTATTCAGGAAAAGTACATACATAGTTGATTTACAAACATAAAGTTGGATTTATAGATAGAGCTAGTACATACAATACCTAAAGCCACTAATACGCATAGCGTTTCGGGCAAGGTGTGGGGGGGAGGGGGGGCGGGTTGGAACATAATTGTATTTGTGCTGCTTTTTCAGCTATGTTTTCATTTCTTGTTTTCATTCTACTCATTATGCTCAATTAGTATTAAGCTTGTAATTTAAGTTTATCATGCCCGAAACGCTTTGCGTAATAGTGGCTTTAGGCATTGTATGTACTAGCTCTACCTATAAGTCAACCAATCTTTGTAAAAATTTATTGTATGTATGTACCTTACCTAAATAAACATTTTATTTTATTTATTTTTAAACTAAAACTAAATAGTAATTGGAATTAGGTATAAATTGTGTCGAAAAAAGGAATAAAAAAATAAAAAAAGAGGTGAACATGGCAGAAATCAGCAAATGTACAATTTAGTGTACAAACAGCATTGTTTAATTAACAAGAACAAGACATGGGTTGACATATAGGGGGGGGGGTAATGTAGGTTACATGGAGTTAATTATGTAACACTTGGTTTTACTCTTAAACTGGTTGGGAGAGGTACAGCCTTTGACATGTTTGGGGAGACCATTCCACATTCTGGGTCCCTTGATTTGTATACCATTTCTAATTTGGTTAAGTCGCACTCTTGGAATACCAAATAGGTATTTGTTTCTGGTGTGATGCCCATCAATTCTGTTACAATCTTCTAAGCTTCTAAGATTAGGATTAACATTGCAGTTCAAAGTTTTAAATATATAGAGTACGCATGAGAGGATGTGCAATGACTTAATATCTAACATATTCAAAGATTTGAATAAGGGTACCGAGTGCTGTTTGGGGCCAGAGTTAGATATTGTTCTAATAGCAGCTTTGTGTTGGGTAATTAGAGGACGTAAATGATTTTGGGTAGTAGAACCCCAAGCACAAATACCATAATTGAGATAAGGATAGATGAGAGAGTAATAGAGCGTCACCAGGGCAGGGCGAGGTACATAATATCTGATCTTAGAAACAATGCCAACAGTTTTTGAAACTTTTTTGATATATTTAGAATGTGTGTTGACCAGATAACACACTAGAAGGTGAAGGGATGACGACGTTTCGGTCCGTCTTGGACCATTCTCAAGTCAATTGTGCACAATCGAGAATGGTCCAGGACGGACCGAAACGTCGTCGTCCCTTCACCTTCTAGTGTGTGGTCTGGTCAACATACTTCAGCCACGTTATTGTGACTCATCATCTGCATTTAGAATGTGTCCCTGGAAATTCAGCTTGTTGTCGATGAGAACGCCAAGGAATTTTCCATCTACTTTGTTACTAATTTGGATATTGTTTATTCTTCGATTAATTTGATTTGAGGATTTATTGCCCAACAAAATATAGAAAATTTTGTCAATGTTGAGGGTGAGTTTGTTGGCAGTTAGCCGAAGATGGACTTTATTTAGTTCAGTGTTCACTGTGACATTAAGAGCAAGAGGGTCAGGACTGGAGAATATGAAGGTTGTGTCGTCAGCAAATAGAATTGGTCTGAGGTGTTGAGAGGCATTTGGAAGGTCATTAATGTAGATGAGAAAGTGGATAGGGGCCAAGTATGCTGCCCTGAGGAACACCGATGTTGATGGGTAGGGTGGGAGAAATTGAATTATTCACAGAAACATACTGGAGCCTGTCAGTAAGGTAAGATTGAAGATATTGGAGGGAGTGACCTCTGACTCCATAATGATGTAATTTAAGAAGAAGGTTTTGGTGGTTGACAGTGTCAAAAGCCTTACGTAGGTCAACAAATAACCCAACAGGGAACTCATTTTTATCAAGAGCTGCATGTATCGAGTTAATCATATTAATAAGTGCATCGTTAGTGTTTTTTTTAGGTCTGAAGCCATATTGACAAGAGCTAAGTATATTGTGTTTGGCTAGATAAGAGTAAAGCTGTTTGTAGATTAGTTTTTCAAATATTTTTGACAAGTTTGGCAGAATTGGTATAGGTCTGAAGTTGTTGACATCAGTGAGATCACCACATTTATGGACAGGGGTTACTCTCGCTTTTTTTAGAACGGTCCCTGACTCGAACCCATACTGCCAGGAGCACTCTGCTGGCGTACAGGATCTCTTAACCGCTCGACCAACACGTGCTCCTGGCAGTATGGGTTCGAGTCACTTCTGGGGAGTGAGTTTTCAGTTGCATATAGTCCTGGGGACCATTCAGGCTTGTTCGCATTTGTGTTCCTCACGTGTGCCCCAAAGAATGAGGTGATTTGATAAAATACTATGCCCAAGATTACCAACCGAGTGTCGGCGGGGGATGGAAATAGCCTCGGCTACCATCCTCTTTTGTCCGGTCGTGTTGGTCGAGCAGTTAAGGGATCCTGTACGCCAGCAGAGTGCTCCTGGCAGTATGGGTTCGAGTCACTTCTGGGGTGTGAGTTTTCAGTTGCATATAGTCCTGGTGACCATTCAGGCTTGTTCGCATATATATATATATATATATATATATATATATATATATATATATATATATATATATATATATATATATATAAATATATATATATATATATATATATATATAAATATATATATATATATATATATATATATATATATATATATATATATATATATATATATATATATATATATATATATATATATATATATATATATGCAATTGACGATCACAAAACACTGATCATTTTATGCGGAAAATCCACAGAGAATTATGAAACGTTCACCTCATTTCATATTTCTCTGTGGATTTTCCGCATATATATATATATATATATATATATATATATATATATATATATATATATAAATATATATAAAAAGGTCCGTGGATGTCCAAAATATTTTGAAAACCTATTTACAAAGCCTTACCAATCATACACAGAAGCTATCTTTGTAAGCTTAACCTGTCAATTAGACAATTCGTTATGTTGCTGTACACATATTAACCCGTGTTGGGGTAATGTTAGCATGTTAACGATATATTTCCGCCGCTACACAATGTAGCAACAAGGGGTTGGGTAGTAGTAACATCAGTGCTGTCATGAAGACAAATGGGAAATAATTTACAATGAACCAGTATCTCTGTCAGCTGTTCTGCTATGTTTGTTTCCATCTTTATTAATCTTTTAATTTCTGTTATCACTCACAAGCAAATCCTTAATGAGCTGAATTTTGCTTGAATTTTCCCGAGGGCCACTCTCTCTCTAGTGGCCTCGACGAGGACAGGAAGCCGGCGGCTTACAAAAGAAGACGGTGCGTATTTTTTTTCCTGGAGATTTTATCTAGCTGAGTTTTGTAGTGGAGTAATGTCTTGGCATTTATTCTTTATTTTGTATTATTATTTACGGCTTCAGCGGGCGAGCGGTTCCATGGATTTATCTATGACTAGGCTATGATTAGTTTAATCATAGCAAATCATAGTCAATCAAGTTTAATCATAATTTAATTAATGGATTAATTAATTAATTAATTAATTAATTTATTTATTTATTTATATACAAGAAAGTACATTGGGAGTTAAGAGAGTACATAGTAATGATGTTGATTTTACATTCTTGTACAGCCACTAGCACGCATAACGTTTCGGGCAAGTCCTTAATCTAACAGATAATTTTAAGTAGATAATTTACAGTAAATATGACAAAAAATTTTTTTACAGGTACATTGTAAGAAATATTGACAGAATAAACAAAGACTAGATTAATACACAATAATAACAATACACTATAATGAACAAGGATTACTAGGTACATTAGGGTAAAATTTCAGGGTTATCAATTGGTTCATTGTAGCACAATTTGAAGATCATTTCAAGGAATAATGCAGTAGAATGTGCACTCAATATAACAACCACGATATCAGATGATATCAAAGATTACAATGGTAAAGTTAGGCACATATATTGGGGAATTGAGTAGCACTAGATACAGTGTAAGTTAAAGCACAAGGTAGAAGACTATGAAGATGAAATTAGGAACATTTTGGTTTTATCTTTGAATAAGGCAAAAGTTTGACAGCTTTTCAATTCAGTGGGAGTGAGTTCCATAGACTAGGTACTTTTATTTGCATGGAGTGTTTACACAGATTAAGTTTGACTCTGGGGGTATCAAAGAGATATTTATGCCTGGTGTGGTGGGCATGTGTTCTATTACATCTGTCCAGGAAGAGTTTCAGAACAGGGTTTGCACTTAGAATAAAGGGTTTTATAAACGTAATTTACACAAGAGAATGTATGGAGTGAATTTATCTTTAACATGTTTAGGGAAGATTAGACGTTGAGATGTAAGTCTTACCATACTCACACTCTCAGACCTTGACAAAGCACTCAGGAGAGTGAGAATAAAGACTTGGTATAAATTTCTTACATAAATTTCACAAATACACAAGTGTGGGTTTTTATCCTATCCTCCAAATTGTTCAGTATTTTAAAAGTTTCGATGACATCAGCCTTGTCATGTCTGATTTGTAGTGTTGTCAGCCCTGTGGCCCTCAACCCTTCCTGGTATGGGAGTCGACACCTCCGGCCCCCCCCTCTCCAACACTCCAGGGGCAAGCCTGGAGAAACAGTGTTGATGTAACAGTGAAAAAAACATTTTTAAAGCCTCGTGGCTTGAATGTCCTCCTTTCCTTTCCCCAGAAGGTAAAATATTCTCGTGTAACGACAAATCAACGTTAATAGACTCGCTCACAGCTCAAGGGTTTTCCACGTTAAGCAATACTCTTTTGAATTACAAGATAAGCAGCAACTTCATTTGGTAGTAATGATAATTATATATTTATTTATATATGGCGAGGAAGGTGATAACACGGGAGGGAGATGGTGTATGTGTGTGTGTGTGTGTGTGTGCGTGTATGTGTGTGTGTGTGTGTGTGTGTGTGTGTGTGTGTGTGTGTGTGTGTGTGTGTGTGCGTGTGTGTGTGTGTGTGTGTGTGTGTGTGTGTGTGCGTGCGTGCGTGCGTGCGTGCGTGCGTGCGTGCGTGCGTGCGTGCGTGCGTGAGTGCCTCCCAGGCCTAAGTGTTCATAATTTTCCAGCTGGGTTCCCACGCTCCACCCTCGGTAAACGATGAGGTAAATCATTCCTTTAATTGGATCGTTGTGTTGGGAGAGGTTCAGCGTCAGTGCAGCACCAGGTAGGCGCTGTTGACCTCCTAGTTGGGTAGTCGTGGCTTGTTCTGATAGTACGCTAGTTACCACTTGCTTCACGAATTACTTGGGCTGTTCAGTGAGCTTGGTTGCGAGTTTAACGAAGAAATTGGTTAAAGAACTGCGCCTTGTTGAACGAAGAAGCCTGGTTGTTAGCGCGGTTACAGGTCTTCTATCTTAGGTAACTGTATAGTTGTTAAGGTTAGTTATGCGCTGTGTTAATCATCAGTAATATAATACTGGCGGAATGTCTGTCTCTCTCTCTCTCTCTCTCTCTCTCTCTCTCTCTCTCTCTCTCTCTCTCTCTCTCTCTCTCTCTCTCTCTCTCTCTCTCTCTCTCTCTCTCTCTCTCTCTCTTTATTGAACTGGTTACAGTTTTTCTATTTTACGTCAGTGGATTTTCAAACATTTAATTTCAATTCTAGCATTATTTTCGCCATATTATCAGGGGAGGGGGAGAGGGAAGCACTAAGCCATTACGACTATCTAGCACTTGGAATGGATATGAGGATAAGGATTTAGGATAGAAGGAAGAAAATGAATGGTGCCAAACCACTTGGACGGTCGGGGATTGAACGCGGATCTGTAACAAACGAGACTCTACCGTTTTACCGTCCAGTTCAAGTTGTTGGGCCTCTAGTGTGTCTCACAGTTATCATTTTAATTAACTTGACAGATCTCCCCGACATCTATGATAGCCTCTCAAGATCTCCCTGACATCTATGATAGTCTCTCAAGATCTCCCCGACATCTATGATAGCCTCTCAAGATCTCCCCGACATCTATGATAGCCTCTCAAGATCTCCCCGACATCTATGATAGCCTCTCAAGATCTCCCTGACATCTATGATAGCCTCTCAAGATCTCCCTGACATCTATGATAGCCTCTCAAGATCTCCCTGACATCTGTGATAGCCTGTCTAGATCTCCTGACATCTGTGATAGCCTGTCTAGATCTCCTGACATCTGTGATAGCCTGTCTAGATCTCCTGACATCTGTGATAGCCTGTCTCCTGATGTCAGTGCTGTTTACTTATTAATCAACAAAGGAAACGGAATAATATTATAAGATACAGGTCACTGAGCCCGGAACAGTGGGTGGGGCGGGTGGCCGCCGTGGCCAGGTACTGAGAGTCCGCCAGGGCGCGCTTCTCGTCCCTCCAGCGGCGGGCTCACCATAGCCCGTGCTGCTTGGGACTATTTGTTCCAGGGAGCGACTCTTTAACAATAACATCCAGCGGCGTCCCTCCTCAACACACAACACTGGGGACGGTGTTGTGGCGTAGAGCTGGCACTACTGGAGCTGTACCTCCGGCCGGCTCCTGCTTCTCCACCTGAGAGGTGGACCTTGAGGACTGTCTCCTGTAACACCTCCTTTACTTGGGGATGGGCTGTGATGTTACACATCACCTTATGCACCTCTCCCTCACTGCTCTCCCTCACTGCTCCCCCACACTACTCCCCCACACTGTACACTGTCATGGAAGCGTTACACTATAGCAGTAATAACTCCACTCTCCGGCCCAGCCACCAACCACTCCAGTTCACACAGAATAAAAATAAGCTAATTGGCTGTTGAGCAAAGATACGAGGCTGACGGACTACAGCCGCCAGCTAGTTGTAACAAGCCCCTTAAAATAACATACAAGAACAATTTAGGAAGAACAAGAGAGTCTGGAGGGGCCAGCAATTAAGGAGGTCACGTCCCGTCTACAGAAACGAATTATTCATCCTTGACCATTACTTTATTATACAAGAGCTGGCCAATGTTTGTGTGTGTGGTGTTAGTGAGTAACCCGCCGGCACCAGGCGCGGCCTTAACTCACACACACACACTATATGTGATGATCATATATAGTATACTAGGGATGGGGGGGGGTCTGTTTAATATCTGTTCATCTATCTATCCATTCATCCATACATCTATCTATTTATGTATCTATACACATGTCTAGCTGTCTAACCCTCTCCCTCACTACAACTCTCTCCTCCACTGCACCCCCTCCTCCACAACAACCCCCTCCTACACTACAACCCCCTCCCGCCCGGATATCACTACGGGAAGGGGGGGGGGGGCGGGGGAGGGGAAGGTGTGGCTATCAGTGGTGCAACACTGGGAGTGTTTTATCAGTCCCCCTGTTGGTCTGTATGTCTTAGTGGCACTGTTGACCATGCTGCCTGTTGTTAGTGGCACTGTTGACCATGCTGCCTGTTGTTAGTGCCACTGTTGACCTTGCTGCCTGTTGTTAGTGGCACTGTTGACCATGCTGCCTGTTGTTAGTGCCACTGTTGACCATGCTGCCTGTTGTTAGTGCCACTGTTGACCATGCTGCCTGTTGTTAGTGCCACTGTTGACCTTGCTGCCTGTTGTTAGTGGCACTGTTGACCATGCTGCCTGTTGTTAGTGCCACTGTTGACCATGCTGCCTGTTGTTAGTGCCACTGTTGACCATGCTGCCTGTTGTTAGTGCCACTGTTGACCATGCTGCCTGTTGTTAGTGGCACTGTTGACCATGCTGCCTGTTGTTAGTGCCACTGTTGACCATGCTGCCTGTTGTTAGTGCCACTGTTGACCATGCTGCCTGTTGTTAGTGGCACTGTTGACCATGCTGCCTGTTGTTAGTGCCACTGTTGACCATGCTGCCTGTTGTTAGTGCCACTGTTGACCATGCTGCCTGTTGTTAGTGCCACTGTTGACCATGCTGCCTGTTGTTAGTGCCACTGTTGACCATGCTGCCTGTTGTTAGTGCCACTGTTGACCATGCTGCCTGTTGTTAGTGCCACTGTTGACTATGAGCCATGTGATAGTTGGTAGGTAAGGTTTTATGGTTGATTTCCCAAGGCAACCTTACCCAGTACTGTCCATCATGGTACTGTACAGTTTCTAAGTATTGATTATATGTACAGACATTATCAGGACTTGGTTGTTCAGGAATTATTCCTATGGCACCAAGTTGCCACAAATTATGCACAGATTCCAGTCTATCATCCATTATGTGGGGGATATTTAGTGGTGACTGTTCTTTGCCTAGTCAAGCCACAATTACAGTTTCTGTATGATGTGATTTTTCAGGAGCTGAAGGTTCAAGATCTAGTACAGGTCCTGTCATCTATAGTCTCCTGCTGATTTGAGTAAATTCATACCCATAGATTCCTCTGATCCCAGAATGAATCGATGATAGTAGTCAGCTCCAATCAGGATACCGATATCCCGTATGTAGTCAGAATCGATCAGAGGATCTGCTAATTGGATTCCTTTTTCTTTTAGGAATTTAGTAGTGGATGCCAGACCAGTCACTTTTAGTTCAGTAGGAATTTTGTCAACTACTATGGCTTCGACTGTCTTTTGGGATGTACCTAGACAGACATCAAGCTGTACTACCAAGTATATATATGTATGTATGTATGTATATATATATATATATATATATATATATATATATATATATATATATATATATGTCGTACCTAGTAGATATAATGCACTTCTCGGCTTAGTATGCAAGGCCCGATTTGCCTAATAGGCCGAGTGATTTTCTTTATATTCAACAAATTGTTTCCAATTGGTTGATTTTAATTATTATTATTATATTACATTTAGAACATAAATTATTGACTTAGTTACGTTAGTTTAGGTTAGGTTAAGGGGGCATTAGGGGGCGAGGCACTACACATCAAGAAGTCAACACCAACAATCAACAGCCAATTAATGCACAACTATATTCTACCCACTTCAAGACTCCGAGCCAATATAGAAGCAGCAAGAGGAAGTATGGGCCAATAGGTCCCCCTGCAGTTACTTCCATTCTTATCCTCTCATATCCAATTAATACCCATAGTTTCGTGTTCTGTCTTGTATTTGTCACAAGTTTGTTCACCTCATCCAAAACTGTTGCACTATATCACCTCACACAAATACGAGAATACGTATGACGGATTAGCTGACTCTGTTTAGTGTTTTCAGGTTACAGTTGTGTGTGTAAACTAAAGTCTTTGAAAATGTAATAAGTTATTATGAAACGCATTCAAGCGTCGTGTCAGACTAGAAATAAAAATGAATTTTGGAGAATTGATTTTTCAATTACCATCGACAGTAAAAAGAAACAAGAAATATTGAGAAAATTCGTGTTAGAATTATTAATCCTACTTTTTCGAATGAGAATGAGGTGATTTGATAAAAATACCATGCCCAAGATTACGAACCGAGTGCCGGCGGGGGATGGAAATAGCCTCGGCTACCATCCTCTTTTGTCCGGTCGTGTTGGTCGAGCGGTTAAGGGATCCTGTACACCAGCAGAGTGCTCCTGGCAGAATGGGTTCGAGTCACTTCTGGGGTGTGAGTTTTCAGTTGCATATAGTCCTGGGGACCATTCAGGCTTGTTCGCATATATATATATATATATATATATATATATATATATATATATATATATATATATATAAATATATATATATATATATATATATATATATATATATATATATATATATATATATATATATATATATATATATATATATATATATATATATATATATATATTCTACACACACACACACACACCCAGGAAGCAGCCCATAACAGCTGTCTAACTCCCAGGTACTTATTTACTGATAGGTAACAGGGGCATCAGGGTGAAAGAAACTCTTTCCATTTTAGTTTGCGCCGGCGTCGGGAATCGAACGCCGGACCACAAGACTCCGTTTCCAGCGTGCTATTCACTCAGCCACCAGCGTCCTGGTTGTGTCCCCTCACCTGTGTGTCCCCTCACCTGTGTGTCCCCTCACCTGTGTGTCCCCTCACCTGTGAGTCCCCTCACCTGTGAGTCCTCCCTACAACCCCACTTTAACTCTTCCCCCCCCATCACCCTCCCTCACGTCCGGTTATCTCTCCCCCCCCCCCCACCACTCTGGCCTCTGTCCCAAGCGTGATAACTAATGTATGGGTGGAAGTTACTCACCTGTTTGTGCCTGCAGGATCGAGCTTTAACTCTTGGACCCCGCCGTTCATAGAGCCGGATGTCTTATGCAATGGAGCTGGCTTCTACCATCCGTGCCTTAAGTTCTTCTATCATCCTCTCTGTCTCTCTCTCTCTCTCTCTCTCTCTCTCTCTCTCTCTCTCTCTCTCTCTCTCTCTCTCTCTCTCTCTCTCTCTCTCTCTCTCTCTCTCTCTCTCTCCCCTTGCAACTTTAGGTCCTGCTTTCAGTAAGGAAGGGGAGGAGAAAGAACGGATGGGAGGAAGAGAGGGAAAGAATGAGGGAGGGAGGAAGTGGGAAATGGATTGTGGAAGGAGGGAGAGTAAGATAAGGAGAGAGGGAGGGCTGGTGTCGAGATGGAGGGATAGAGTACCGACCCTCACCATAAGACGGGGTCACCACCTCACAGTGTGAGGGGGTAATGAGTTTACTCACAGCCAGGACCTCTCACCTGTCTCCTCACACTCCCGTTACGCCACTAATGGCCAGCACAACATAAAATATTAAACGCTTTAATCCAGAAACTTTATCATTTTCGTAAATTGCTGTCAACTTGACCTCCTCCGACCTTCCCGTTCCCGGCTGTGTCATGTCTCTTAGTGTGTGTGTGTGTGTGTGTGTGTGTTGGTGTAGTGTGAGATACATCTATCACACAGTTAGTGTGAGGTGCATCTATCACGCCAGTTAAGTATGAGGTACATCTATCACACAGTGTGAGGTACATCTATCACGCCAGTTAGTGTGAGGTACATCTATCACACAGTGTGAGGTACATCTATCACACAGTTAGTGTGAGGTACGTCTATCACGCACCACAATTACTCTAGTAAACACATAACTGGTGTCCATCATTAAGACAGGTGTAGCCTGGCAGGGTCCACCTCTCCCATATAACAAGATACAGGTGTGGGCCCGACCCGCCCTTAATTAGAGGGGTAAGACAAGCCAGGTGGTTGATTATTACAGGTGACACCTTCCTCTCAGCCTCATTAGTATTTTACTCACATTATTTTGTTACGCACCTGCACGGTCCCCGCCGTCTTCCTGACTACCAGAGAGTACACCTACTGCTCCCTTACTGGTCGCAGGGGTCCCTCTGCATGGCGGCTACCCTTAGTTATACCAGGGTAACGCTATATGTCTCCTCTCCTTAACTAAGTCAAATAACTAACGTCTGCTTTATTTCCTTAAAGGATAGTAGGATAGATATGCAAGATAGCTATCCATTGTGTGGACGTTCACCTATACACACCTGTGTGGGGGGGGGGAGGGCTTGCTGGGACATTTCTTTCCTACAGTTGGTCTTGATATATTGAGTCGTGCACTTATATATCGTGGGGCGGGGTGGACCCTAATGAGAGAGTTATACTCTTGTCTCTTGTTAATTACCGTAGGTCTCACCTGCGGCCATGGTTCTCTTGTTAGAGAAGGCCTTCTTATCTCACTCTTTCTCCGTATTTAGAAATTACGCCATTGGAGAAGCGTATTTTCATTTTTTTTTCGGCGATTGGCTATTGGTTTAAAGTCTGGTGATGAACAAGATGGCGGTGTAAATATTGGTGACGTCACGCTGGACCCCCCCACCCCCCGGGGGTTATCTTGAGGGTATCTTGAGATGATTTCGGGGCTTTAGTGTCCCCGCGGCCCGGTCCTCGACCAGGCCTCCATCCCCAGGAAGCAGCCCGTGACAGCTGACTAACACCCAGGTACCTATTTTACTGCTAGGTAACAGGAGCATAGGGTGAAAGAAACTCTACCCATTGTTTCTCGCTGGCGCCTGGGATCGAACCCAGGACCACAGGATCACAAGTCCAGCGTGCTGTCCGCTTGGCCGACCGGCTCCGGGGTCACAGAGGACACAAAATATACAGATATTCATTTGTCATTCAGCCATTTTTTCCTAATAGATGTTTGTGTGATTGTAAAAAAAAAAAAAATCTTGTTCCCTGGACGAGAGGTAATTATGGCGGGAATATCATTGTTGACGTCATAACGATTCTGGGACTTGTAAAGCAGGAAAGTTGTTGAGCCGAGTGTGTGGTTCGAGGACTGGCCACTTGACATTGTTGGCGCTGGTGGACCGTCTTCCAGGAAATAATTCGCCATCTCATTACCACTGAGGGGAAAAAGAGAGACAGAGACATTTTTATGTGAGTGTTGGAGGAGGAGGCTATTGTTCCTGTGGTATAGTGTGGTACAGTGTGGTACAGTGTGTGGTACAGTGTGGTACAGTGTGGTGAAGTATGGTGCAGTGTGGTACAGTGTGTGATACAGTGTGGAGCAGTGTGGTACAGTCTGGTGATAATATTATTATTCTTCTCTTCTTGCTACTTATTCCTTCGTTCCTATACCCGCTCTTCCAGACTCATCTACCTCTATTTTGGCTCCTCGCTTTTATTTTACCTTGGCTCCTCTCACTACTCTTCCTCTCCACTTTTTCCAGTCATCTACTCCAGACTTCCCTATCTCTACTCCCCTCTACATATTCCTTCTTCCCCTCTCCTCTCTATCCCCTTCTTCTTTCCTCACCTCTCTACTCCCTCCTTTCTCCTTTCCCCCACCTCTCCCATCCTCAACCCCGAACCCCCCAAAGAAAGCTGGATAGAAAAGCAGGTAAATAAATTAAATACAATGCTTCAATTAATAATATTCTCAAACCTGCAGCTGTCCTTCTATATCAGACAAACCTGCTAGCATCCGTACATCACCAGTCTTCAGACTGAGGCCTCAACTTTCCAGTATCACGGACACCAGTATCGGCAGGCATTATTCCCTCTTGTATTATTATTGTGAGCTCATAGATAATATTCATGTAGGTGCCCTGTCGTGAGGCTGCAGGCAAAGCAATAACCCCCATGTAAGTGCTGTTTCCTCCCCTCCAGTTATTTAGATATTGTATTATGTGTGTAAATATTAATCTGGAGTGAAAATTATGGAAGTTAATTATTGCAGCATGGAGGAGGACAACTGAGGAGGCGTGTGACTGTTCATTCGCTCACGTGTTGCAAGGATCACTATCTCAGAGCTGATTCCACACTGTTGTAGAGATTGGACAGAGCTGAGATTATAATTAGTTCTTATTGTAGATAGTTCTCTCTCAGTTGTGAAAGTCAATACATACTATATTGTATATTGATTACATATTATTTAATCTTTAGCATGCAGTAGTATTTTTGTATTACAATTTACTAATCAATATAATCAGTGTGTATGTATATTATCATCATTATTATGTATACAATAATATATATATATATATATATTATATATGCATCACGTAGACTAACCTCATAGAGTACCCCCCAAAATGTGTCATGGGAGGCTGCTTCTAGAATGTATAGAATATACGGTTCATTGCATAACAGAATTTATTGCATTTAATCATAGAGATCCATAAGTTGATACCTGGTTGATGGCGTTCTGGGAGTTCTTCTACTCCCCAAGCCCGGCCCGAGGCCAGGCTCGACATGTGAGAGTTTGGTCCACCAGGCTGTTGCTTGCAGCGGTCCGCAGGCCAACATACTCACCACAGCCCGGCTGATCCGGAAGTTCTTAGAAAACAGTCCAGTTTTCTGAAGATGTCCACGGTTGTTCCGGCAATATTTCTTATAGTCGCTGTGAGGACGTTGAATAACCGCGGACCTCTGATGTTTATACTGTGTTCTCTGATTGTGCCTATGGCACCTCTGCTCTTCACTGGTCCTATTCTGCATTTTCTTCCATGTCGTTCACTCCAGTATGTTGTTATTTTACTGTGCAGATTTGGGACCTGTCCCTCCAGTATTTTCCATGTGTATATTATTTGATATCTCTCTCGTCTCCTTTCTAGAGAGTACATTTGGAGAGCTTTGAGACGATCCCAATAATTTAGGTGCTTTATCTCGTCTATGCGTGCCGTATATGTTCTTTGTATTCCCTCTAGTTCAGCAATCTCTCCTGCTCTGAAGGGGGAAGTGAGTACTGAGCAGTACTCAAGACGGGACAACACAAGTGACTTGAAGAGTACAACCATTGTGGTGGGATCCCTGGATTTGAAAGTTCTCGTAATCCATCCGATCATTTTCCTGGCTGACGCAATATTTGCTTGGTTATGCTCCCTAAACGTTAGGTCGTCGGACATCATTATTACCAAATCCTTGACATGCTGTTTTCCAACTAGTTCTGTCATTTAGAATAGAATTCTGGTCCATCGTGCTATCTTATAATTAATTATTATTTTGCATTCATAGAATTGTACGTTGTATTAGCATTAATCTAGAACAAGATTTCCCCACAGGGTTCACTACATCTGGCAGGGTGAGTATGGGGTCCACTATTATTGGCAGGGTGAGTATGGGGTCCACTACTACTGGCAGGAAGGGTATGGGGTCACGGCGCTGGTGTGGTGGGGCAGGTGTGTGGCGTGAGGACGCAGGTGTAGTGGGGCAGGTGTGTGGCGTCAGAAGCAGGTGTGATGGGGCAGGTGTGTGGGGGCAGGTGTGTGGCGTGAGGACGCAGGTGTGGTGGGGCAGGTGTGGTGGGGCAGATGTGGTGAGGCAGGTGTGTGGTGTGAGGATGCAGGTGTGGTGGGGCAGGTGTGCAGGGTGAGGACGCAGGTGTGTGGCGTGAGGACGCAGGTGTGCGGGGTGAGGAGGCAGGTGTGCGGGGTGAGGAGGCAGGTGTGCGGGGTGAGAACGCAGGTGTGTGGCACTCAGTATAACTGTGGCAGCGGGCGGGAGGTGGCAGGATTGGCCATCCAACCGTTGTCGAGAGTGCCACTGTCCGCCGGCCGCCCGCCGCGCGTACACGCACACATCAGTGCCAGTGTCCTCGGAGCCGCCTCCAAGCGTGGCACCCCGCCTTCACCACACCATCTCCCCCCCCACACACCCACGACCCTCTTCCAGGCAGTGCCAGGCACCCCTACACACTCGTATGATCCTGGCATCTCCAATCACCAGGATAACTGTCGGTCATATTACCTTTGCCACGATTACTTGTCTATATGTAACTTGGAAAGTTCTTATAACTTGGCGACGGATTGTCGCTATGTGTCGTCGTGCATAGTCGTACCGATCCGGTTGTGCATCAGTGTGATGCACAGGCAACTCGCTATCAGTCGGAAAGTGTATTAATCTACTTTGATCTGTTTCAACTGATAAGTGAATTGAGTGTGAAGAGCAGCGGGTGTCAGCGAGGGTGAGGGTGAAGGGCGAGCGTGGAGGAGGACCTTCCTCACACCCGCACCATAACCAGGCTGTAAGGAACACCTTCCTAGTCAAGAAGTATCATCGGAGGTGGTACTTGGTGTTGAGCTGTGACCCACCGTGGCACTGTGGTGGCTGAGGGGGGAGTGACAGTGCCTGTGCTAGTGCCAGGGGGGGAGGGGGGCACTCAAACACGTGCCCTGGTACTGGTATTTCTCTCCGCGACAATATTCACCTACAACTCTGGATAAATTGAGTGCATTTGGACTGAGTGTTTGTGATATGCGAGTGCACGTGACGGTGGCACTCAGTGGCAGACGCTGATACTCAAGTCTCTCTCACACCAACGGAAACACACTCACAAGAGTGTGTTTCCTCACACACACACACGCACTCTCCCTCCAACCTTCTTCCCTCAGAAAGCCTCGCCAACGTTCAAACAGACAGGTTTGACCTCCTCGAGAGTGACCTCTCACCTAGTCCTTGACCTGCCCCCCACGAGCCTCCTGCACCACCTCCCTACGGTGACCCCACCTTGAGCACTAGTGACAAGTGCCTCAGAGAGGTTTCACACTTAAGCAAATTTAATGGTGGCACTTAAACCTGGATTAATATGCACTCTAGCGTCCACAGACGGGGGATAAGACCACAGTGCCCTTACAAGGCGGAGTCTGGCTCTCAGGGCTTGGTGAGGTAAGTGGGAGGCGTGAGAGGCAGGAGGAGGAGGAGGAGGGAGAGATGTAAGGAAGAGACACAGGTAACGGACAAGGTCACGGCCGTCCCGACTCACCTGTTCAAGTCACCTTTTCCGCACAAGTAAGTACTGACTGTCCTTGATGTTCGGGTCACAACAACACCCATCTCGCCCTCTTCGCCTGTCACAGCATGCTTGGTGACACTGTCACCTGGCACCGTACACGAGAGGTGGTGGCACGCTGGCTGTCAGCGCTGCTAACAGCCTGTAAGACAGACAGGTCGTTGTGTCAGCGCTCGTCTCTCACAGAACTGTTACCTCTCATTGGTACACGCGGCTAAATGTTCCTCTTGTTTAAGACTTCGTCGTGATTCGTGAGTTACCTTGAGCTGGGATGGCGAGGCTGGGGGCTAGTCAGACTGGGTTAGCAGTGCCTGGCTAGCGAGGCCTGGCTAGCGAGGCCTGGCTAGCGAGGCCTGGCTAGCGAGGCCTGGCTAGGGAGGCCTGGCAGCGAGGCCTGGCTAGCGAGGGCTGGCTAGCGAGGCCTGGCTAGGGAGGCCTGGCAGCGAGCTACATTAGCTAAGATGGACCCGTAAGGAGACAATTCTTCCTGGTTTGATAAACACACAGGTCTCGCCAACGTGTTTTGCTTTGTTTCCCAGTGTAGGACGGGCAGCCGTCGTGGGCGGTAACCTGACGGAAGCACACCGCATTATCGCCCTTGCCGCCAGTATTTGATGTGACTGTGTACCATGTGAGTCTCCACATAAATTATAATTATTAATATTATTATTATAACTATGATCGCACAGTCGTCGCCTGTACCCGTGCCCACGACTGGACTCCCCCCCCTCCCCCCCCTCCAAAAAAAAAACACGACAGCACGAGTTAAAAGTAAATTACAGTCAAACAAAACAAAAACAAATTGACTAGCGCTTTTAAACGAGAATTCCGCTGATAACATCATATCCCAAGACTGCTTCGACACGAGGGTGGCGCAGTAGCTGCCAGCTAGGCGTATACCAAGGCTGGTAGATATGCGTAGGTAGGTAGATACGTAGGCAGGTACATATGTAGGTAGGTAGATATGTAGGCAGGTACTTATGTAGGTAGGTAGATATGTAGGCAGGTACATATGTAGGTAGGTAGATATGTAGGTAGATATGTAGGTAGGTAGATACGTAGGTAGGTAGATATGTAAGGAGTTAGATATGTAGGCACGTAGATACGTAGGCAGATAGATATGTAGGCAGGTAGATACGTAGGCAGATAAATGCGTAGGCAGATAGATATAAACGTAAGTAGGTAGGTATATAATATATTAGGTTTGATGTTGAGGTGAAGGCCTATGAAGGTGTAGAGGATTATGAAGGCCTCCACCACCACCACCACGGCCTACTGACCGGCCAGCAAGAGTACTGTAGTCGTGGCCACAGTCCAGGACTACACTCCACGCTGTGTACACACCTGTACACCCAGAGGCGGGGTTTACCTCTGAGTGTACACACCTGTACACCCAGAGGCGGGGTTAACCTCTGAGTGTACACATTCCTTGTGTTACGGAGCTGGTTGGGGAGGATATTTACCACTTCCCCGGCCGGTGTACGCATGCGCGGCGATAATCACTCACCTCGGCAACGATCCAACTACCGTCGGAGACGCCTCGCGTCCGTGTAACTCCTTCATTAACCCTGTCGGGGCAGGTGTAGAGGCGCTGGACGGGCGGCCGTACGACCAGTGGAGGGTTGCCCAAGTTGAAGGTCCGCCTCGCCTGCCCTCTCCCTCGCGGGACTATCACCCTTACAAGCGGCATCCTGAAGGGCGAAATTGACTCGGGTCTGGTGGGCTTTCCTCTCAGTTTCAGTCCCTCCGGCCCGTCAGCTGGAAGTTCAGTTATCTGGCGTGGTGTGTAGTGTGTAGAGTGTAGTGTGGTGTGTGTAGTGGTGTTCACGGTGTAGTCTACACCTGCCCCTCACGGCTCTTAATGTGTACATGTGCGTGAGGGACACACACGTGCGTGTGTGTGTGTGTGTGTGTGTCCGCGTGTTGTGTTTCCTCAGCCCATTGCCTCATTCATGGGAATTATGCAGAGTAAATTCTTCGTTTTCTTATAGGTAAGTAAAAACTGGTTTGTTCTGTATGTGTGTGTGCGTGTCTATGTCTGTGTGCGTGTGTATGTCTGTGTGCGTGTCTATGTGTGTGTGCGTGTGTATGTGTACATGTCTATGTCTGCGTGTGTATGTACCTAGTTGTACTTACCTAGTTGTGGTTGCAGGGGTTGAGCTCTGGCCACTCACCAGAGTGCTGGTGGGTCCCACGTGAGCTCCTGGACAGGCTTCAGTAGGGACCTCCAGACGTACTGTGATTTCAGTAGAAATCCGGTTGTGTGACTTTTTACGTCTCGGTGGCCTAGTGGCAGAGCACGCGACTGGCAATGCCGGGGTCGTTGGTTCGCGCCCCCTAACAGTTCTTGTGGGTTTTGTTAGGAATCTGTACACCGGTTGATTGACAGTTGAGAGACGAGACCAAAAAGCCGAACCTCACCCCTCGCAAGCACAACTAGGTGAGTAAATACATACACGCACACAGACATACACACACACAGACATACACACACACAGACATAGACACGCAGACATTAGAAGGAACTTTTTCAGTGTCAGAGTAGTTAACAAATGGAATGCATTAGGCAGTGATGTGGTGGAGGCTGACTCCATACACAGTTTTAAATGTAGATATGATAGAGTCCGGTAGGCTCAGGAACCTGTACACCAGTTGATTGACAGTTGAGAGGCGGAAGCAAAAAGCCAAAGCTCAACCCCCGCAAGCACAACTAGGTGAGTACACAGAAATCATATTAAAGAGATATATATCAATGATAAAATACACTCCAAAGATGACGGGACAATGCCAATCGACTGTTCAATAGAACTTAAAACAAGTTATGTTCAGTACTCTATTACACAGAGAAGCTACGGGTGGGAAGGGGGGGGGGGAAGTAAAGTAATGGTGGATGGTTCAGTGTTCTTCTTGTAATTCGCCTCAGTCGTTGGCATCCCAGCAGGGGTCAGGATCACCGGGACATCCCAGCTGGGGTCAGGATCACCGGGACATCCCAGCAGGGGTCAGGATCACTGGGACATCCCAGCAGGGGTCAGGATCACCGGAACATTCCAGCAGGGGTCAGGATCACTGGGACATCCCAGCTGGGGTCAGGATCACCGGGACATCCCAGCAGGGGTCAGGATCACCGGAACATCCCAGCAGGGGTCAGGATCACTGGGACATCCCAGCTGGGGTCAGGATCACCGGGACATCCCAGCAGGGGTCAGGATCACTGGGACATCCCAGCAGGGGTCAGGATCACCGGGACATCCCAGCAGGGGTCAGGATAACTGGGACATCCCAGCTGGGGTCAGGATCACCGGGACATCCCAGCAGGGGTCAGGATCACTGGGACATCCCAGCAGGGGTCAGGATCACTGGGACATCCCAGCAGGGGTCAGGATCACTGGGACATCCCAGCTGAAGGAGCAGCACAAGAGCCCTGGACACGCGAGTCATTGCTCCGTGCAATAATATAATCTTGTGACCTCCTTCCCATATGGTCTATTCCCCTCTCTTTCTCTTGTTGATAATTCCCCTCACCTTTCTCCTCATTTTACTCAATTTCCGTTCTCCTTTTATTTCTTTCCCCTCTCTTGTTATTATCTTTGTTTCCCTCAACCTCCCTGTCCTGTCCATTATCTTTATTTCATTCCATTACCCTCTTTCCTTCGTGCTCCCTTGACCTGACCCCTTAGTCTTCCCTCACCCTGACCCCTTAGTCTTCCCTCACCCTGACCCCTTAGTCCTCCCTCACTCTCCCCAGATATGGTACCTGGGGCTCGTCCATGACTGGTGTGGGTACCTGGGGGGCCGTCCATGGCTGGTATGGGTACCAGAGGGGGGGGGGGGTCATTGCCCCGGTCCCCGGACTCCAGTACCGGACGACCGGTACTGGAGTCGGTACAAGGTCGTCTGGTACTGGAGTCGGTACCTGGAGTCACTAACAGTAATTGCTCTCCGTACTAGAGGAGAGGCGTGCCAGTGTGATAGAGGGCACATGTGACGGCCCGCATTATCAGCTGAACAAAAGTATGATGGAAGTGGGAAAGACAAACTGATGTAGTTACCCCTTGAATGTCTTGTGTCCGGTGCTGGCGCAACCCGTCCTCTTAAAATAACGTCGCTTTTTGCTCGTGTGCGCTCTATGGCCAAAAAGGGACGTAATTTGAAATGAAATCTAGTCACGATAGTAGCGAACTGTCCCGTTATCTGTTTTGAGTGCTCCGGCTTACTCGGTTAGGTTAGGAGAGGACACTTTCAATTAACGATTTTCATGACGTTTTGAAACCTTAGGAAAACTTCCTGCCCTCCTAACTTACCAGAGGACCCTTAACATGCTGTTTTGGAAACAAAAATCCAAAATTTATTTTCGATTATTTTTTATTTTCAAATTACGTCCATTTTCGGCCATACGGGTAAACGGCCAAATTCAGACGTAATTTGTAGGACGACAGGTTGCCCTGAGTTAGAAAGCTATTTAGCTGTCAGCTTCCTAGCTATTTAGTGATAGGTGAACAGGTGCATCAGGGGGGCAAAACTCTGCCCATTTGTTTCCCCCTCCGCCGGGGATCGAATCCGGAACCTTAGGACTAAGAATCCCGAGCACTGTCCACTCAGCCGTCAGACCCCATCAGATCCATGGCTGCAACTGATTTTCTCAATGGTTCAGTTCACTGATACAACACCTTAATGGGAGTTGTTTACGCAATAATAATAATGATATTTGTTGACAAGTTATGTTAGGTACAGTGTCAACACCCAGAGTGGCTTGAACACTTCACGTGTCCAGTCAACACTTCCCGTGTCCAGTCAACACTTCCCGTGTCCAGTCAACACTTCCCGTGTCCAGTCAACACTTCACGTGTCCAGTCAACACTTCCCGTGTCCAGTCAACACTTCCCGTGTCCAGTCAACACTTCACGTGTCCAGTCAACACTTTACATGTCCAGTCAACACTTCACGTGTCCAGTCAACACTTCACGTGTCCAGTCAACACTTCACGTGTCCAGTCAACACTTCACGTGTCCAGTCAACACTTCCCGTGTCCAGTCAACACTTCCTGTGTCCAGTCAACACTTCACGTGTCCAGTCAACACTTCACGTGTCCAGTCAACACTTCCCGTGTCCAGTCAACACTTTACATGTCCAGTCAACACTTCACGTGTCCAGTCAACACTTCCCGTGTCCAGTCAACACTTTACATGTCCAGTCAACACTTCACGTGTCCAGTCAACACTTCACGTGTCCAGTCAACACTTCACTTGTCCAGTCAACACTTCACGTGTCCAGTCAACACTTCACTTGTCCAGTCAACACTTCACGTGTCCAGTCAACACTTCACGTGTCCAGTCAACACTTCCCGTGTCCAGTCAACACTTCACGTGTCCAGTCAACACTTCCCGTGTCCAGTCAACACTTCCCGTGTCCAGTCAACACTTCACGTGTCCAGTCAACACTTCACGTGTCCAGTCAACACTTCCCGTGTCCAGTCAACACTTCACGTGTCCAGTCAACTCTTCACGTGTCCAGTCAACACTTCCCGTGTCCAGTCAACTCTTCACGTGTCCAGTCAACACTTCCCGTGTCCAGTCAACACTTCACTTGTCCAGTCAACACTTCACTTGTCCAGTCAACACTTCCCGTGTCCAGTCAACACTTCACGTGTCCAGTCAACACTTCACTTGTCCAGTCAACACTTCACGTGTCCAGTCAACACTTCACTTGTCCAGTCAACACTTCCCGTGTCCAGTCAACACTTCACGTGTCCAGTCAACACTTCCCGTGTCCAGTCAACACTTCACGTGTCCAGTCAACTCGTCACGTGTCCAGTCAACACTTCACTTGTCCAGTCAACACTTCACGTGTCCAGTCAACACTTCACTTGTCCAGTCAACACTTCCCGTGTCCAGTCAACACTTCACGTGTCCAGTCAACACTTCCCGTGTCCAGTCAACACTTCACGTGTCCAGTCAACTCTTCACGTGTCCAGTCAACACTTCCCGTGTCCAGTCAACACTTCCCGTGTCCAGTCAACACTTCACGTGTCTGTTATACTCAAATTCTGTCAGTTGAAATGTAACCAATCACAGGCAAGTAGGCCTCTGACGTCATGCCAGACAGAGGAGCATCAAGCATGCTCCCAGCAGCCTCAGTTATCCTCACAGACCCAGAGTAGGTGGACCTCGGCTGGCCAGTTATACACCTGTTTGCCTCACTCAATAAATATATACAGAAGCGACTACTGTGTCTACATTCAACCCGAACAAGGCAAACGAATACTGGTAGCAGCAGTGGGATCCAGAAATTTTTTTCTGGAAGCAAAAGTTCAAGTACCCAGCATCGCCTCGTGTTCCAGCCAAAACCGCCGCCACCGCCACCGCCATAAGCCGCCATCCTGCCACCCACGCATCAAATATTGTGCCAGACCGGGGTCCTGCCATCAACCACTACTCCAGGCTAACGTTTTAGAAGTAAGGGTCAATATCTTCCTGTGAGAACGCTCACTCATCAGTGAGGAGGAAGGAAGCTTCCCGCGCCAGCCATTTTTGAACCTCGCGCCACCACGTGGGAACCACCTATTACACCCACCACCACCACCACCGCCACCCAAGCTGACAGTATCAAGCTTCGTGAGGGTGCAAGCTACTGCAATCGTCGTCAGCCATCGTCGCAAGTATCAACTGGTTATTCCATCGTCGCAATATTGTCGTCGTCAGAATTTATCTTCGTGCCTCTAGCCTGAACAGTGTGGGGTCCCTGAGTCTCGCGCCACCGCCGCCAGGAGCGCTGCCGTCGCATCCAGTTTGTAAACACGCCTCACATGGGCCTCTTCAGATCTTCACGACGCTTCTCCTACTTTGGCTACTGGTGATCCTCATAAATTACAACCCTGAGATAAGTAATTGCTAGTTGAGAACAACGTGCCAAGTGTTAAAAAGTGACTTATGTAATAATTCCCATAATATCCTGTGAATTAACCATTCAGTGACTTGTTAAATATTGGAGCTGGTTCAGTACTGCACTCCCCACAGTTTTCCTGTGTGATTTCAACATTCCTGCTTCTTACAGTAATTTCATTGAATTTTAATTGTTCTCCTAGAGTGTTATTGGTAAATTCAAATTCCAGTGAATTAAGAAATCCTTGTTTTAGTAGCAGTTAAGGATTTGTGCAATATAATTTTTTTTTAATTTCTCCAGACCTAACTTGAAATTTATCCTTTAAGCATTTTATTTTAAACTTTTACCATAGGAGTTATATACATTCCTGTGTCCAGTTTATGTGCTACATCCATATTTCTTGCATTGCCACTTGTTGTGTTGAATCTTTTTAATGAAATTTTGCAATTGCATTTCCCAGTTTTTATTCTAAATTGCTGTGCTTAGTCTGGTTTAATTAATTTACATACATCTAATTCCAGTCATTTCTTTAATGAAAGATTGCTAAATTTAGTTTACAATTGCTTGTTCTTAATTATTTTCTTGCCTAGCCCAATTTAATAATTTTATTTCTGCCATTTTTACTTTAGCCAAGTTGATATTTTTTGTGTTTATTTTTGTGTATACTATTTCTGATGCCAGGTGCACTTAATTATAATCTGCGTTCAAATATTACTTCCACGGCTGTGACAATGCCTACCACTGTTGAAACCCCTTCAGAATCAATGGGAACAGTTGCTCGTCCCAATGGCCAGAGATCAGCTCAGGAAATGGCTATTCCTCTTTTTGCTGGGGAATCGCGTTTATTAGAATCATGGTTTAGTAAGGTTGAAGCGAAAACAGTTGCACGTTTTTCTAAGCCTACTGATGCCGAATACTTAGCAATTGCACGGTCAGCCGTGGACACAACCAAAGGTGATGCACGTTTTGTTGTTGATGAGAAAGCCATTGTTAGCCTCCAGTCTTGGCCTGAATTTAAGGATTTCTTTCGCCGTCGCTTTGTTAATAAAGGAGACCTTGACCCATATAGGTTAGTCAAGAAAATTGCCAATGCCACCATGCAGCCTGGTGAATCGTTTAATGCGTTTACTAGCCGTCTCGATCAGTATCTGTATGCCTTAGTTTCTGCTATGAATAATTCGACTTGGTTAGATAAAGACAATAATCTGTCCCCTGAGGCTATGGCCAAAATGATAGCATTTGGTACTTTAATGCATTTTGCCCCTGAGCATACAAAACCAATCGTTGAGCAACAAAATTTTGGTGTTAAACATGAAATTGGTGAAGTGTTTGAGGCTATTAACAATGCCGCCGATAAACTAGCTCCCCGAAGTGCTCAACTGTTGCCACCCTCTGATGCTGTAAATGTAGTTACAAGTTCTCAGCATCCTCCCACAAATTCTCAAAACTCTTGGTCGCAGAAGCGTACCCATGCTCGTAGCCCCCAGTCAAATTCGCCGCCTCATAAAATGCCGAAACGCCATAGTCCACAACCATCCACTCCCTCATGTTGGCATTGTGGTAAGAGTAACCACCTTGCAAGGGACTGTTGGTCCGCCCCTAGATCATCACCTCCTAGACAATTCTCTCGGCCCCCTCATCAATCTAATCATTCTAGGCTTCCATATTGCACGTACCATAAACAAGTTGGTCACCACACTGCGGATTGTAGAGCTAGGCAAAGGACATCTCCACCTCGTAACTCCCATGGTCAGTCTTGGCGAGGCTCACAGCGTCCAAGACATTATCAGAACTCTCGTAATTACAACTCCCAGCCCAGCTATAATGCAATTTCAAATTATAATGCTCAGTCACAGAATGCTGGAGCTCAGAATGTTCACTCCATGTCGTCGGGAAACCCCCAAGGCCATCCGCTAACCAATTCAAGCTAGCCAATCCTAGTGCCCTCCCTGTGTATTCAGTAGCTACCCAAAATAGATTTGGACACTTGACAGAGGAGGACACTGACTCTAAACCAGTTGTAGATGTTGACGGATCCACAGTAAATTTGACACAAACAAGACGCAGATATCCCAGACAACATAAGTCAAAAATAGTAACTTGTCCAGTCTCAAGTGATGGTCCCCTTGTATCAGCCATTGTACATGGTAGAGTTTTAAAAGTTTTTCTTGACTCAGGTGCAAAAATTAATATTGTCAAGCCCTCAGCTCTTAGAGACATTGAAAGTATGCACCCTACTATTTTAAAACAGTCACACATACCTTTTCTAAGTGGTATTTCAGGAAATAAAGTAAAAGTTCAGGGTGAAATTGACCTCCCACTCAAGTTCAATGATGTCACATTGTCTATAACATGTTTAGTTGTTGACATTATTCATTTTCCTGGAGACATTCTCTTAGGTCTGTACACCATGATTGATGAAAATATTGCATTGTTTCCCCATCGTTGGAACATAAGTATCAAAGACCACGTCATACCCTTGTGTAGCATGTATCGACAGGGCCACGAGTTCAACCTTCAATCAGATTATGTTAATTTTGTTGACACCCGCCTTGCTAGCGTAGGTTTGTCAGATCATTGTCGTGGTAGCATACCCGAGAAAACGGGCACTCGATTGAAGCATAGTAGTTGTACAGTTGTTAAGGAGAATGAGTATCGGGACTTTCTGGAAGGGGACGCCCTAACGGATTCTCGTTGTCTCGCTCGCCTGGCAGCTTCCATCTCTGAAGTCAGTGGTTCCACGGCTACTGACACTGTGCTACACCCTCATTCTCTCACCAGAATAAGAGTTAAGGTTCAGGGAGTGCCTGAGTTGTCGGATGTGATTGCGGAAAGTGAAACATGTAAAGTGAATGGTACATTTGTTGAACCCTCCTGGCACACAGTGCAGGATGGTACTGTCTCACTTTTTATCGCGAACACAAGTAATGCCGATATCCATCTCCAGTCTGGTACCCATGTTGTAGATTTTGCCCATTACTCGTTACCGGTGCGAGTTGTGGATGATGTCTCCATGGATCATACTGTTTGTACACTCACACCAGGAGAACAGGGATCTCAGCCAGAGGTGCAAGCGCAACACCTCAGTCCTACTGATTTTCCTGACTCTGTGGCTCAGCTTTTGGAAATTTTGAACAGGAATAGAGCTGTTGTTGCTCTACCAGGAGAAAAATTAGGTCTCACTCCTCTTATTACACATAAAATTCCCCTTGAACAAGGAACTACGCCTATTTATGTACCAGCTTACCGTCTTCCCCATTCTCAGAGAGCAGAAGCAGATAGACTTGTAGAAGAAATGTTACAGAGTGATGTAATTGAATCGAGTAATTCGCCATGGAACGCTCCATTGATTCTTGTACCAAAGCGAGATGGGACTTGGAGACCTGTAATCGATTATCGCAAGCTTAACAGAGTAACAATACCTGATCGTTTCCCACTTCCAGTTCTAAATGATTTGTTGCAAAGCATTGGTCGAAACAAAGTATTCTCAACGTTAGATTTGTTGCAGGGATTCTGGCAAATCCCCCTTGATGAGGAAAGTAAACAATTGACAGCCTTTAGTACTCCCAATGGTCATTTTCATTTCAAAAGAATGCCGTTTGGTTTGCGTAGTAGTCCAATAACCTTTTCACGGCTCATGACAAATCTATTTCGTAGATTGATAGGAAGTACGCTTCTAGTTTACCTTGATGATCTCATAATCATGTCGCAAGATGTTCAGACTCATTTCCAGAACCTTGAAAAGGTACTTGCAAAGCTCGCTGAAGCTAATTTAAAAATAAAGCTTGCAAAATGTTCATTTTTAAAGCAAAAGATTAATTTCCTAGGTCATACAGTTACACCTTCAGGTATTACATTGAATGAATCAAAAATTATTGCTGCCCGTGATTTTCCAACACCTCGTACCGCAGAAGCCGTAAGACAGTTCACAGGTCTTGTAGGATTTTATCGTTCATTTATTGCTGGATTCTCTATTATAGCCGCTCCGCTTTACAAGTTGCAAAGAAAAGATGAACCCTTTGTTTGGGGAGAGGCCCAGGATCAGTCATTCAAAAAACTCAAAGCAGCCTTGATTTCGTCACCTGTCCTTAGGTATCCAGATTTTTCTAAACCTTTTACGTTGGTTACAGATGCTAGTGACATAGGTCTAGGTGCTGCATTACTTCAAACAGAAGGTCACAGAGATCACGCAATAGCTTATGCTAGCCGTACTTTATCTAAAGAAGAGAAAAATTATAGTGCAACAGAACGAGAAGCCTTGGCAGTTGTTTGGGCACTTAAACATTTCAAGGATACAATTTATAATTACCCAGTTCATGTTCTTACAGATCACCAACCATTAATTCCCTTGTTCAAAAATAAGAATCCAGTTGGAAAGTTTGCTAGATATTTGCTCACAATTCAAGAATTCAATCCCACATTTGGATATATTCCAGGAAAGCAAAATGTTGTAGCCGATGCGTTTTCTCGACACGTAGCTGCGATTCAGTTAAATTACCCAGCATTAGATGCTACAGTAGTAGAAACGGAACAAAGACAAGACCCCATATGGGCACCCGTCATTAAATTTTTGACTAAGCAAGACACTCGCCCGATTCATAAACCACCAGTACCATTGAAAGAACTAGTTATGTTGGACAATTTACTGTGTAGAGTAGTAAAGCTAGGGACAGCCCCGAGGAAATGTTGTCAGTTAGTTGTTCCAGCTGTCTTGGTACCAACTGTGTTAAAAATTATCCATGATGCTCCTGCAAGTGCACATCCAGGAAAGGATCGTACACTCCAACAAGGTCGATTGAAATATTTTTGGCCAAAAATGGCTAAGGAGATTGCTCATTATGTTGACAGATGTTTAACTTGTTTACAGCACAAGGGACATGTTTCAGGACCTAATCCAATTCAGGTGTACCCAGCAACTAAAGCTCCTTGGGAACGAATATCGATGGATTTATTGACAAATTTTGCGGAAACAGAGAAAGGGAACAAACATTTGCTTGTAATGGTCGATAATTTTTCACGGTTTTGCGAACTAGTTCCTATCCCGAACAAAACAGCAGAAACCATAGCCAGCGCATTCCATGACCAAATAATTTGTAGATATAGTATGCCTAAAGTAATCCTTTCAGATAATGGACCAGAATTCAGTAATAGTATTCTAACTAGCTTGTGTGATTTATATAACATCAAAAAATGTAGCATCATGCCTTATCATCCGGCAAGTAATGGACTAGCTGAACGTACTAACAGGAAAGTGTTAGATGCCTTGAGAGTCACGTTGAATTTTGATAACAACAATTGGGATGATTTTATACCCTTAATTCAGTGTGCTATAAATTCTTCAATTAATGTTTCTACTGGTGACACACCTCACGCTATTCTTTATGGTACAGATAAGATCCTCCCTAATGAATTGATTAACGTACCTCCTACTCCCTTATATAACGTAGATGATTTTGTTCAAGTGAAGCGTAGACAAATGCAATTAGTATTCAAGAAAATACGAGAACAACTGTCCAAAGCAACAGCCGAGTTCACTCTAGCAAGGAATGCACGAGCTAAACCCAATAAAATAACTATTGGATCTGTAGTAATGATACTTAACCAACACAGGTCTGGTCCTATGTACAAGTTAACTAAGAAATTTTTGGGTCCATATAAGGTAATCGAGCTTATTAAAGGTAACAAATACAGACTTAAGAACTTGTTAACAGGAGAGTATATAAATGAACATTTAGACCACATGAAGTTAGCTAAAATGACTGTTGACGAGACTGATGAGGAAGATGACAATGAACTTACCCAGACAGATACTCCTACTCGGACACCACCTCCTGTGGTTGACAGACCACTTGATGTTCAGCAACCCCATACTAGCAATTATAATCTTAGATCTAGACCTCTCGTTTCAACCGTGCACTCACCACACGTCCATTGGCTAGATGTTAACGAGGATATCTCTCAAGATGATAGTTTGTCGCATGAAGTTTCACCTGTTCCGGACCTTCAGTCAGAGCCAGAGTTGTATAGTGCTCTGGATGAGCTAGGTGTAGATATCCGCAGAATTTATAATTGATTGCACTCTGTAGTTATTCTGTTTGTTTTGAAAAAAAAAAAAAAAAAAAACTCAATTGCAGTATTTCTACCACATGTGTCTTATTATTACCATTATATATAATGTATAGTTTTTCTCAACTTTATTTTGTTATGAATTAGATGCCATTGTCAAGTCTACTACCATTTGTATTTTTACAGTGCTTGTCATAAGAGTTATTATTGTTCTAGCAACCACATTGTGGCCAGTGAATCCTGACTGCTATCACGCAGATGTTAGTCTTCTTGATCCAGGTCTTGTATATGCTTGTAAATATATTGCACATTATATATATTGTACATTGGTCTTGTAAATATATTGTATATTTTGAAAAAAAAAAAGAGAAAAAAAAAAAAAAAATTATCTATCTTGAAATTCAATTGTGGTTGTTAGGTCAGAACTTTGTTCTATTAATGTAATAATTGTTTAATTTTGTATGGTTTTCAAGCACATGCCATTGACACATGTTAATAATTTTGTTTAGGCAATACCTTGGGTTGTATTGTTCATATCTGATCAGTAGACATACACATGTTCTTAATACTCTGATTTAATCAAAGAATTGTTACCATGATTTTCACCTATTATGATGAATTTTTTTTTTGGTGCATATATGCCGAGTTGTTAGTATTACGCACACCTGATCTTCTTTCAATGTTTTATTATGCAAATTTCACATGTAAGCCATTATTGAATGCCACCGAGGTCCTTTCAGTATCATTGTAACTATATAGCTAGCCAGAGCTTGTCGACAAGGGACGTCGACTTGGTAGCGTGTCCGAGCGGTGTTATACTCAAATTCTGTCAGTTGAAATGTAACCAATCACAGGCAAGTAGGCCTCTGACGTCATGCCAGACAGAGGAGCATCAAGCATGCTCCCAGCAGCCTCAGTTATCCTCACAGACCCAGAGTAGGTGGACCTCGGCTGGCCAGTTATACACCTGTTTGCCTCACTCAATAAATATATACAGAAGCGACTACTGTGTCTACATTCAACCCGAACAAGGCAAACGAATATGTCCAGTCAACACTTCCCGTGTCCAGTCAACACTTCCCGTGTCCAGTCAACTCTTCACGTGTCCAGTCAACAGTTTCTATGGCTATGGTAGAATCTTAGAATTATTCTAATTATTCTATCATCTTTATTAGAATTATATGTTCGTCCTCATCTTTATTAGAATTATTTTTTGTTTGCATTTTGATTTAATAGATATTGTGACTATTATGTGACTTGTTACTGTCTTACCTCTTGAATAGGTTGGTATATTGGTGGCTTCGTTTGTTGCAGGTTCGATCCCCGATGGCCCAGGTGGCTGAGCACCTGTTTTATTTTGTTCGCTGCAGCCTCGATCCTGTCAGCTCCTGGTCCTCATATCTCAGCTCCTTGTCCTCATATCCCAGCTCCTTGTCCTCATATCCCAGCTCCTTGTCCTCATATCCCATCTCCTTGTTATATTACAGCTCCTTATCTTCATATCCCAGCTCCTGGTCCTCATATCCCAGCTCCTGGTCCTCATATCCAAGCTCCTGGTCCTCATATCCCAGCTCCTGGTCCTCATATCCCAGTTCCTTATCTTCATATCCCAGCTCCTGGTCCTCATATCCCAGCTCCTGGTCCTCATATCCCAGCTCCTGGTCCTCATATCCCAGCTCCTTGTCCTCATATCCCAGTTCCTGGTCTTCATATCCCAGTTCCTGGTCCTCATATCACAGCTCCTGGTCCTCATATCACAGCTCCTGGTCCTCATATCCCAGCTCCTGGTCCTCATATCCCAGCTCCTGGTCCTCATATCCCAGCTCCTGGTCCTCATATCCTAGCTACTGGTCCTCATATCTCAGCTCCTTGTCCTCATATCTCAGCTCCTTGTCCTCATATCTCAGCTCCTTGTCCTCATATCCCAGCTCCTTGTTATATTACAGCTCCTTATCCTCATATCCCAGCTCCTGGTCCTCATATCCCAGCTCCTGGTCCTCATATCCCAGCTCCTGTTCCTCATATCCCAGCTCCTGGTCCTCATATCCCAGCTACTGGTCCTCATATCCCAGCTCCTTGTCCTCATATCCCAGCTCCTTGTCCTCATATCCCAGCTCCTGGTTCTCATATCCAAGCTCCTGATCCTCATATCCCAGCTCCTGGTCCTCATATCCAAGCTCCTGATCCTCATATCCCAGCTCCTGGTCCTCATATCCCAGCTCCTGGTCCTCATATCCAAGCTCCTGATCCTCATATCCCAGCTCCTGGTCCTCATATCCAAGCTCCTGATCCTCATATCCCAGCTCCTGGTCCTCATATCCCAGCTCCTGGTCCTCATATCCAAGCTCCTGATCCTCATATCCCAGCTCCTGGTCCTCATATCCAAGCTCCTGATCCTCATATCCCAGCTCCTGGTCCTCATATCCCAGCTCCTGGTCCTCATATCCAAGCTCCTGGTCCTCATATCCCAGCTCCTGGTCCTCATATCCCAGCTCCTGGTCCTCATATCCAAGCTCCTGATCCTCATATCCCAGCTCCTGGTCCTCATATCCAAGCTCCTGATCCTCATATCCCAGCTCCTGGTCCTCATATCCAAGCTCCTGATCCTCATATCCCAGCTCCTGGTCCTCATATCCCAGCTCCTGGTCCTCATATCCAAGCTCCTGATCCTCATATCCCAGCTCCTGGTCCTCATATCCCAGCTCCTGGTCCTCATATCCAAGCTCCTGATCCTCATATCCCAGCTCCTGGTCCTCATATCCAAGCTCCTGATCCTCATATCCCAGCTCCTGGTCCTCATATCCCAGCTCCTGGTCCTCATATCCAAGCTCCTGATCCTCATATCCCAGCTCCTGGTCCTCATATCCCAGCTCCTGGTCCTCATATCCAAGCTCCTGGTCCTCATATCCCAGCTCCTGGTCCTCATATCCCAGCTCCTGGTCCTCTCATGCCGTCCTGGCTGTGTGTAGCCATAATGATTATGTACACTACTTAGTATTCATCATAAATTACATTATAGGGTAATTTGTCCTCTCTTGATAATTATCTTACCTTGAATCTATTAATTCTTAGAAATTGATCCTTAGATGTATTATTGCTAGTAATAGATCCTTGGATCTATTAATTCTTAGTAATAGATCCTTAGATGTATTATTGCTAGTAATAGATCCTTGGATCTATTAGTGCTAGTAATAGACCATTGGATCTATTATTGCTAGTAATAGATGTTATTTAATATAGTTTTCTTATTTATTATAGTTGGTTTGTATTGTAGTGAGTAAAATGGACATACAATTACTTGATGGCGTTCAGCGAAGGATGCCAGGCATTAGAAGCCTTCAGTATGAAGCACTGGAGGGGGGGGGGGGTTGACAAAAATCAGTTGATTGATTGACAGTTGAGAGGCGGGCCCAAAGAGCCAGAGCTCAGCCCCCGCGAGTACAACTTGGTGAGTACTAGAGAGAGCATAAGAGTGTACTCAGGGGAAGAGTTAAGGGTGACACGAGGGAACTTTACAAGTGGATGAAGGGGTCAAACACAGGACACTAAACATAAGGTAATACATACATCAAGAGCAAGTGGAGCGTCACACCGTGGATATCATGATGATATCCAGACCAGGAGTCACAATAACGTGGCTCAAATATGTTGACCAGACCACACACTAGTAAGTGAGGAGACGACGATGTTTCGGTCCGTCCTGGACCATTCTCGAGTCGACTGTGATGAGGGATTGATTGATTGATGAATATTAAGCCACCCAAGAGGTGGCACGGGCATGGCCCGTAAGTGGAGGCCCTTTTGAACCATTACCAGTATCAATAGATGATACTGGAGATCTGTGGAGGGTGATGAGGGATTGATTGATTGATGAAGATTAAGCCACCCAAGAGGTGGCACGGGCATGAATAGCCCGTAATGTGTGATGAGGGAAGGAGGCGAGGCAATAGAGAGGTGAGGAGCAACAAATGTTCAAGGAAGTAAAAGCAAGGCCAATGATACGAGAGGTTAGGTGTAATAAAGGGGATAGTAATAGGAATAAGTCGCGTCTCTTCACTTTCTAGTGTGTGGTTTGCTCATCAAATTGTTAAGTTTAGATTGAGGAAAGACCTGGGTAAATACTGGTTTGGAAACAGTGGTTGTTGCTTCATGGAAGACGGGATCACTTGATAGTTTCAAGCGTAGGTTAGACATATATATGAGTGTGTTTGGCTGGGCATAAACAAAGCCGCTACGTATGGGACAAATTTCCTTCTCTATTTTCCTAAATTATTATGTACTTATGTGCTATTCTTACTTTATCAAGGAAAATCTCTCCTGTTATACAGCCTACATATAGGCCTAGTTTAATATATTTATAAAGACACCCGTTTTGCCTGTATGCTCTCTAATGGACGAATTACGCTGAGGAAACCATGCCATTGAAGGCACGGATATCGACCGTCTTATGTTTGGGCAGCGGGGGAGGAGATGGGGGGGGGGTGGTTGTATATGTGGTGGTGTCAACAGTGTTGGAGAGTGCCCTAATGTGCTGGTGCCAGGCCCTGGGTGTGGCACTGATGGCTGGGTGGCTACACCACTCACAGGATGGGTATGGGGTTCACTACCACTCACAGGATGGGTATGGGGTCCACTACCACTCACAGGATGGGTATGGGGCCCTCTACCACTCACAGGATGGGTATGGGGTCCACTACCACTCACAGGATGGGTATGGGGTCCACTACCACTCACAGGATGGGTATGGGGCCCACTACCACTCACAGGATGGGTATGGGGTCCACTACCACTCACAGGATGGGTATGGGGTCCACTACCACTCACAGGATGGGTATGCGGCCCACTACCACTCACAGGATGGGTATGGGGTCCACTACCACTCACAGGATGGGTATGGGGTCCACTACCACTCACAGGATGGGTATGGGGCCCACTACCACTCACAGGATGGGTATGGGGTCCACTACCACTCACAGGATGGGTATGGGGCCCACTACCACTCACAGGATGGGTATGGGGTCCACTACCACTCACAGGATGGGTATGGGGTCCACTACCACTCACAGGATGGGTATGGGGTCCACTACCACTCACAGGATGGGTATGGGCCGCATAATTAATGAACTAAACTTAATTTATGGCGAGTAATTGAAGAACATGAGATAGAAGAATATGTAGTGAATTATAGACGATTATGTAGCCATAAACGTAAGAACACAGGAGTACTCGTACACGCCGAGGGTATAATAACAGAAGCTATAAGAAGGCTTACAAACCTAACCTCGGCCTAACTATACACCAAATTTTAGTTTATAATGCCATTGATTTAAATTTGATGAAATCCCGATTTGGAATATGCACAGTATAGTTAACTTTTCGAAGTGTTCGGAGGAGTTAGTGGTGAACATGTCATTGTGGGGTGGGTGGCCGCTTGGACGAGCCGAGGCTGAGGACGGGTTGTTGAGGTGTTAAGACAGTCAGCAAGGGGCCTTGACACTCACCAAACACTCGGGGGAATACTTCCTCCGGTAGTGAGGACGTGTTGGGCTCCTGAGTGCCCGTCAGCCCGCGCCACACAGCTCCTCTACCACAGTGTATAGCAGTTGAGGAGCCAGCAGCATGGCCGCCTCTCTTAGTGAAGAGTGGCCAGTGAGGATAACCAGAGGGAGGTGGTGTAGGAATAGTGAGAACAGACTGTATGAGATGACACACTAACATTCATTATTCTCACTTACACATCTCTGTGTCTCAAGGCCGGGGCACGTGCGCCGGGCCCGAGTGCGCAGTCAGTCAGTCCTCCCGGGGCTGGGAATGTGGTGTGAGGGCCGCTCACATTCTTCTCTGCCAGTGTGGAACTCCTCGTCTTCTCCAGTCCTCCCCCTCTCCTAAATTATTTTTTTTTTAATTTTGCCCCGAGGGGCGAGTTTATTGGGCAGCGCCACTCATCCTGTGAGTGGACACACCGCCATAGCAGAATGTACAACACTCCCCAATAGGAAGAAAACCCGCTGGGTTGTTCATCCTGTCACTTGTACCCAGACACAGCTGGGACTTGCTTAACTGTCTCAAGTGAACAGCTCCTCAAACAAGAAGATTAACATTTATCAACCCTTAAAAGCTTACGTTATCTTGCGGGTGCAAAATGGGGAAATCTTTTAAGAACAGTATCAACATTTGACAAATAGTGTTTTCCTAACTCAAACAATGTGGGGTTTATTATTCTACACATATTTCCTAATGTCTCTCAGGTGTTCACATTCACGTAGATAGTGGTCAAGGCGGTGTCCATCACTCTCACCACAGATTCTGCAACTTCGCTGATCAACTGTTGTTTCCATTCCAAATCTCCATGGATATTTGTATCCAAGACGGATTCTCGCTATTACAGATTCTCTCCCTCGTCGTCCTCCTCTTCGGCCATACTGATTGGGATTGCCAGCTGCAACCATGTTGTATCATCGTACAGATTCACTGGTTTGTGCTTCTATCCTCCTTTCCTCAGTTACCTTGTCACGGTGATGTTGCCTGATAATACCTCTAATTTGTAGTTGAGTCTTGGGTATGAAGTATTCAATATGGTCTCCTTCAGCGCCTTCAGCAGCCAGCACATCTGCTCGTTCATTCCCACATATTCCAACATGGGAGGGGATCCACAGAAACTTGACGACTCTTCCCTGATTGGTAAGCACTCTCACAGCTCTCTTAATTTCAGCGACTATTGCAAGATTTTCTGCCTGATTTTTACTTAGGCTTTGCAGTGCTGCTTTTGAATCGGTGCAAATCACTGCACCATTAGTGTTCCGTTCAAGAAACCTTAACGCCATAACAATGGCAGTTAGCTCTGCTTGCGTTGAAGAGGCATAGTTCTCAATACGTGCTTTTTCTTCATTTCTGCGTTGGAAGGTATTATCCTTGATTACCGTGTATGCTGCACCAGCCCTGCCATTGATAGGATTAGTTGACCCGTCAGTGTAGATTTGATCTAATTCATCTCCGGTTTCTTTATAAATGTCCTCGAGATACTTGTGCCTCATTTCTTGTGGTATCATGTTGGATTTTTTCATTGCCATTTCATTGATGATGATCTTGCACGAGTCATCCTCCCAGGGAGGTAACCTCTCTACAGGCAGGAGCTCACGGACTTGCTCAAGCAGGTGAAGCTCTTCAAGGTAGCAGACTGCTCTGTGATGCCATTTTTTGCTTCTCCTGTTTCCCCCTGAAAGTAGCACAGAGCTCAGTTTTTTCTTGGCAATATCATTGTAATGGGGATCTCTGGCTATCCTAATTGCAAGCTTAGCATTCAGCTCCTGAATTCTGCTTTTAATACTGGGAAGGGACAACTCCTCTCGTAGATTAGACGTTTTGGCAGTTCTTGGGACTCCAAGAATGATTGTCATGGCTTCATTTTGAATGCTTTCAAGCCTTTTCATATCGCTTTGGGAGTAGGTGCACAGTACTGGTGCGGCATAGTCTATGACGGAGCGCACATAGGCTGTGTACATCATTTTGAGCACGGCAATAGAGGCTCCATGTCCATTCCAGGTCATAGCTTTCAGTGCCCTGAGTCGACTTTTGCATGTTCCTATGAGTTGATTGAGCTCCCCCTCTCCTATTTCCCACCCTCACCCACTCTCTCTCTCCTCTCCCTTTTATCCTCATCTCTCACTGCCCCTCTTCCCTCAGGGATAATAAGAGCTCTGCGTTGAGCCCGAAACTAGGCTGTTGTACTTAATATTCTCGAAAATTATGAACATTCTCTTAATAATCAAAATCTGCACTCTTGTGTGAACACAGGTCAGTGTGGTCTGAGTCCACTGCTGGGGGGGGGGGGGTCAACCCGCGCCCCGGGCTGACCCGGTCACTAGGTCCACCAGGACACAGCTGCCGAGTACCCCAGTCTGGCTATTATATAAACACGTGCACACACAGGAGGAGCCGGACCCATACATAGTGTTCAGCATCTACCTGGTAGAGCCGGGCAGGTCGCTCATACACCCGTCCTCTCACCAACCGCCTCGGCTCCACTTGTCTTAATTGACCAGTACGTCAAAATAGGTCGTGTCATGAAAAATTAAAGCACAGAAACATTGACGTTCTCTCTCTCTCTCTCTCTCTCTCTCTCTCTCTCTCTCTCTCTCTCTCTCTCTCTCTCTCTCTCTCTCTCTCTCTCTCTCTCTCTCTCTCTCTCTCTCACGCTTTGGACATGTATATGAGTGGGATTGGGTGGTTATAAATAGGAGCTGCCTCGTATGGGCCAATAGACCTTCTGCAGTTACCTTGTTCTTATGTTCTCTCCCCCCCTACTCTCTCTCTCTCTCTCTCTCTCTAGTGCTTGGTTCCTTCCTCTCTAGTTCCTGCCCCCAGTCCTGGTCCCAGCTCCTAGTCCTCACACACCTGTCTAGTGATACACAGGCAACTGGCTTGGTGCCTTCTCATAACTACTTACCCCTCGGCCTCGATAGGTTAGGTGGGTGGCTTGGGTTGGTACGTTCCTGGCCATGGAGAAACTATTGTAATTTTGAGCGAGTGTCAGACCCAGAGAATAGTTCGTGCAGGTAGGGGGGGGGGAAATTGGAGGATTTAGTCAGAAAGATTGGGACATGCAGCCACGGCTCTCTACTCTGTTGCTCTCTGCTCTATAGCTCCCATTACGAAAGACATAACACTAAGGTGAAATCCTCTTTTAGTATCGAGATATTTGATTGGTCTTCAGATTGGTCGGACAGGCAGCGAGAGAGAGTGAGAGAGAGAGAGAGAGAGAGAGAGAGAGAGAGAGAGAGAGAGAGAGAGAGAGAGAGAGAGAGAGAGAGAGAGAGAGAGAGAGAGAGAGAGAGAGAGAGAGAGGGGGGGGGGAGCACGAAGGAGGAAGAAGTGCCATTATCTTTCCCTCCCTCCCTTCCTGCACTAGGAAGTGTGGTGCAGGAAGGGAGTGAAAGAGAAAGGGGGGAAGAAAGGGGACTAGGTTGAGAAGGGAGGGATGGGAGAGTATGGGGCCACACACACAGCACGGTAGGATAAACAACGTCTCCAAACTAACTTTAATATGTTAATTACCAGAAAAAATCTCCCTCTGGACCTCCTCCTCCTCCTCGTCCTCCCCCTCCTCGTCTTCCTCCTCCTCCTCCTCCTCGTCTTCCTCCACTTCGTCGTCGGGGTCTCCTCCCACTTCCCTTCATAAAATGTTTCCCCCATCATTCATAACTCTTATATATATTTTGGGGGGATCTAATTTTAACCGTATTATAATAGGTGAGTAGTTAATGAGTGATGAGGTGAGTATGAGGGTGTGGCGCCTCACCTGTGAGGAAGGGGCTCCAGGACCTCACTCCTCAACACCACTAGGATCTTCAGCCAACTCCTCCTCCGAATAGACAGTACGTTTTAATACTAAATGTTATAACTACAATCTTGACTATTGGCATAGTACTGGCTGAAGAATCCTGACTATCGAACCATAGTACTGGTCCGTAAGTCTGGCTGTAGAGGTCCGTAAGTCTGGCTGTAGAGGTCCGTAAGTCTGGCTGTAGAGGCCCATAAGTCTGGCTGTAGAGGCCCGTAAGTCTGGCTGTAGAGGCCCATAAGTCTGGCTGTAGAGGCCCGTAAGTCTGGCTGTAGAGGGTTCGTCCCCCAGCCCGTCCTCCAAAGACCCAAAAGTGATTCCATGCACCCGCCCTCCCCCCCCCCCCCCCGCTGTTTATCATTGAAAACCGGTTTACACACGACTCACAACTGATGACGTCCGAACACTTCCGGAACAAGTGCTTCGCTGACGAATATTGTTCGAACCACAACGCTGTAAATGCTTCACCCACGTACTACAAATAATCGCCAACAGAACCTAAACACCTAACCTAACTTATGACTATATATGCACAATATGCCAATATATTATAATATTCATATATATTTGAGAAAAGTTCCGTTTTGAATGAACAGTATGTTAAAATTGATGACTTTGTCTTTGGGGTCGACCGATGGATGGTATGGACTTGGTCTGAGGAAGGGTTGCACATTCCACACATAATCACGCCCACATTGTATACAACATACACATGGCGCTCACTCCTTGTTTGATGATTAAAACATCTGAATGATGATGATTAATGTTTAGAATTCATGAATTAAAACACCTGAGTGATGGAAATGATTTCCAGATAAAACACCTGAGTGACGACGATTAATGTGTGACCTTGGCAACACCCGCTCACCTTGTGGCCGGGGCGCTGACACCCTGACCAAGGCCTCGGGCAAACAGGAAGGTGCTTGTGGCTTCAGGTGTTTGCTCCTGTGTGTGTGTGTGTGTACTCACCTATTTGTGCTTGCGGGGGTTGAGCTTCGGTCCCGCCTCACAACTGTCAATCAACAGGTGTACAGGTTCCTGAGCCTATTGGGCTCTATCATATCTACACTTGAAGCTGTGTATGGAGTCAGCTTCCACCACATCACTGCCTAATACATTCCATTTGTCAACCTCTCTAACATTAAACAAGTTTTTTCTAATATCTCTGTGGCTCATTTGGGCACTCAGTTCCCACCTATGTCCCCTAGTGCGTATGCCCCCCTGTGTTAAAGAGTCTTGTGTCTTTATCTACCCTATCACTTCCTTTGAGAATTTTGTACGTGGTGATCATGTCCCCCTAACTCTTCTGTCTTCCAACAACGCGAGGTTTAATTCCCGTAGTCTCTCCTCGTAGCTCATACCTCTCAGCTCGGGTACTAGTCTGGTGGCAAACCTTTGAACCTTTTCCAGTTTAGTCTTATGCTTGACTAGATATGGACTCCATGCTGGGGCTGCATACTTCAGGATTGGTCTGACATAGGTGGTATACAAAGTTCTGAATGATTCCTTACACAAGTTTCTAAATGCCGTTCTTATGTTGGCTAACCTGGCATATGCTGCTGATGTTATCCTCTTGATATGGGCTTCAGGGGACAGGTCTGGCGTGATATCAACCCCAAAGTCTTTCTCTCTCTCTGACTCTTGAAGAATTTCATCTCCCAAATGATATCTAGTATCTGGCCTCCTGCTCCCGTCACCTATCTTATGGCCTCCTGCTCCCGACACCTATCTTCATTACATTACATTTGTTTGGGTTAAACTGTAACAACCATTTGTTCGACCATTCCTTCAGTCTGTCTAGGTCCTCTTGAAGCCTCAAGCAGTCGTCCTCTTTCTTAATCCTTCTCATAATTTTGGCGTCGTCAGCAAACATTGAGAGGAATGAGTCTATACCCTCCGGGAGATCATTTACGTATATCAGAAACAGGATAGGTCCGAGTACAGAGCCCTGTGGGACTCTACTGGTGACTTCACGCCAATCTGAGGTCTCACCCCTCACTGTAACTCTCTGCTTCCTATTGCTTAGGTACTCCCTTATCCACTGGAGCACCTTACCAGTTACTCCTGCCTGTCTCTCCAGCTTATGTACCAGCCTCTTATGGGGTACTGTGTCAAAGGCTTTCCGACAGTTTAAAAAATGCAGTCTGCTCAGCCTTCTCTTTCTTGCTTAATCTTTGTCACCTGGTCGTACAATTCTATTAAGCCTGTAAGGCAAGATTTACCCTCCCTGAACCCATGTTGATGGGTTGTCACGAAGTCCCTACTCTCCAGATGTGTTACTAGATTTTTTCTCACAATCTTCTCCATCACCTTACATGGTATACAAGTTAAGGACACTGGCCTGTAGTTCAGTGCCTCTTGTCTGTCCCCCTTTTTGTATATTGGGACCACATTCGCCGTCTTCCATTTTTCTGGTAGGTCTCCCGTCTCCAGTGACCAAATATACACTATGTAGAGTGGCAAGCAAAGTGACTCTGCACACGCTTTCAATATCCATGGTGAGATCCTGTCTGGACCAACAGCCTTTCTCACATCCAGATCCAACAAGTATCTCCTGACCTCATCTCTCATAATTTCGAACTCTTCCAAGGCCGCCAGGTTTACTGCCCCCTCTCTTAGTGCAGTGGCCTCACTTTGTTCTATTGTGAAGATCTCCTGGAACCTCTTGTTGAGTTTTTCACACACCTCTTTGTCATTCTCTGTATACCTGTCCTTGTCTGTTCTAAGTTTCATCACCTGTTCTTTCAATGTTGTTTTCCTCCTGATGTGACTGTGGAGTAACTTTGGTTCAGTCTTGGCTTTGTTTGCTATATCCTTTTCATAATTTTTCTCTGCTTCTCTTCTCACCCTGACATACTCATTCCTGGTTCTCTGGTATCTCTCTCTGCTTTCTGGTGTTCTATTATTTCGGAGTTCCTCCACGCCCTTCTGTTCAGTTTCTTTCCTTCCATACATGCCCTATTAAACCACGGATTCTTCTTTTGCTTCTCGGATTTTTCCTTTTGGGCCGGGATGAACCTGTTTACTGCCTCCTGACACTTTTGGGTGACATAGTCCATCCTGTCTTGTACAGACTTATCTCTGAGGTCTGTGTCCCATGGTATATCCTTTAGGAAACGTCTCATCTCCTCATAATTCCCCTTTCGGTATGCCAGCCTTTGTTTCCTAGTTCTTTTTGGGGGGAGATAACTCCTAGCTCTACCAGGTACACAAAGCTCAATACACTATGATCACTCATTCCCAAGGGTGCTTCCAACTTAACTTCCCTTATATCCCATTCATTTAGGGTAAATATCAGATCAAGCATGGATGGTTCATCTTCTCCTCTCATTCTTGTCGGTCCCTTGATGTGTTGGCTTAGAAAGTTTCTTGTTAACGCATCCTGCAGCTTAGCTCTCCATGTATCTGGTCTTCCATGTGGGTCTCTGTTCTCCCAGTCTATCTTCCCGTGGTTGAAGTCTCTCATGATTAATAGTCCTTTAAAATTATGAATAGTATTTGCTTCCACAACCTGCTCCTTAAGTGCATTCCATTTTTCCTCTACCTTCACGCTAAAAGAAAACTTCCTAACATCCCTGTGACTCATCTGAGTTTCCAGCTTCCACCCATGTCCCCTCGTTCTGTTACTATTCCGTGTGAACATTTCGTCTATGTCCATTCTGTCAATCCCTCTAAGTATTTTATACTTTATACATGTCCCGCCCTCTCCCTTCTTCTTTCTAGTGTCGTAAGGCACAGTTCCTTCAGGTGCTCCTCATACCCCATCCCTCGTAACTCTGGGACGAGTCTCGTTACAAACCTCTGAACCTTTTCCAGTTTCCTTATATGCTTCTTTAGATGGGGACTCCATGATGAGACTCTGCCTCATCATGGAGTCTCATAATAAGACTGGCCTCACGTAGGCAGTGTAAAGCACCCTAAAAGCCTCCTTACTTTGGTTTCTGAATGATCTAACTTTTGCCAGTGTAGAGTACGCTGCTGTTGTTATCCTATTTCTATGTGCTTCAGGAGATAGATTAGGTGATACGTCCATACCAGGTCTCTTTCTCGCGTCGTCACAGGTAGGCAGTTCCCCTTTATTGTGTACTGTCCCTTTGGTCTCCAATCACCTAGTCCCATTTCCATAACTTTACATTTGCTCGTGTTGAACTCCAGTAGCCATTTCTCTGACCATCTCTGCAACCTGTTTAAGTCCTCTTGGAGGACCCTGAAATCCTCATCTGTCACAACTCTTCTCATCAGTTTTGCATCATCCGCGAACATCGACATGTGGGACTCTACTCTTGTAAACATGTCGTTAACATATATTAGAAATAGAATTGGTCCCAGCACCGATCCTTGAGGTACTCCACTTGTTACTGTTCGCCAGTCTGACTTTCCGCCCCTTACCATTACCCTCTGGCTCCTTCCTGTTAGGTAGTTCCTCACCCATGCTAGGGCCTTTCCGCTTACTCCTGCCTGCCTCTTAAGTTTGTATAGCAGTCTCATGTGCGGTACTGTATCAAAGGCCTTTTGGCAGTCAAGAAATATGCAGTCTACCCAGCCTTCTATGTCCTGCCTTATCCTTATTACTTTATCATAGAAGTCTAAAAGGTTTGTTAGGCATGATTTCCCTGTCCAGAACCCATGTTGGTGCTTGTTTACAAACCCAATGCACTCCAGGTGCTCAACAAATCTTAGCCTAATTATTCTTTCCAGTATTTTACAGGGGATGCTTGTCAGCGATACGGGTCTGTAGTTAAGTGCCTCCTCCCTATCGCCTTTCTTAAAAATCGGTACGACATTTGCCTCCTTCCAGCAACTGAACAGGCCCTCACTGTGTGCCCTGACCCCTCCCCCGACATAAGTGACTCATTAAAGATCATTGCCAGAGGCACGCTGAGAGCCTACGCTGCCTCTTTTAGTATCCACGGTGATACTTTGTCTGGTCCAACCGCTTTAGTTGCATCCAGTGTTGTCAACTGTTTCATTACCTCCCCTGCTGTCACCTCTATATCTGATAGTCTTTCATCTAGGTAATCTCTTCTAACTATGGGAGCTGCTCAGGCTCGGTTGTGAACACTCCATGGAAACTGGCATTCAGTACCTCGCAGATTTCCTTGACACTTTCTATATATGCCCCTTCTGTTTTCCTCAGTCTTGTCACTTGGTCATTTATCAATATCTTCCTTCTTATATGGCTATGTAGTAATTTAGGTTGCTTTTTCGCTTTGATTGCAATATCATTCTCATAATTTCTTTCCGACACTTGTCTTATGTTAATGTAATCGTTCCTAGCTCTGTTACATCTAACATGTGTGTGAGTGTGTGTGTGTGTTTGCGAATGTATGACAGCATGAATTAATTGTCTATTACATACCAAATGACCCTTTCACCCCAATATTTGTAATTGGCTTAGCAATTAATTGTATTAAAGCTTCTAGTGACGGTTTTGATGTCCAATAAACGCTCTTTATCTCTCTCCCTGAGTGCCCTGACCCTCCCTGCCCTCTTTGTGTGCCCTGACCCTCCCTGACCCTCACTGTGTGCCCTGACCCTCCCTGACCCTCACTGTGTGCCCTGACCCTCCCTGACCCTCACTGTGTGCCCTGGCCCTCACTGTGTGCCCTGACCCTCACTGTGTGCCCTGACCCTCTCTGTGTGCCCTGACCCTCACTGTGTGCCCTGACCCTCACTGTGTGCCCTGACCCTCACTGTGTGCCCTGACCCTCACTGTGTGCCCTGACCCTCACTGTGTGCCCTGACCCTCACTGTGTGCCCTGACCCTCACTGTGTGCCCTGACCCTCACTGTGTGCCCTGGCCCTCACTGTGTGCCCTGACCCTCCCTGACCCTCACTGTGTGCCCTGGCCCTCACTGTGTGCCCTGACCCTCACTGTGTGCCCTGACCCTCACTGTGTGCCCTGACCCTCACTGTGTGCCCTGACCCTCACTGTGTGCCCTGACCCTCACTGTGTGCCCTGACCCTCCCTGACCCTCACTGTGTGCCCTGGCCCTCACTGTGTGCCCTGACCCTCCCTGACCCTCACTGTGTGCCCTGGCCCTCACTGTGTGCCCTGGCCCTCACTGTGTGCCCTGACCCTCCCTGACCCTCACTGTGTGCCCTGGCCCTCACTGTGTGCCCTGACCCTCACTGTGAGCCCTGACCCTCACCGTGTGCCCTGACCCTCACTGTGTGCCCTGACCCTCCCTGACCCTCACTGTGTGCCCTGACCCTCCCTGACCGTCACTGTGTGCCCTGGCCCTCACTGTGTGCCCTGACCCTCACTGTGTGCCCTGGCCCTCACTGTGTGCCCTGACCCTCACTGTGTGCCCTGGCCCTCACTGTGTGCCCTGACCCTCCCTGACCCTCACTGTGTGCCCTGACCCTCCCTGACCCTCACTGTGTGCCCTGACCCTCCCTGACCCTCACTGTGTGCCCTGACCCTCACTGTGTGCCCTGGCCCTCACTGTGTGCCCTGACCCTCACTGTGTGCCCTGGCCCTCACTGTGTGCCCTGACCCTCACTGTGTGCCCTGGCCCTCACTGTGTGCCCTGACCCTCCCTGACCCTCACTGTGTGCCCTGACCCTCCCTGACCCTCACTGTGTGCCCTGACCCTCCCTGACCCTCACTGTGTGCCCTGACCCTCCCTGACCCTCACTGTGTGCCCTGACCCTCACTGTGTGCCCTGACCCTCACTGTGTGCCCTGGCCCTCACTGTGTGCCCTGACCCTCACTGTGTGCCCTGACCCTCCCTGACCCTCACTGTGTGCCCTGGCCCTCACTGTGTGCCCTGACCCTCACTGTGTGCCCTGACCCTCACTGTGTGCCCTGAGTGACACTGCAGGTTAGTGTCACTCTCCTAATGAGTGACACTATGAATTTAACACTAGCGGTTACAGTGTCACATTTCCGGTACTGTTTATCTTGTTATCAGTCTGACCTTGGCCACGCCTCCTTCCTCTCACACTTTCTCCGTCTCCTCCTTCTACTTCTCCTTCTCCTTCTTCTCCTCCTTCTCCTCCTCCTCCTCCTCCTTCTTCTCCTCCTCCTCATCTTTACCATGGTCGTCCCCTACACACACTACCACAACCACCTGCCTTATTCTCAAAGATTATACACAGATCTAATACATTAGTGCAGTGTGCCCTGTAATGTACTCCAGTGGTGAGTACCGTCACTCCCCGGGGAGTAAGCGCCAAGATGTACTCTAGCAGTAACGTTTTGTTGGCCGCTGGTTGAGGGTGCTGCAGGAGCGCCTGTACGGGTAAAGGAGCGGTATACGCCGGCAGCATAAGGGTCAGTATCCCTCAGGTGGAGCCTGTTGCTCCCTGGGACGCCCCGGCACGTGTTCACTACGGGCCAACTTGTGTCTTGTATACTGAGGTATTATGGCTCTTTATCGCTTACCCGCCCACTCCTGCCAGTAGGTGGGGGGGGGGGGGAGGTGTTGATGGTGGGAGGGGGGTAAGAGAGAGGGAGGCAAACGCAGGGTAGGTGAGAGAGGGAGGGAGTGAAGGGAAGAAATATTTTTTTTCCACAAAAACATACAATTGTTGCCCGTAGCTTCGGGGCCTGTGTCTAGACTCCTGGGGTGGGGGTGGGGGTGTTCCCTCCTGGGGTGGTGGTGGGGGGAGGGGGGGTGTACACCTGGGGTGGGGGTAGGGGGATGTACACCTGGGGTGGGGGTGGGGTGTGGGGGGTGTCCCCACCTGGGGTGGGGGTAGGGCGTAGGGGGTGTACACCTGGGGTGGGGGGTGTCCCCACGTGGGGGGGGGGGGTGGAGGTAGGGGGGGTGTACACCTGGGGTCGGGGTGCAGGGTGAACACCACTGAACCCCCCTGAACACCACTGAACACCACTGAACCCCCTGAACACCACTGAACCCCCCTGAACACCACTGAACACCACTGAACACCACTGAACACCGCTGAACACCACTGAACCCCCCTGAACACCACTGAACACCACTGAACACCACTGAACCCCCTGAACACCACTGAACCCCCCTGAACACCACTGAACACCACGAACCCCGCTGAACACCACTGAATCCCGCTGAACACTACTGAACCCCGCTGAACACCACTGAACACCGCTGAACACCACTGAACCCCCCTGAACACCACTGAACACCACTGAACACCACTGAACACCGCTGAACACCACTGAACCCCCCTGAACACCACTGAACACCACTGAACCCCCCTGAACACCACTGAACACCACTGAACACCACTGAACCCCGCTGAACACCACTGAACCCCGCTGAACACCACTGAACCCCGCTAAACACCACTGAACCCCGCTGAACACCACTGAACCCCGCTGAACCCCGCTGAACACCACTGAACCCCACTGAACACCACTGAACACCGCTGAACACCACTGAACCCCACTGAACACCGCTGAACACCGCTGAACACCACTGAACACCGCTGAACACCACTGAACCCCGCTGAACACCACTGAACACCGCTGAACACCACTGAACCCCACTGAACACCACTGAACACCGCTGAACACCACTGAACCCCGCTGAACACCACTGAACCCCACTGAACACCACTGAACACCGCTGAACACCACTGAACACCACTGAACACCGCTGAACACCACTGAACCCCGCTGAACACCACTGAACACCACTAAACCCCGCTGAACTCCGCTGAACCCCACTGAACACCACTGAACCCCGCTGAACATCACTGATCCCCGCTGAACACCACTGAACCCTGCTGAACATCACTGATCCCCGCTGAACATCACTGATCCCCGCTGAACATCACTGATCCCCGCTGAACACCACTGAACCCCGCTGAACATCACTGATCCCCGCTGAACCCCGCTGAACACCACTGAACATCACTGAACCGTGCTGAACCCCGCTGAACACCACTGAACCCTGCTGAACCCCACTGAACCCGACTGAACCCCACTGAACCCCGCTGAACACCACTGAACCCCGCTGAACACCACTGAACACCACTGAACACCACTGAACCCCGCTGAACATCACTGAACCCCGCTGAACACCACTGAACATCACTAAACCCCGCTGAACACCACTGAACCCCGCTGAACACCACTGAACACCACTGAACACCACTGCACCCCGCTGTACATCACATACCTGAACTTACCCACTGTGCAAATATCCCTGGCGGTGGGACCCCATACTAGGAAAAATTCGTTTCAATGGATGATATTCTTTCCTATTGTTGGTGTTGTGGCAGCGGTGGTGTGCCCTAACCCAGCCCGGCACTCCCTTGCACTCCCTGGCACTCCCCAGTGGCACTCCCCAGTGGCACTCTCCAGTGGCACCTCCCGAAGGAAGCTCCGCATTTACTTATTCTCTTTTGACGAAGTTGACTACTTGACAGTCCTTGTCCAGGATTTGGTATGTCTTTACCATTATTCCTATTGCTTTTGGACATCCGTCCTACCTGTTTCCCTTGCTGGGAGTACCGGTTGTGCCTTCACGTTGGAAGTGATCTTGGACGTGGCACCGGGGTGGGTTAAGGATATTCCTAAATAAACAGCGGGTAAGTTTGAGTGGGGTCAAGCTCCAGTGGGGTCAAGCTTCAGTGGGGTCAAGCTCTAGTGGGGTCAAGCTCTAGTGGGGTCAAGCTTTAGTGGGGTCAAGCTCTAATGGGCCACTGTTACACTGCTCTATAGGGCACTGCAGTGTAAGTCATCAAGGGAGCATGATAGTCATTATAAAATATGAAAGTATACAACACAACTAACAACACAAGCTACAACATGACCTACAACACAAGGTACAACAGGAGCAACAACACAAGCTACAACATAACCTACAACACAAGGTACAACAGGAGCAACAACACAAGGTACAACATGACCTACAACACAAGGTACAACATGACCTACAACACAAGGAACAACACAAGGTACAACATGACCTACAACACAAGGAACAACACAAGGTACAACATGACCTACAACACAAGGAACAACACAAGGTACAACATGACCTACAACACAAGGAACAACACAAGGTACAACATGACCTACAACACAAGGTACAACATGACCTACAACACAAGGTACAACACGACCTACAACACAAGGTACAACACGACCTACAACACAAGGTACAACATGACCTACAACACAAGGTACAACATGACCTACAACACAAGGTACAACAGGAGCAACAACACAAGGTACAACACGACCTACAACACAAGGTACAACATGACCTACAACACAAGGTACAACATGACCTACAACACAAGGTACAACATGACCTACAACACAAGGTACAACAGGAGCAACAACACAAGGTACAACACGACCTACAACACAAGGTACAACATGACCTACAACACAAGGAACAACACAAGGTACAACATGACCTACAACACAAGGAACAACACAAGGTACAACATGACCTACAACACAAGGAACAACACAAGGTACAACACGACCTACAACACAAGGTACAACATGACCTACAACACAAGGAACAACACAAGGTACAACACGACCTACAACACAAGGTACAACATGACCTACAACACAAGGAACAACACAAGGTACAACATGACCTACAACACAAGGAACAACACAAGGTACAACATGACCTACAACACAAGGTACAACATGACCTACAACACAAGGAACAACACAAGGTACAACACGACCTACAACACAAGGTACAACATGACCTACAACACAAGGTACAACATGACCTACAACACAAGGTACAACAGGAGCAACAACACAAGGTACAACACGACCTACAACACAAGGTACAACATGACCTACAACACAAGGTACAACATGACCTACAACACAAGGAACAACACAAGGTACAACACGACCTACAACACAAGGAACAACACAAGGTACAACATGACCTACAACACAAGGAACAACACAAGGTACAACATGACCTACAACACAAGGAACAACACAAGGTACAACATGACCTACAACACAAGGAACAACACAAGGTACAACATGACCTACAACACAAGGAACAACACAAGGTACAACATGACCTACAACACAAGGAACAACACAAGGTACAACATGACCTACAACACAAGGAACAACACAAGGTACAACATGACCTACAACACAAGGTACAACATGACCTACAACACAAGGTACAACACGACCTACAACACAAGGTACAACACGACCTACAACACAAGGTACAACATGACCTACAACACAAGGTACAACATGACCTACAACACAAGGTACAACAGGAGCAACAACACAAGGTACAACACGACCTACAACACAAGGTACAACATGACCTACAACACAAGGTACAACATGACCTACAACACAAGGAACAACACAAGGTACAACACGACCTACAACACAAGGTACAACAGGAGCAACAACACAAGGTACAACACGACCTACAACACAAGGTACAACATGACCTACAACACAAGGTACAACATGACCTACAACACAAGGTACAACATGACCTACAACACAAGGAACAACACAAGGTACAACACGACCTACAACACAAGGTACAACATGACCTACAACACAAGGTACAACATGACCTACAACACGACCTACAACACAAGGTACAACACGACCTACAACACAAGGTACAACAGGAACAACAACAACAATAACAACAACACTGACCTGTCACAATTATACACTACCAGTAATTATACAACCTGACCGTCTCTTCCCTGAAGAACTTAACCCCTTTATTATGCATTAAGAAATTGAAGTAAGGTTCCCGGGCAAGACATTACTGCCGGTACGTTAACACGCGGGAGATCCCTACGATAACACTTGTGCTCTCTCCCTCCCCCTCCTCTCGTGCCTCCTGCGTGTCCCCCTACGTGCTCCCTTCGTGCCTCCTGCGTGTCCCCTACGTGCTCCCTTCGTGCCTCCTGCGTGTCCCCCTACGTGCTCCCTTCGTGCCTCCTGCGTGTCCCCCTAAGTGCTCCCTTCGTGCCTCCTGCGTGTCCCCTACGTGCTCCCTTCGTGCCTCCTGCGTGTCCCCTACGTGCTCCCTTCGTGCCTCCTGCGTGTCCCCTACGTGCTCCCTGCGTGGCCACACAGCCACCCGGGGGGAGGGGGCACCCTCCGTGTGGCCAGGGGGTGTGTGGCTGGGGTGTGTGACTTGGGTGTGTGGCTGGGGTGTGTGGCTGGGGTGTGGCTGGGGTGTGTGGCTGGGGTGTGTGGCTGGGGTGTGGCTGGTGGTGTGTGGCTGGTGGTGTGTGGCTGGGGTGTGGCTGGGGTTGTGGAGTCTGTTGAACAACGTAGAAGACGGGAAAGAAATAACGTCACTGATAAAAGATAATACACACCCCTTTCCTCTCCGCCCCACCACCCCCCTCCTCTCTCATCTACCCCCTCCCCCACCACCACCACCACCCCTCCTCTCTCATCTACCCCCTCTCCCACCACCACCACCACCCCTCCTCTCTCATCTACCCCCTCCCCACCACCTCCACCACCCCTCCTCTCTCATCTACCCCCTCCCCACCACCCCTCCTCTCTCATCTACCCCCTCCCCACCACCCCTCCTCTCTCATCTACCCCCTCCTCCACCACCACCACCACCCCTCCTCTCTCATCTACCCTCTCCCCCACCACCACCACCCCTCCTCTCTTATCTACTCCCCCCCCCTCCCCCACACACAGTCATCGCTACATAATACATAATTGTAACTGATGCGCCCAAGTTACTCACTGAGCAGGAACGCATTAGAGGCGTGGGTGCTCTCTCTCTCTCTCTCTCTCTCTCTCTCTCTCTCTCTCTCTCTCTCTCTCTCTCTCTCTCTCTCTCTCTCTCTCTCTCTCTCTCTCTCTCTCTTACACACACATATTGAAACAGGGAACATTGGTTCCTAATTCCAGAAAATAGTGAAGTGTAGCCAGCAGTTGGACCAATGAAATTGTCTAGTGATTTACAACATCGAACCCTGTTGATCTATGCTCCTGAATATGCCTGCCTCACTGTTTCCCTGTCTGTCTGTCTGTCTGACTAATCGTTCATTTGATTTTTCCATCTACTTGTATTTATCTGTCTATGTGTTTTTAATTGTGTACGTGTGTAACTGATGTCATAGTGATCAGGCCATCTGTCTGTCTATGGTCGGAGAGCATCATAACATTGTTGTAACTGTGGTTAACAGTGAATGTTCCCTACTCTTGGGACCCGCCCTAAGGGGGGCCTATTATCCTATTTTAAAATGTTGTTTAATATCAACCAGACTTTTTTTTAGCAGTTGTATATAAGAAGGGCTGCAACTGTTCTACGTTTCAGTACCGCAGCCTAAAAAGAGAGGGAGGGAGTTTTTTGTTTTCAACGAATTATACACATTTTCAATAATACTCTGCAACCACAATTATCAAATGAAATCATTTCTATGACACTCATCTTTGAAAATTTTTGACATTAGCATATAGTAAAGGATTTTTATCAAAAGGGTTATCCAAAATATGTTTAGTTTTACTAATATAAGTAGTCAAAGTTCCACAAAGAAATATATGCCAATATATCATGTTTGCAAATATTTATAAAATCATTAAATAAAATTAGGAAAAAGGTGTTTTAGAAATGTTGTAGAGACGTCAGCACACATATAAGGTGTAAATTTCATGTAAATTTAAAAAAAAATATTAAAGAGTAGAGTTAATTTTATTACTTGACAATAAATAAGATCAAACATTCTGCCACCTGTGGTTGACGTTGACTTCAACCAATTTCCTCCAAAATTTGCACCTTTACAGATAGACTAACGTTCTGTAAGGTGTATAAGTTTCATGCAAATCAGCTGATAAAAAAATATGAGAAAAAAATCGAGAAAAACAAATTTAAGTTTTTTTTTTGTTTGAAATTTTTTTGGGCATAAAACTAAATATTAAAATACTTTATTATATGCTATTGTGATAGCTGAGAGTCATAGACATGATTTCAGTTGTCACTTGTGTTCCATGTTAATTTTTTACCATTTTGGGAAAATTTTGACATATAATTCAATAATTTTTTCTCCCTTCCTATTTATGCTACGATGCTGAGACTTGGACCAGTTCAACCCAATTATATATACAACTAGACAACAAAATTTGATTGAAATCGAACCAGTTTTCATTTATTGCATATTTTTTGCATACCACCCCTCCTCCTTCCCCCCCTCCTCCACCACCACCACCCCTCCTCTCTCATCTACCCGTCCCCCACCACCACCCCTCCTCCTTAACGCACACATAAATACCAATAAGTCATCTATCAGATCAGATCAAGCTTATCTATCAGATCAAGTCGTGTATCAGATAAGTCGACAGCGGGTCTATCAGCAGACAATGAGAGGTGAGGTGTATGGGAGCACCCCGTGACCAGGTCAGACCAGGTCAAGTGTATCACGGGTAATGATAGTTGGTGAGACGTGTGACGCCCTCACTACTCCTCTTGTGGTTACCAGTGTAGAGCAAGAGACACTTCGGCTTGTGAAAGTTGTATACAGGATGGAGGACTGAGAGTGAGGACACTGGGGAGAGGACTGCCTGGTGGGCTCTGGTGCCAAGATGTGTGAGGACACTACACCAACACTCACATGTAGAGTGAAGGTCACACACACACACACGCACACACACACACACACACACACACACACACACTGCTGTTTTCTTATCCTTGACACGTACAGCACCAATTATGTGTGCCTTAAATAGGGATCCATGGTTGGAATACCTCATGTAAGTAACTTCTTAAGAAGCCAATGTTTATACTCCGACCCCGCCCCCCACCCCACCCCTTGTGGGCTAATGGTATCTGTCTCATGTTCTAATGGGCTGACTGCCCCTTTAACCTCTTCATCTAATTTCCCCTAATTGTTATTTATTCCTCCGGTAGGGAGTTGAGGTCACTTAAGGATTACTTAACTGTCTGGAGCTTATGAGCTCATTCATTACCCCTCTAAAGTGAATTTTAAGTGGTTAAGGATTATTTGAGGTGAATGAGTCACTACACTTACCTCTAGAAAGTGGATTCATGTTGTCAGGGAGAAGGTTCAGACCCATTTTTCCTCGTCTCACTTCCAGTCCCTGAGCCGGAAATATTAGTGTCAACACTAAGTCACAATCCAGAGTTGTGACGGCAACGTTAATGTTTACTTAATTGTATGGTGTTGTTAGATGGTAACTGCTC
>NC_091172.1:31498635-31506135 GCF_040958095.1 Procambarus clarkii
AACCTACGCTTGAAACAATCAAGGGATCCTACTTTTAATATGTTACGCGGTAATTGGTTCTACAAATCAACAACCCTGTTACGGAGGCAGTGTTTTCCTGGGACATGATAACCTTGGGGAGCTCGGTAATGAGTGAAGGGACTCATTAAGACGTTCTGGGAGATGTTATGAGTGTGGGGACACACTCATGATGTGTCATGAGTGTTCAGTCTCACCCAAACATAGGGTGTTTCAGTCACAAAACATAACATATAATACAGTTTTCATAGTCAAGTTCTCACAGCTCGGCCATTACAACCCGTCCCTCACAACCTGGCCTAGCTTTACACCCCCACCACAACCACTCGGGCTGGACGGTAGAGCGTCATGCAGGTCGGTGTTCAATCCCCGACCGTCCGGGTGGTCGGGCACCATTCCTTTCCCCCGTCCCATCCCTAATCCTTATCCTGACCCCTTTCAAGTGCTTTATAGTCGTAATGGCTTGGCACTTTTGATAATTTCTTTACTTACTCCCTCACAATTAACCCGTACCTCACAAAACATCCCTCACACCTCTCCCTCATTACCAATTCCTTACAACCATCGCTAGCAACTAACTCCCCATAACCCTCCCTTACAACCCCGTCCTCACAACCCAGCCTTCAAAACCCAGCCTTCACAATCCAGCCCTCACAATCACGCACTCATAATCTGGCCCTCACAACCACGCCCTCATAACCTTGCCCTCACAACCACGCCCTCATAACCTCGCCCTCACAACCACGCCCTCATAACCTCGCCCTCAAGTGGGGTCTAAGATGTGGAGAGAAAATTATATTCTGGTTGACAAATGTGATTTCCCCGCACACTGTTATGGTCCTGATGTCCGTCTTCCCTTCCCACTTGGTCCATCTTGGTCCATCTTGGTCCATCTTGGTCCATCTTGGTCCGTCTTGGTCCATCTTGGTCCATCTTGGTCCGTCTTGGTCCATCTTGGTCCGTCTTGGTCCGTCTTGGTCCATCTTGGTCCGTCTTGGTCCGTCTTGGTCCATCTTGGTCGATCTTGGTCTATCTTGGTCCATCTTGGTCCATCTTGGTCCGTCTTGGTCCATCTTGGTCCATCTTGGTCTATCTTGGTCCAGCCTGACCATCTTGGCCCGTCTTGGATCAACAGTAGTCACCGTAGCTTGAGAGAACTTTCAAGGAGGTAATATTGCCTTCATGCATGTCTGTTGGTCTCCAGTTACTGTCTGTGGCTGGTGTAGCAAGCGCTCTGACCAGCCCGTCCTCCCAAGGGTCCCCAACGTCAAGAAACTGTCGTACTAAAGTGTCCTTATCCAACACTACCAGAGGACCCTAAACAGAAAACGGGACAGTATGTCAATTTCGAGAGCCGCTTTCATTTTCTAGTACGACGTTTTTTGGCCTTAGGTAGAATATACATCAAAATGCGACCTTCTACAATGAGAACGGGTTGAAAACAGCCTTCCGCGACTATACGTGCACCAACAGTCTGGTGAATCCTTGGATACATTTTGACAAATCATTTACTTAAGAGCATACGCATCCTGTACGTTTTTCTTGAATAATGAGAGTTTTGTTTACATTAAACAATTGGGGCGCTTGGAAACAACTCCACAAGCCAAGGTTATTATTGTTGTAAACACCCGTGGTAGTGCTTCCGGGCGCCCACTCCTCACTGGTGGGCGCCACTAATGCTCTTGTCAAAATAATGGCTGACGATGTCAACCAAAAGGCGCCTGCATGATGTCAGATTGGGATGTTTTATCTCCGGACACCGATGCTTTGATCCTCTAGCCCGGACGTCACACCACCACCATCCACCACCAGCCTGACCCTCCACAACCACCACAAGGAGACAGTAGAGGTGAGCCCCTGACGGCGGGCCAGACACTGAGGCAGGAGAGAGAGGCAGCAGCGTGAGGATGGACTTCGCCCCACAGGAGAGGTCTGGCAGCCAGGCAGGTGACCCCTCACTTGACAACGTTCAGTAAAGCCATCCATGCCACCACCAGAGGCAGCACTGTGCCTGTGTGGGTGCCGCCGCCAGAGTGTACTGGTCGCTACCAGCGGCTCCCAAACAACTGGCACACATCCCCGCCTGTGTGTGTGTGTGCTCCTCACTACGGGTGCTCTGATGACCTCATAGTGACGTCACTACTCTTGGTCACTTGACTCTGATACCTGGTTCGAGGTCACATTATGACGTCATAGTGACGTCTTGAGCTTATCTTAAGATGATTTCGGGGCTTTGCGTCCCCGCGGCCCGGTCCTCGACCAGGCCCCCTTTTTGTTACACCCCCCCCCATCGAGATACCTGTCTAACTCCCAGGTACCTATTTACTGCTAGGTAACAGGGGGCATCAGGGTGAAAGAAACATTTTGCCTATTTGTTTCCGCCTCCACCGGGGATCGAACCCGGAACCACAGGACTACGAATACGAAGTGCTGTCCACACGTCACACATCTTGTGAACACAATATACACACACATAATGGTATCTCCTATCTTGGTGACCATAAGATAGATTGTAACAAACTAGGCTGGTTGTAAGAATTATCCAGAGTGGTTTATCGACAAAAGAGAATGGGAAGCTGGGCCCGCGTGGTGACCTGGGACCTGACCCCAGGGGAATTCGCGGTGAAAATAATCGACGCCTTGTTCATTGCTGCGTATAATGAATCATCCTATAGTATTCAGTAAGTTAGAGAAATTAGCCTTTATTTATTTTGTATTAAAATTGTATTGTATAATATTACTGGGTACAATATCAAGAGTATTCTAATTATTGAGTTAAGTCACCATCAGTGACATCACGAATCAGATCTAAGTTGTAAGGCGGAGTGACCTAGCGGTCATAGGTCATCAGAGTTGACATGTACACTATTTTCTCAAAGTTCAAATAACCATTTTGGTGATCGGGAACAGCTCTGCTGTTAGAGGCTTGTGTAATTTAACTTCAGTAAAATAATTCAACCAGTCTGGATCAATTAAGTACAACAGAGGTTAATTGTTATAACTTAAACCTTGCTAGTAACTTGGTAAAACTTAGACTATGCGGAAGGATACAATGCTCTAGTCTGGGGTAGACCAGACGAGGAGAGATCAGTGTGAACTCCAGATCAACTGGGGGAGGTCAACCCATCTCACCTCTCCCCCAAGACCAGCCCCCAACATCTTTAGCTGGTCAACATAGAGGTATAGTTGCTATTGTTATTTATAGGGATAGTCAACTCATTGCCGTTCAGGTCAAGTAGGGAGTGTTAAAGTGACAGGGAGTGAACATATTTAGATTTTGTTTTAGTTTTTCTTTTAATAAATTAATTAGTTAATAAATTGCATTTTTATTATTTCCATGTGTTTATGTGAACTTGTCCTGGTCACGTGGTCCACACGAGGCAGAGTTGAATTGGGCGCCGATTCTAACATCGAATCGGAATTCATCATCCCCGTCTAATTAATTCCACACTCAAGTTTCCGAGGTTATAAACTACTAGTGGGGATCAAGCCCCAAGGTTGATTAATTAGCATGATCGATCCAGACCTCGATCATTGCTCTGTGTTACTGGTCTGGTGGTGGCGGCGGAGGCGACTCTAGGGTTTTGCTCGAAGCCTAGGTCACGTCATACTGGTTGTAGAATCCTAAGTCGGTCAATCGTCTTAGGACCACGTGGCGTGGAGTCGGCTTTAGTAAAAGTTTTGGAGTCCCTTGTAGAGAATAAAAAGTAAGAATACGGGTAGAGGGGGAGAAGAAGGAAAGATAATTAGAGAAACCCTCCTCGTGTTACAAGATTAGGATTGGATAGGTTAGAATAGGAGAGGTTAGGATGGATAGGACGGTTAGGATGCATACCACAACAGTTGCCTGACTCCCGGGTAACCTTTTTAGTGTCAGGTGAAGAGAAGGGGAAGGGAACTGTGAGGAGAAAGTACCAAACCATTATGACTATATAGCACTGGGAAAGGGTCAGGATAAGGATTAGGGATGGGACGGGGGGAAGAAATGGTGCCCAACCACTTGGATGGTCGGGGATTGAACGCCGACCTGCATGAACCGAGACCGTCGCTCTACCGCCCAGCCCAAGTTACGCCAGTTGAACAGAAGCATCAGGTAAAAGGAAAGGTGCTCATTCATTTCTGTCCTGCCCGGGAATATAACCTGTGTCCGCGGTCGTGTACACCATTCACCCAGAGGACCCCACGTCCAAAAGAAGGAGCCATCAGCTCAAGACATATCTTGGAACACAAGTGGATATATCAGGCCAGACTAAGACTCCCGGGCAGGTGGCAGATGACACAGCCCTCCAAGCACAGATGCCCGGGCACCTGTAAACACCCGCCCCCCTTCACTTCCTGCCCCCTGACCACCAGGGGAGGGCACAGGGCACCTCCCCTCCCCCCTGACTACCACGGGAGAGGGGGGGGGGGGGGACCGTTGTTACTGGTTGGGAGGTAGTGTGGTGCCTGAGTCACCAGGTGACAGAACAGCCACGCCACCACCACTCGCTCCTCAAACATTACCTGGTCTTCTGCTCTCTCAATACTCAAATTAAGCGTACAGATGAACACACACACACACACACACATGAGAAATATGTGTAGTAGACATTTATTTATTTATTTATTTATTTATATACAAGAAGGTACATTGGGTTTGTGAGCATACATAGCATAGTAATTACATTGGAATACAATGCAACAAAAAAAATACATTGCAAGAAAAAAGTTCGTAAAAAAACATAATAGAATAGAACGTAAGAAACGTAAGTAAGGACCGTAAGAAACATAATAGAAAAAACGTTCGAAAAAAAACATAATACACGAAAAGGTAAATTGGTTAGAAAAGGGGCGCTCAAGAGCTAATAGCTCGATTCTGTAGATACAAACTGTAAAATACACATAGTAAATACACACACAGGCGGAAACAGGATGTTTGGGGAGACATGATCACCAAATACAAGGTTCTCTGAAGAATTGATAGGGTTGATAAAGACAATTTACTTATCACTGGTAATACATGGATAAGGGGACACAGGTAGAAACTGAGTGCCCAAATGAGCCACAGAGACATTATAACGAACTTTCTTCTGTGTCAGGGTAATAAATGGAATACATTAGGCAGTGATGTGGTGGAGGCTGACTCCATACACAGTTTCAAATGTAGATATGATAGAGCCCAGTAGGCTCAGGAACCTGTACACCAGTTGGTTGACAGTTGAGAGGCGGGACCAAAGAGCCAAAGCTCAACCCCCGCAAGCACAATTAGGTGAGTACACACACACACACACACACACACACACACACACACACACACACACACACACACACACACACACACACACACACACACACACACACACAGGAGGAACAATGACCGTGGCCACGGGACACAGGGGCCGGGAGCACAAGCCGGGCCCTGAGGATCAACTTGTCCTGGCGGCGCGGGACCAAATATTCCCAAGAAAGCTTCCTGAATGGGAAGCACGACAAAAGGAAACAGTTTTTCTCCTTTAATTTTTTATTATTTTTCTTTAACTCGGTCCAGTGCAGGGCCATGGTTGGATTATCTTCTCTCTCTCTCTCTCTCTCTCTCTCTCTCTCTCTCTCTCTCTCTCTCTCTCTCTCTCTCTCTCTCTCTCTCTCTCTCTCTCTCTCTCTCTCTCTCTCTATCTCTCTCTCTCTCCATAGCAGCTGTCTAACTCCCAGGAACATGTTTACTGTTAGGTGAACAGGGGCATTATTTGAATGAAACGCAGCTCAATTGCTTCTGCCTCGACCGAGAATCGAATCCGGGCTCTTAAGACTACGACTGTGAGTGCAGTATTCTCACCTAGTTGTGCTTGCGGGGGTTGAGCTTCGGCTCTTTGGTTCCGCCTCTCAACTGTCAACCAACTGGTGAACAGATTCCTGAGCCTACTGGGCTCTATCATATCTACATTTGAAACTGTGTATGGAGTCAGCCTCCACCACATCACTGCCTAATGCATTCCATTTACTAACTACTCTGACACTGAAAAAGTTCTTTCTAACGTCTCTGTGGCTCATTTGGGTACTCAGCTTCCACCTGTGTCCCCTTGTGAGTGTACCACCCGTGTTAAATAATCCATACTTGTCCACCCTGTCAATTCCCCTTAGAATTTTGTATGTGGTGATCATGTCTCCCCTAGCTCTTCTGTCTTCCAGCGACGTGAGGCGCAGTTCACGTAGTCTGTCATCATAACTCATGCCTCTTAGTTCTGGGACTAGCCTAGTGCCATACCTCTGAACTTTTTCCAGCTTCGTCTTGTGCTTGACAAGGTACGGGCTCCATGCTGGGGCTGCATACTCCAGGATTGGCCTTACATACATATGTTATATACAAGGTTCTGAAGGATTCCTTACATAGGTTTCTGAAAGCAGTTCTGATGTTGGCCAGCCTCGCATAGACCACTGATGTTATTCTTTTGATGTGGGCTTCAAGAGACAGGTTTGGCGTGATATGAACTCCCAGATCTTTCTCTCTGTTTGTTTCGTGAAGGACTTCATCTCCCATTCGGTATCCAGTGACTGGCCTCCAAGTTCCTCCTCCTAGTTTCATTACCTTACATTTACTTGGGTTGAATTTTAGTAGCCATTTGTTGGAGCATTCCTTCAGTTTGTCTAGGTCATCTTGTAGCCTCATACTATCCTCCTCTGTCCTGATCCTCCTCATAATTTTTGCATCATCAGCAAACATCGAGAGGAACGAGTCAATTCCTTCTGGGAGATTATTTACTTATATCAGAAACAGTATAGGTCCAAGGACTGATCCCTGTGGGACTCCACTGGTGACTCCCCGCCACTCCGAGACCTTACCCCTCTTGGTGACTCGCTGTGTCCTGATGGTTAGGTACTCTGTTATCCAATGGAGTACCTTCCCTTTCACTCCTGCCTGCATCTCCAGTTTGTGCACTAGTCTCTTATGTGGTACTGTGTCAAAAGCTTTCTGGCAGTCCAGAAATATGCAGTCAGCCCAGCCCTCTCTCTCTTGCCTGATTTTTGTTGCCTGGTCATAGAACTCAAGTAATCCTGTTAGGCATGATTTACCATCTCTGAACTCATGTTGATGTTGTGTTACAAAGTTCTTTTGCTCCAGATGTTCCACTAGCTTTTTTCGCACAATCTTTTCCATCATCTTGCATGGAATGTAAGTTAGGGACACTGGCCTATAGGTTCAGTGCCTCCTACCTATCACCCTTCTTGTATATTGGGACTACATTGGCTGTCTTCCAAATTTTTGGCAGTTCACCTGTTACCAGTGATTTGTTATGCACCATAGAGAGTGGCAGGCACAGTGCTTCTGCTTCTTCCTTTAGGATCCATGGTGAGATTCGATCTAGGTCTATAGCCTTTGTCACATCCAACTCTAGCAAAAGCTTCCTTACATCCCCACTGGTAATCACAAACTCTTCTAGTGGTTGCTGGTTAACTATTCCCTCTCTTATCTCTGGAACTTCTCCTTACTCTAATATGAAGACCTCC
>NC_091172.1:31511135-31546135 GCF_040958095.1 Procambarus clarkii
ATGTTTACGTTCTTGATGTCTTGATGTTTTAATGTGCAGAAGCAACACAAAAGAGAAAATAAATAAAGCAAGTCAATAAACTTGACAAAATCTTAAACAATCGGCGATAATTACAAAGAATGCGAGTTACCTCAAGCTCTTTATCTCTCCCTCTTTGTCTCCATCTCTCCCTCTTTGTCTCCATCTCTCCCTCTATATAATCTACTCCTTCCCTTCCGTCTTACCTCCCTTCTTCCACCTTCACTACCTGCCTCCTTCCCTTCCTCCCTAGGAGCGAGGGACCTCCTGGCGCTCCCTCGGCGCGCCTGCTTGCTGCAGTGCTTGATGTGATTACCTCACTCGACCAGACAGGCAGGCTGGGGGAGAGGCAGTAGGGGAGGGAGGGAGGGAGGGAGGGAGCTGATGCCTCTCCGTCTCCTGTGTAGAGACAAGGCAGCAGAGACTGTGGCAATCTGAGGGGTAAACTGTGAGTGGAGACAAGCCAAACTTCCCTTCCTTAAGTGGAGGCTCTTACGCTGCGGGTCCCTGGCCTCTGCTCTCTACCTCTGGCAGGAAGAGCAAGGTCACCTTCTTATCCTTATTTTGATTCTCACTCATTCCTCCAGTTCTCGTGTGAGGCACTTTACTCCTAATATATCATTTCTCTATTATTTTCTTACACACACACACACACACACACACACACACACACACACACACACACACACACACACACACACACACACACACACACACACACACACACAAAATGCACATGAAATGCCAATCGGGGCCCGCGACCATTATGTTTTTAGTCTATCAATACATAGTGACAATGAAGACCAAAGAGAGATGTACTCGTGAGAATGTGAGGCCAGCATACAGGAGAGGGCAATACCAGAAGGTCAGAGAACTCCCGGAGTGGGTAGAATGGGGGAGGAGACCTCAGAGGAGAATCAACACAGGACATTATGGACTACAAAACGAACAAACTAAATGAAGCTGAAGAGGGATTTACACCCAAACTAAGGGTTCAGGGAAGAAAGACGAGCATAAGTCCATGGTTCAACAGTGTCTGGAAGCAAACAGAAGAAACAAAAGAGCGTGGAAGAAATATAGAGAACACAGAACACAGAAGGAAATCATTATGTATGAAACGAGGCTAGAAATGAGTACACAAAAACTAGGAGAGTGGCGTACTGAAGTTCGAGAAGTACTTCAGTACGAGAATGACATTACATACAAGGCGAGGTCCCAGTCAAAACTGTTCTATAGTCATATCAGGAGGAAAATGACTGTGAGTAAGCAGGTTATCAGACTTGACAAGTGACGGAGAACACACGGAAAATGATAAGGAGGTAAGCGGAAAACTTGACAAAAGGTTTCAGGAAGTATTAATGTTGGTTCCTGATTTGCCACTAGAGCTTAGAGCCTAAATTAGACTAACAATTCCACAGGAAAGCCTCACTGAAATGACAGTGACACAAGAAGAAGTAAAAAAAAACGCAACTGCAGGAACTGGTTGTGACAAAAGCCGTGGGTGAAACTTTGTCCGTGGGACCAGACAAAATATCGCCTTGAATACTAAACGAAGCAGCTGAAGCATTGTGCAGCCCACTTGCCATAATTAAATTCTCTTTAGATGCGGGATAATATCTTGACTGTTGGTAAACAGCTAATGTTTTCTTAACCAATCTACTAGAAGTGGGAAGACAGAAACGGTTAAACTACAGACCCATTTCACTAACAACTATCTCCTGCTAGTTGCTAGAGAGACTGATCTGAAGCAGGCGTGTGCAACATTTAGAACTGATCAGTTTTGTCTCTAAGCATCAACACGGATTTAATAAAGGAAAATCTAGCTAGAAAAACTTGCTGGAGTTCTATAACAAGATGACGGAAATCAAACAGGAGGAAGAAAGACTGGCAGACTGCATATTCCTCGACTGTCAGAAAGCATTTGATACGGTCCTGCCCGAAGGACTCCTACTCAAACTTCAGACGCAGGCTGGAGTATCGGGAAGAGTCGCAAAGTGGGTCAGGGAGCATCTCTCAGGAAGGAAATAAAGGGTTACAGTGAGAGCAGAGACATCAGAGTGTAGAGAGGTTACGAGCGGAGTACCACAAGGGTTGTTTCTAGGGGCTTAACTGCTACGCCTGATCTGTGTCAACGATTTGACCGAGGAAATTAGCTCCTTCGTATCAATGTTTCCACATCATGCAAAACTGGTGACAAGAGTCAGGACACAGATAGATTGTGAGGCATTGCAAACGATTTTGGACAAACTCCAGAAATGGTCTGAAAACTGGCTGCTAGACTTTAACCCAGCCAAATGCAAAGTTATGAGGATTTGAAGCAGGAGAGCGACGACCAGTACAGCAGTATAGGATGAAGGGAAGACAAATTCTTCCATCAGAAAAGGAGAAGACCTGGGAGTGGACATGACCCCAGATCTGATGCCAGAACCACACACTAACAGAACAACACGCAGCTGCACATGACACACCTCCCATATACAGTATCTCGCCTCAGGTCTCAGTCTTCTTATTTTACCTTCTATTATCTTATTCTCTTGACGTGTATCCTTCGTGTCTCTGGAAGGTGTGAATGTTATTTTAATTTCTCTGTGATTCTATGATCTGTTTGGTTTACACCTAATGCACTACCTAGAGCGCCAGATACTCTACCTAGAGCGTCAGATACTCTACCTAGAGCGCCAGATACTTTACCTAGAGCGCCAGATACTCTACCTAGAGCGTCAGATACTCTACCTAGAGCGTCAGATACTCTACCTAGAGCGTCAGATACTCTACCCAGACTACCTGTTGACCTACCTATCCCTAGACCCCTCTTTCAATCACCTCATACAACTAAGCTCAGCATGGTAAACTCTCTAAGTATTTACGTTCCTATCTCCTCCTGACACTTGGTATATTTTCTTCTCTCCCTCTGACACTTGGTATATTTTTCCTAATTGCATGCCTGCAGATTTATTTTGTGCCCAGGAGACCATTCCTCGCACGGTGCCAGGGGGCCACCGTGCTTCTCACCAGGAGACCATTCCTCGCACGGTGCCAGGGGGCCACCGTGCTTCTCACCAGGAGACCATTCCTCGCACGGTGCCAGGGGGCCACCGTGCTTCTCACCAGGAGACCATTCCTCGCACGGTGCCAGGGGGCCACCGTGCTTCTCACCAGGAGACCATTCCTCGCACGGTGCCAGGGAGCCACCGTGCTTCTCACCAGGAGACCATTCCTCGCACGGTGCCAGGGGGCCACCGTGCTTCTCACCAGGAGACCATTCCTCGCACGGTGCCAGGGGGCCACCGTGCTTCTCACCAGGAGACCATTCCTCGCACGGTGCCAGGGGGCCACCGTGCTTCTCACCAGGAGACCATTCCTCGCACGGTGCCAGGGGGCCACCGTGCTTCTCACCAGGAGACCATTCCTCGCACGGTGCCAGGGGGCCACCGTGCTTCTCACCAGGAGACCATTCCTCGCACGGTGCCAGGGGGCCACCGTGCTTCTCACCAGGAGACCATTCCTCGCACGGTGCCAGGGAGCCACCGTGCTTCTCACCAGGAGACCATTCCTCGCACGGTGCCAGGGGGCCACCGTGCTTCTCACCAGGAGACCATTCCTCGCACGGTGCCAGGGAGCCACCGTGCTTCTCACCAGGAGACCATTCCTCGCACGGTGCCAGGGGGCCACCGTGCTTCTCACCAGGAGACCATTCCTCGCACGGTGCCAGGGGGCCACCGTGCTTCTCACCAGGAGACCATTCCTCGCACGGTGCCAGGGGGCCACCGTGCTTCTCACCAGGAGACCATTCCTCGCACGGTGCCAGGGGGCCACCGTGCTTCTCACCAGGAGACCATTCCTCGCACGGTGCCAGGGGGCCACCGTGCTTCTCACCAGGAGACCATTCCTCGCACGGTGCCAGGGGGCCACCGTGCTTCTCACCAGGAGACCATTCCTCGCACGGTGCCAGGGGGCCACCGTGCTTCTCACCAGGAGACCATTCCTCGCACGGTGCCAGGGAGCCACCGTGCTTCTCACCAGGAGACCATTCCTCGCACGGTGCCAGGGGGCCACCGTGCTTCTCACCAGGAGACCATTCCTCGCACGGTGCCAGGGGGCCACCGTGCTTCTCACCAGGAGACCATTCCTCGCACGGTGCCAGTGGGCCACCGTGCTTCTCACCAGGAGACCATTCCTCGCACGGTGCCAGGGAGCCACCGTGCTTCTCACCAGGAGACCATTCCTCGCACGGTGCCAGGGGGCCACCGTGCTTCTCACCAGGAGACCATTCCTCGCAGGGTGCCAGGGAGCCACCGTGCTTCTCACCAGGAGACCATTCCTCGCACGGTGCCAGGGGGCCACCGTGCTTCTCACCAGGAGACCATTCCTCGCACGGTGCCAGGGGGCCACCGTGCTTCTCACCAGGAGACCATTCCTCGCACGGTGCCAGGGGGCCACCGTGCTTCTCACCAGGAGACCATTCCTCGCACGGTGCCAGGGGGCCACCGTGCTTCTCACCAGGAGACCATTCCTCGCACGGTGCCAGGGGGCCACCGTGCTTCTCACCAGGAGACCATTCCTCGCACGGTGCCAGTGGGCCACCGTGCTTCTCACCGCACCAAACGACCACGCTCCAAAATTCTTTTTTGTTTTATGTTGTTGTGTTGAGTGCGCAGTTTTCCTGATTAGCTTAGCGGGTCACCTGTTATAACACCACTAGTGGCTTCCTCAGTACCTGTGGTGTACCTGTGGTGTACCCGTGGTGTACCTGGGGCACCTCAGTACCTGTGGTGTACCTGTGGTGTACCCGTGGTGTACCTGTGGTGTACCCGTGGTGAACCTGTGGCACCTCAGTACCTGTGGTGTACCCGTGGTGTACCTGTGGTGTACCCGTGGTGTACCCATGGTGTACCTGTGGTGTACCTCAGTACCTGTGGTGTACCTGTGGTGAACCTGTGGCACCTCAGTACCTGTGTACCACCTCAGTGTCCCTTCATATTTGTCCTGTTCTGTATGTGTACTCACCTAGTTGTGCTTGCAGGGTCGAGCCTCAGCTCTTAAGCCCCGGCCTTTTGACCTCCATTAGTTAAAAACAGTGATTCATTTCAATCGTTTACCTGATCATATTTACATTTAAAACTGTGTATGTAATTAGCTTCGATAACTGCCTCTTCCAGTCCGGTCCACTGATATAACTGCGACTCTCAGACTGACAAAGTTCTTTCTGACATCCCTGTGACTCATCTCTCTCTCTCTCTCCAGTTCCCAATGTTCTCTCGTTGTTCTCTTGTTCCGTAATTTGAACATTGCTTTGTTATGAACTTTGTCAGTCAGCCTCAGTGTCTTCTACGTCGTGATCATGTCTGTCCTGTTCCTTCTTTCCTTCAGTGTAGTGAGGGTCCAGCTTCCTCAGACTTTCTTGACAACTCAGTCCCCGTAGCTCGGGAACCAGACTTGTTGCTTACATTTTTTTTTATTTTTTTTAGTTTGTTTTTGTTTGTTTAGGTAGGGGCTCCATGCTGGGGCAGCATATTAATAACAGGCCTCACCAATTATGTATACAGCGCTCACATGTATACGCAAATTAGGTGTATACATACATTTGTAAAGTTGCTGAAGGATAACCGGACGTTTGCCAGCATGCTGCCCTCGTTATCTTCCCTCTGGTGTTAGATCTCCAGTTATCTCCACTAATATGTCTTTCTCTTTTTCAGATCTTGAAAGTTGTCTTTCCTTCACCCTGTACTATATTTGGGGTCTTCTTGTTCTAATTCATCTCCTCATAACCTTGCACTTGTCGGGATTAAAGTCATGCAGCCGTTTCTCAATGTCTGGGGAGTGTGTAGGTCACCTTGTAATGTCTTCCAGTCCTCCTCAGGTGTGGCTCGCCTCATTAGCTTAGTATCGTCAGCAAACATGGATAAGACTGAATTGAGTTCCTCGGTTAGATGGTTTACATATAGTAGGAGGAGGTAGGGTGGTTCCTAGTACCAACCCTTCTGGTATGCCAGTAACTACCAGTAACAGTAGTGAACACTGAACAATATGTTCAACACATCTCTCATCTTGTGCTTGGAGTACAGATGAAAATGTATATATGCTGGTTAGCATTGTAAATGTGTGGCCACGTCTGTGGTAGAAACAAAACTTCCAGTCTCCCTACCCCCACTTTCCCTCCCACATCCCCCCCCCTTCCCTTTTCCATACACCCTCCCGCACTGATTCTAGTCCCAGCTATTGTTAGCAAGTGGGCAGGGCACGGTGTTTGTTGACGCAGGGCCCGCTTAGTCTCCAGGTCCACTCCCCACCACCGCTGTCACCACTACACACACACACACACACACACAGGGGCCTGGTAGCCTGGTGGATATATAGCGCGCAGGGACTCGTAATTCCGTGGGGCGGGTTCGATTCCCGCACCAGGCAGAAACAAATGGGCAAAGTTTCTTTCACCCTGAATGCCCCTGTTACCTAGCAGTAAATAGGTACCGTGGAGTTAGTCAGCTGTCACGGGCTGCTTCCTGGTGTGTGTGTGTGTGTGTGTGTGTGTGTGTGTGTGTGTGTGTGTGTGGTGTGGAGAAAAAAAAAGTACTTAGTAAACAGTGGATTGACAGTTGAGAGGCGGGCCAAAGGAGCAAAGCTCAACCCCCTCAAACACAACTAGGTGAATACACACACACATACACATGCACCTCACCACACTAGAAGACAGAAGAGTAAGGGGAGACATGATCACTATCTACAAAATTCTCAGAGGAATTGACAAGGTAGATAAAGATAAACTGTTCAACACGGGTGGTACGCGAACAAGGGAACATAGGTGGGAGCTGAGTACCCACATGAGCCACAGGGATGTTAGAAAGAACTTTTTCAGTGTCAGAGTAGTTAACAGATGGAATGCATTAGGCAGTAATGTGGTGGAGGCTGACTCCATACACAGTTTCAAGTGTAGATATGATAGAGCCCAGTAGGCTCAGGAATCTGTACACCAATTGATAGACAGTTGAGAGGCGGGACCAAAGAGCCAGAGCTCAACCCCCGCAAGCACAACTAGGTGAGTACAATTAGGTGAGTACACACATGGTGTTCTCAGTGTGACTGATGGCCGTGGTTCAAGGCGGTGTTTGATCTCTATACACATACTTTTATGACGAGTCAATTTGTGTCACCTGTAGCACTCCACCTGAGACTGTCAGTCTGTGGCGGTAATTACTGACAGCTGCAAAGGGAAGTGGGGAGAGGCAGGATGAATGTTAGGGAAGAGAAACGTGGAGGGAGAGAGAGAGAGAGAGAGAGAGAGAGAGAGAGAGAGAGAGAGAGAGAGACACTACCTCACCCCCCCCCCCTCCTCATGTCCCAGCTGTGAGTGACTGAAGGATTATATTCCATCATAATATAAACTAATTAGGCTCAGCCGCCTTCCTATAGGACTTTAAACTAATTGTTTGTTATGACAAGTTTCATGTATTACTGAATACGTAAGACAATTAGGCTTGTTGAGTAATATTTTTGGATATGAAATGGTCATGACACGAAAAGGAGGATATAGTGGAGGAAGGGAAGGAGGTGGAGGAGGAAGAGGAGGAGGAGGAGGAGGAGGAGGAGGAGGTGGAAGAGGATGAGGAGGAAGAGGAGGAGGTGGTGAAGAAGATGGGGGCGGGGACATGATACCAAACAGCGGTAGACCATGAAGGGGAAACCACTTCTATGAAATACGTCCACAAAAGGGCCAGTAAGGAGGGATACGACCAAGTGTCTCCTCTGGAGCACACATTAACAGGATAACATCAGCGTCATGCTCTAACATGACCATCATCACAGCACCACCACCAACCACACACCCAACTCACAGATCTATAGGTAGAGGAGTTGAGAACGTTTAGGTCTGTCCTGGACCATTATAAAGTCGTGTCCGCATACCGTAATTATCTGCTTCTCTGCTTCTAATGCTGCTGATGTCTACTCTATTTCCTGTTCGTCTCGTCCTCAACATTACTATGGTGAAAATGGCCGTACACTGAATGACAGACTTAACGAACACAAAAGAAGTGTTAAGTTAAGACACAAACAATGCTCTCTAATGTCAAGTTAGGGACTCTAATCATCCTATTGATTGGTCTTCTTCAAAAAATAATTTTTCCTGCCTCTACTCTACACAGACGCCGTCTTGACAGGGCTCTGATACACAACCTACCCAACATGAACCTGAGTCCTGGCTGTGTTGGTGTTGACTCTTCCCTCTCACAGTATATACTCTAATGCTCCAACCTTCTTAACAAATGTGATCTGACTTAGCTTTAGCGCCTCTAGGTTATCTTTCCTTTACTTCTCTTATGTTGCTAGCTCTTTTTCACCTCATTCTCTTCGCCATTTGTCATTCTGCAGTTGTCTTCAATTCTGCCATATTCCTACACTTGCACCTTATTCCTGCAGTACTTCGCACACAGTAATCACATTAACGTGATGAATCAATAAGAACAATCAGCTTGAGCCATGAGGACCTGCACCCTGGGCACTGTCAAGCCTTGAGCCAATGAATCAGTGGTTTAATGCCTGGGAGTACCTGGGGTCCGGGCTCGAGTCCTCCTCGTGGCTCCAACAGACTTGTTTACATTTACTTCTTCCCTTGCCCATACTTCACCTCCCTTCACATCTTTCCCATACCTCAACCACACTCTACACTTCTGCCCTCTCACTTTTCAGCTCGTTCCCTATCCTTATAAAGTGTCTCCACCGCTCCTTTTCAGGACCGAAACGTCGTTAGTTCCTATACTTTGAGATGTGTGGGTTGTGTGCATAATATTCAGCTGTTTATTGTGACATATTGTCTGTAACCCTCAGGAACTTCAGTGAAGAGTCATTCAAAACTCTGTTGACCACATGCATCAGACTACTTCTGGAATATGCAGCGCCAGCATAGATTACTAATCTCGTTAAACAAAGCTGGACACACTCTAGAGGTATTCCTCCTCATTAGAGCTAGAAGGTATGTGTTAGAAAAAATATTAAAATTAATTAAACGTTGCATCACTGGAAAAAAAAGAAGTCAGGGGGAAACATGATAACGACATACATAATTCTCAAGGGAACTTCCTGGGTAAACAAGGACGAACTATAGGGCGTGTGGGTCACGGAGAGGACAGCAAAAGAGTACCCTTGAGTACCCAAGAGTACCCAAGAGTACCCTGAGCTGACGCTCAGCCCTACAAGCACGTCTGAGTACATCTTTTTTTTTGGGTGTGGGGGGGGGGGGGAGAGGGAGTAAAGAGGAAGGAGAGTCATAGGTGAAGGGAAGTATAGAAGTGGGAAATACAGTGAGAGGTATGAAAGCAGGCGGGCTGTCCGCCTTGCTGACACGATGTATGGGTGTTGGCAGCTAAGCTAAGCTGGCTCCCTCTTGTCAGGGAGCTGTGAGTGTGTGAGAGGTTCTTCACATGTGTTGCACCATATATGGATGTCCATAGATGAATACTGTGTAGCATTCATATATACACACTCCGATGCTTCCACACATGTTGTTCTGTTTAAGGCTCTTTATTTTATTATTATTATTTATCGAGTTGTTCATACATACACATTTATACATATAAATATATAATAAATATATATATATACATACATATAAACCCATATGCATATGCATATACACAACTATACACACACATACATACATACGCACATACATACTCAATTTTTTAATTATGGGGGAAGGATATCTGGTCAGTAACTCATCTGGGAATTATATTCTGTGGGGCGGGGTTTGCATCTAGTAAATCGAGGCTCTTGGGCCACCAGCTGTGGGAGCGGGGCGTCTCATCTTGGAGTAATCTTTCTAACATTGGGTCCTCTAACATTTGGATGGTGTTCCACACCCTGATGGCTTGGTGCTGCAGTCTGATGTTTAGTGGCTGTATGTTCAGGAGTGCATGGAGCTCCTGGATTGTCTGATCATATGGTGGACGGTGTTTTGCTGCTCTCCTTAGCGCCTTATTTTGTACTGCTTGCAGTTTCTGCATGTTAGTTTTCTTTAAGGTGTGTAGTGGTACTGGGGGATACTCTAGATGCGGCCGAACTAGAGCCTTATATAGGTGGATCTGAATGTTAGTACTGAGGCTTCGGAATCTCTTGAATTTTCCTAAGGCTGCTTTGGCTTTGTTTAGTCGGTCCCTTACATGAATTTGTATCCCTGTTCTATTTATCATAAGTCCCAGTATTCTGCCTACCTCCGCATATTGGATCGGATGGTTGTCAAGGATGATGGGGTCCGGGTTTCTTTTCGTAATGTGTATTATCTGAAACTTTTGTTTGTTGGTGCTAATTTTCCATTGCTTCTCAAAGTTGTTTATGAGTTCAATTGCTGCCTTGGTCTTGTCGGCTAGTAGCGGCTTTGATGGTCCCGGTTGGCATATTATTTGGGTGACATCGTCAGCGTATGTGATGTATTCTCCATGTTGGGGTTGGGGTAGGTCAGCTGTATATATGTTGAATAGTGGGGGGGAGAGGCAGCTTCCTTGTGGTACTCCACTTTTCAGTTCTATTACGTCACCCAAGTAGCTGCCGATATTAAGCCTAGCAGTTCTATTGTCTATAAAGCTGCAGAGAGTACCTCCCCCTCCCCCTCCCGCGCACTTTATAAAAAAATGAGTTTCCTTGACCCCAATCTGAGCTGAGGTCACCTAAACAAACAGTGACGTCATCCTTCGGGTTGCCGCCGCTAGAACAAGAATATATATATATATATATATATATATATATATATATATATATATATATATATATATATATATATATATATATATATATATATATATATATATATATATATATATATATATATATATATATATAGTTTCAGAGCCTATTGGCACGAACCTGTAACAACGTTCTAGGTCCCTGTACTTGTTGGTTTTCTGGGTCTCCCTGAAGGTGGCTGCTCCGCCTCCATCAGCTGTGCTGTAAGGTAAATAGGTATCAGCCAATGTAGATGCACACGTGTAGTCCCACACGACCTGTTTACCTTCCCTCCACGGCTGCAGGGTGACTCCATCTGGGCGTTTTTGGCTGTTGTCAGGTCTGCACAACTGAGGTTCCCTTTGTGCTGGACACCCAGCTGTAGCCAAACTTCTCTTGATGATGTCATTGACTGCTTCATGTCTGGCAATCTTTCCCTGAGTCTTACGACAGATGAGACTATGGCTGCCGTATTGGTCTGCCCGTGCATGGCCGCAAATACACCGGTGCTCGGTGGAGATAGGGGCGGCAAGGCGCAGGGCAACACCAATACTTAGGGCCCGATGATTCAGGCGGGTGCCCAAGGCGGAATTAGGGGCTGCCAACAGGAAGTCCCCAGCATGGGGAGCTTGCACAGCTAAAAGACACGCTCTGTCCTTCCCAGAAGCTGCCTTCAGCAATGATGTGGCGATGTTCTCCACTATGGGGCTATCCCATTTGGCTTGTTTGGAAAAGTTGGTCGAGGGTGTGAGTTGGCAAGAGTGTCCCACTGACCAGCTCCTTCTATGAATTTGGGATCATGAATCCCAGTGGAGTCTCTTAGGTATTCTGGTAATATTTCATTCACTAAGTCACCTGTAGCACTGGTCGAGGATAAGAATGCCGGCAATGCTAACTGTGTCGCCTTGCGAATACCTATCCCCCCGAGTCTAACTGGGAGCGTTGCTTGGTCCCACTGGTCATCTTGCAGGGAGAGGTTTAACACTTTCATGGTTATTGATTTTAGGAGTGAGACATATTCTGTGAATTTTGGGCTGTCAAAGGAGGAAACATACCTTAGGAAATAGGTAAGTCTGGCCAAGGCCAGGCACCTTGTGAGGAGGTTCAAAGCATCGTGAGCATCCAAAGCCCCTATTCTTCCCTCCATCCTTCTCAGGTCGTTCAGCTTTTCTTCAAGGATTACCTCAATAGCTCTCGATCCCAGAGGTTCCCCTAGCAGCACACTGTTGGTAGGAGCGATCACTGGGGCTCCTGGTAACATGGTTCGTACTTCATACTATATATATATGTATGTATATGTGTGTGTGTGTGTGTGTGTGTGTGTGTGTGTGTGTGTGTGTGTGTGTGTGTGTGTGTGTGTGTGTGTGTGTGTGTGGTGATGGTAGGTGTGGTGGTGATGGGGTGGCGGCAGTGGTGATGGTGGTACTTAACTTACCTATCAGTGACTACGGGGAAGTGAGGTCTAGCTCTTGAGCCCCGCCTACCACCCTTCTTGTACCGTTGCCTTACAGCTTAACTGTTTTTTTTTCTAATCTGGGCTTAAAGTCTGTAGATGGAGGTGGCTTCCACAACTTATTCTTTCAGTGCCTTCCAGGTGTTGACCAGCCGTACTGGGGACGAGTATTACCTTATGTTCCTTCCACTCACTTGTATCGTAGGTCGCAGGAAGCTCTTTCCTTATGTTTACCTGCACACCTCCTCTCTCACTGTGACCCTTGTGTTCTGTCAGTTAGGTGTTCCCTTACCTATTGTAGCAGCCTTCCTGTTGGTCTAAACTGTGGTGGTGTCTATAGCTCTAGACGTTATGGTGGTGTTCATGGTGGTGGTGGTGGTCGTGGTGGTGGTGGCCGGGGTGGTGGTGGGTGGGGTGGTGGTGGCCGGGGTGGTGGTGGGCGTGGTGGTGGGCGGGGTGGTGGTGGTGGGCGTGGTGGTGGGCGGGGTGGTGGTGGGCGTGGTGGTGGGCGGGGTGGTGGGCGGGGTGGTGGGCGGGGTGGTGGTGGGCGGGGTGGTGGGCGTGGTGGTGGGCGGGGTGGTGGTGGGCGGGGTGGTGGTGGGCGGGGTGGGAAGGTCTGACAACAAGAAAGTTAATTATCCGGTTCCTTCTTCCTAGCTATTCCCTGTTTCCTTTCCCATTTGTTCCTCCCCATCCTCCTCTCCCTCCTTCCTCCGCTGGTCCTCCTGTCCTCCTGCCCCCCGGAGGGGGGGGGGCAGGAGGACAGGAGGACCGCCGCCCACCTCCCAGGCCGCCGCCCACCTCCCAGGCCGCCGCCCACCCATCACACTTATATAAAAACTTCATCTAAGTGCAGTTTATATTGGCGCATCACAGACGTCGTCCTGGTCTTGCCTGGTGCCGGAAGTCAGGGTCAATACCTACTAGCCAGAACGCACTTCTCGGCCTACTATGCAAGGCCCGATTTGCCTAATAGGCCGAGTGATTGTCTTTATTTTCAATAAATTGTTTCCTATTGGTTTATTTGAATTATTATTATTATATTATATTGAGAACATAAATTACTGACGTAGTCCCGACATTAGTGACCACACATTAGTGACACTGAGAGCTGGTGTGGTCAATATGACCCAAGACCACACATTAGTGACACTGAGAGCTGGTGTGGTCAATATGACCCAAGACCACACATTAGTGACACTGAGAGCTGGTGTGGTCAATATGTCCCAAGACCACACATTAGTGACACTGACAGCTGGTGTGGTCAATATGTCCCAAGACCACACATTAGTGACACTGAGAGCTGGTGCGGTCAACTGCTCGGTGTGATTTCCTGGTGTACGCCAAAAGGGAGCGTTTGTCGGAGAACTGAATTACCCACACCAGGGTGCATGCAGGCTCCTCATACAACCCGGTTGGGCACCAGCTCCCGGTCCCCACCTCTGACTGTCTCGTTGACTCGTAGGGTCCCAGGCTGAATACCTTTTTAGCATGTCGTAGCGCAGAGGAGAGGGGTACGTCTGTAGTTCACCTGGGGCCAGATTCACGAAAGCACTTACGCAAACACTTACGAACTTGTACATCTTTTCTCAATCTTTGGCGGCTTTGTTTCCAATTATTAAACAGGTAATGAGCTCCGAAGCACCAGGAGGCTGTTTATAACAATAACAACAGTTGATTGGCAAGTTTTCATGCTTGTAAACTGTTTAATAAATGTAACCAAAGCCGTCAAAGATTGAGGAAAGATATACACGTTCGTAAGTGCTTGCGTAAGTGCTTTCGTGAATCTGGCCCCAGGACGCTGGGTCAAGTCTTTGTACTGCTGCAAAGATTTTTTTTTATATTTTTGAATATATTTTTGTTAATTTACAAACAAAAATATTTTAAGTGTTTTTCAGATAACATTGTGATAAACAATGTCATGACAATTATTATGATACAATATATAATTTACAAATATACTGAGCTATGTTATACTCTTATATATACTCTTTTCTTCCACATTAAAGCACAGAGATATACACCAAAAGGTCTATCACGCTCCTCGGTGTATATACACTGTGAGTATACTTTAGGTGTGGATGTGTATGCTTGAGTAAGTTAATGTTTAAGAGAGAGAACTGGTTGATTGTAAGAGAAGGAGGAGTGACCAGTACCAAGGGAAAGGTTGCCTCAAACACACACCTTTAAGTAAGACATACACGTAAACCTAAAGGTAAACTTTAACCAAAATTAAGAGAGTTTATCTTGGAGGAAAAAGTAAGTAAAGGTTTAACGGGGATAAATAAAGGGAGGTGTGAGGGGAGGATGAGGGTGTGAAGGGAGGATGAGGGTGTGAGGGGAGGATGAGGGTGTGATGGGAGGATGAGGGTGTGAGGGGAGGATGAGGGTGTGAGGGGAGGATGAGGGTGTGAGGGGAACGAAGGGGGGACATCATAAGTGGCGATGGCGGAGAGTTTCCTCAGTAGAGAGGATGAGGTGAAGAGAAAGAGTGAGGGGAGAAAGAGGGAGTAGAATGGTGAGAAAGATTAGGTGAGGAAGAAAAACAAACTGGATAGTAAAAGGGAAAGGGGAACCTCACCTGAGGCTAGAGGGATCAGTTACTAGTTATCCCCGTCCCTTCATCCCGTCCCTTCTACACTCCCAAAAGTAGAGCCATGGCTATTTAATTTCCTGTCAAAGGCAGCGCGGTGAGTGTCAGTGTGAAGCAAAACTCCAGTCACTCACAGTGGTGAGTAGTGAGTGATGAGTGATGAGTGGGGAGCCGTGTACCACAGGCAGTCTCCCCTCACTACTGCTTCCTCCTCGCATGCAGGCCAACAGTGCGAACCAAGACAGTGTTGTCCTGTACAGACAATACTACTCTTGGCATGAAAACTTCCTCCGCACTTCACTCTGATAAACAGTAACAAAATGTTTACTATGGTCTTGGAATGGGGAACAGAACACAGCGTGATTATTAACACTGTGTTGAGATATGGATGAATTAATTTATCATTTCATTTGAGATATGGAGATGTGAATTTCAGGTGCTGAGATATGGAGAAAATTAAGAGTTTAAACGTAGGATACAAGACGCAGTCTGAGCTCCACGAGGGCAAGCGGCGTGTATAGGATACAGGAATACAGATGTATGACCATCTAAGGTTTTGTGAGCAGAATAAAGCAGACATTAGTATCAACCAGGACAATGATTCCATGGATTATGAGAACTTTGAAACCCGGCGACATAACTATAATTGTCTTGCTATTCAAATCACTATGGTGCTGTCCCGCCTTGAGGACTGCTCGTTGCTCACTTTCCCTCCAGAGCAGGAGAGAATGCCGAAACATAGGGAATACAGAGAACATATTCGGCACACATAGACACGATAAAACACCTAAACTACTGGGACCGTCTCAACCCTCTCAAAATGTACTCTCTGGAAGGGAGACGAGAGTGGTATCAAATAATTCATACATGGAAAGTACTGGAAGGCCAGGTCCAAAATTTGCGCAGCAAAATAATAACTTACTAAAGTGAAATAGACAAAAGGAAAAATATTTTATGAAATACATAATAGTCCCGGTGAGGAGCAGAGGTGCCATAGGTGCCATCAGAGGTGCCATAGGTGCCATCAGGTGCGCCATAGGTACCATCAGAGGTGCCTATGAACACCGGAGTGCCACGACTCCACATCCTCTTTCCACCATATATATATACAAAAGTATTGCTGGAACACAAATGGAGGTGTTGAAGCAGCAATTAGGCAAGTTCCTGAAGGAGGCGGCGGACCAGCCAGGCTGTAGTGGTGGGCCTGCGGGCCACTCCAAGTATCTCTTTCATATTAGCTTAACACCATTGATTTTGATTGTTGCCGCCGGAGGCGGCGAGTTTATTGTGCACCCCATACCCATCCTGTGAGCGGTAGCGCAAAAAGCATTACAGAGGGCACAAAAGGTCTTTATCAGACCTCATCTTAGATTATTACATAAACAATTTCATCTATCCTTCACACCTTATAGTTACAATGTCAGCTAGTTACAGAGAAAGTGCTATTTCAAGAGCTATATATTTACAGTAAGTCATCATACATTAATGGTAGGTCTTATCGCTAATACATAATAGTTTGACCAATGGAGATATTACAGAGTCATAGGGGAGCTTCTGTTTATTATTAGTCTTCACAATACACTACTTGTTTCGTTATCTCATATGTCGTTTATCTACTGGAAGCGAAATATGGATACAGTGCAAGGATTTCAGGTAGTTTATCTATGGTAATAAGATAGGTTGCCATATCATACAACGTGAGCTTAGATTTATCTCTAAATGGCTCAATTTTACTACAATCCAAGATATAGTGTTCGAGTGTGTGTCCCTGTCTTTGCCCACACACTTTACTCTTTACTTCATCTAGATCCCTATACATGCCGAACTGCCAGAGATACTTGTAGCCAAGTCTTATACGAGCTGTGACAACATCTGTTAGTCTACTGACTTTGTTACTTGCCCCATACACATGTTTTACTTCACACATTTCATTGTGATAAACAATGGACCTGCTAGTTCCAGTTTGCACTGTTCTACTTTCTTCAAATCCATCCAGGAGTTCTCGTCTAATGACACTTTTAAGGGACCTATTTGATAACTCAAGATTCCGTTCAATACTGTCTTTATTTACTGCAGCCTTAGCAAGGGCGTCAACTTTGTCATGTTCCTGCAGGCCAATGTGAGAAGGAATCCACAACATTTTTATATTTACCTTCTTGCTAAGTATTCTTATATATCTACGTCTAGCTTCCAAGACAAGCACGTTATTACTTGATTGCAAACTGTTTATTGCTCGTAGTGAGGAAAGGGAGTCGGAAATAATTAAGCTGTCTACTTCAGTGTTGTCAGTAATTTCGAGTGCTACCAACTCGGCTTGCATTGTGAATACCCAGTTACTAATTCTTATATTCCTTTGAATTGTGCTGCCATCGGGCTGATGAGCAATAACAGCACTTCCTGCCCTCCCTGTAGCTGTGTTGAGTGATCCGTCAGTGTATATGAGTCGAGCCTGATCCCAGGATGGTCTTGGGGAGGAGTACTCCCATTACCCCCCCCTTCCCTCCAGGTATACCCCAGACCCCCTCACTTCCCCTTTACCCCCCCCCCTTCCCTCCAGGTATACTCCAGACCCCCTCACTTCATTCCCCTTCATTACCTCTTCCCCCCCCTCACTTCCCCTTCTCGCCCCCCCCCCTCCGACCCCCAAACTGATGTCATCCACCCCCCCCCATCGTTAATTAGCTCGTGTTCAAGAACTTGATACTAGTAAGGTCGGCCTGGCTGGACCTGTGCCTCTCTCTAGTGTTTTCTTGTTTGCTTTTCTTGCTGTTGTAGATTTTAATATTTTGTCTTCCTTTCCTTGTTGTTATCATTCTGATGCTTTTTATTATGATAGCTTTTGTTGCTTTTGTTTGTTTTAATGTTTTAATGGGATTTATGTTATTGTTGATGTTGTCGTTGTTGTTCCTGTTGTGGTAAGACGTCTTATTCCTGTTGCTCTTGGTCTGAGCAAGAGCAATGTTGAGAGCGGGTGGGGGGGTGGGGGGGGTGCAGAATGTTGAGAGCGGGGGGGGAGGGGTGCAGAATGTTGAGAGCGGGGGGGGGGGGTGCAGAATGTTGAGAGCGGGGGGGGGGTGCAGACTGTTGAGAGCGGGGGGGGGGGGGGTTCAGAATGTTGAGAGCGGGGGGGGGGGTTCAGAATGTTGAGAGCGGGGGGGGGGGGGGTGCAGAATGTTGAGAGCGGGGGGGGGGATAGAATGTTGAGAGCGGGGGGGGGGGCAGAATGTTGAGAGCGAGGTACATTATATATATATATATATATATATATAATACGAGTCATTATAATAGGAGTCACCACATATTCATCACTAGGCCTTCTAAATGTTATATTTATTCGTAAGTTCTTCAAAAGAGTCGAAGGAAGGTAAGGAAATACTCGTATAGTCTCTGTTGTTGTTAGGTAGGGGTTGTTAGGTAGGGGTTGTTAGGTAGGGGTTGTTAGGTAGTGGTTGTTAGGTAGGGGTTGTTAGGTAGTGGGTGTTAGGTAGTGGTTGTTAGGTAGTGGTTGTTAGGTAGTGGTTGTTAGGTAGGGGTTGTTAGGTAGTGGTTGTTAGGTAGTGGTTGTTAGGTAGTGGTTGTTAGGTAGGGGTTGTTAGGTAGTGGGTGTTAGGTAGTGGTTGTTAGGTAGTGGTTGTTAGGTAGGGGTTGTTAGGTAGTGGGTGTTAGGTAGTGGTTGTTAGGTAGTGGTTGTTAGGTAGGGGTTGTTAGGTAGTGGGTGTTAGGTAGTGGTTGTTAGGTAGGGGTTGTTAGGTAGTGGTTGTTAGGTAGTGGTTGTTAGGTAGTGGTTGTTAGGTAGTGGTTGTTAGGTAGTGGTTGTTAGGTAGTGGTTGTTAGGTAGTCGTAGTTAATATAGCCCACGAGCCATACACTCAGCAGTCAGCTTGGTCACTGCTCGCCACTCCGTAAAAAACGCAGCTGTTTGACCTCTCCAGAACCAGCCCGAGAGTAACGAGGCCTAAGCTTACAAGACGTCAATATTACCTTCTCCAGACATAACATGTTCCATATATCACCCCATTGTTATCTCCCCTTGTTATCAGGTGCTTTGACCTTCTTCCACTTCTCTCCCCTATTATTGTATCTTCCTATTGAATCCTTCCTTTCATCTTCCTCACGTTACCTCTGTTTGTCCCTCGCTCACTCTCTCTTAGATCTACTTTCAATCCATCCAGTGTGGAAATTACAGAGAGAGCGAGAGAGAGATAAGGGAGGAGGGAGAAATAGGGAGAGAGAGAGAGAGAGAGAGAGAGAGAGAGAGAGAGAGAGAGAGAGAGAGAGAGAGAGAGAGAGAGAAGAAGGGGCGGAGGCGGGTCAGCATCCTCTGAAGCAGCATCTCTACAACAACTGTGAGACTACTGAACATATTATGCAGCGTTCATTTGACTTCAAAAAACTTATTGATGTATCACTTAATTTCCTTTCCTCGTGACAGTAGAAGCTAAAATATATCTCTCGGTCCGCCAGTGTCAGTCCTGACCTTTTCTGGAAGGAAAATCTTGTCCATCCTGATTGGCCCAGGATTTTAAGGCCCGTCCCCTGGTATCATGATCAATCAAATGCTGCCAGGGTGTAAATTTCTCATGATTGTCTGAAACAAACAAGAGTGAAGATGTACAGGCAGAGGGACCACTCCGAACTGTATATTGTATATACAGTGATTGGGAACCCTGAGAGAGAAGGGTGTGAGTGACAACACTGAAAGAGAAGGGTGTGGGTGACAACCCTGAGAGAGAAGGGTGTAGGTGACAACACTGAAAGAGAAGGGTGTGGGTGACAACCCTGAAAGAGAAGGGTGTGGGTGACAACCATGAAAGAGAAGGGTGTGGGTGACAACCCTGAGAGAGAAGGGTGTAGGTGACAACACTGAAAGAGAAGGGTGTGGGTGACAACCCTGAAAGAGAAGGGTGTGGGTGACAACCCTGAGAGAGAAGGGTGTAGGTGACAACACTGAAAGAGAAGGGTGTGGGTGACAACCCTGAAAGAGAAGGGTGTGGGTGACAACCCTGAAAGAGAAGGGTGTGGGTGACAACCCTGAGAGAGAAGGGTGTAGGTGACAACACTGAAAGAGAAGGGTGTGGGTGACAACCCTGAAAGAGAAGGGTGTGGGTGACAACCCTGAAAGAGAAGGGTGTGGGTGACAACCCTGAAAGAGAAGGGTGTGGGTGACAACCCTGAAAGAGAAGGGTGTGGGTGACAACCCTGAAAGAGATGGGTGTGGGTGACAACACTGAAAGAGAAGGGTGTGGGTGACAACACTGAAAGAGAAGGGTGTGGGTGACAAAGGATGTGGGTGACAACACTGAAAGAGAAGGGTTTGGGTGATAACCCTGAAAGAGAAGGGTGTGGGTCACAACACTGAAAGAGAAGGGTATGGGTGACAACACTGAAAGAGAAGGGTGTGGGTGACAACACTGAAAGAGAAGGGTGTGGGTGACAACACTGAAAGAGAAGGGTGTGGGTGACAACACTGAAAGAGAAGGGTGTGGGTGACAACACTGAAAGAGAAGGGTGTGGGTGACAACCCTGAGAGAGAAGGGTGTGGGTGACAAAATCTGGAGTACCAAATAGGGTAGTACCTGATAATTCGGATGTTCCTAGATGGCGTGATGTGACATAAGGAGATAAGAGATTAAACAAAACATATACTCGTAACGGAGGAGTCACACTTCGACACAGAGACAAACAACGAAAATGCAATGTTAGCTCATGGTTTGAAGGGCGGTGTCAGGAGGCAAAAAACAAACAAAAGACAAAAGGGTATTGAAGAAACAGAGAGGGAACAGGAATGATGAGAATCATAACATCTACAAGATAACGAGAAATAAATATGTAAGAATAAGAAGCTATGTGGGAGACACAATATGAGAAGACCGTATAGCTTCAAGGCTAAAGACCAACCTTAGCTTCTGTACAGCCACATCAGGAGAAAGATGTCTGTGAAGGACCAGGCTCTCCGACATAGCAAAAGAGAAGGAGTTTTCACATAACAGGACAGGAAGATGTGCGAAGGCTTAAAGGTAAGTTCCCAAGAGATCTTCGTCGTGCAACCTGATCGTCCCCAGGGACTTAGTATCACAGGCTACACTCATAACAGTATTAGTGAAACTGTCTTGTCTTAACTCCAGTAAAAGAAAGGAACCACAGGAGTTGAGTACGACAACTGCAGTAGGCCCTAACGAGGTCTCACCACGGATTTTAAAGGAACCAACAATTTTTTTTTTTTTTTACACTTACAGCAGTGTACAACTGAACACTGCAACGGGTGAGCTGCCAGAGGCGTGGAAAGCAGCTAATGTGGTCGCTATACACAAGCATGCACCATTGAACTACAGACCAGTGTTGTAGCAGTCTTTAACACAGGTAACAGTGAGACGAGGCGGCAGCGAGGGAAACTGGAAAAACACATGAGCCACAGAGACGTCAGAAAGTAAGTTTTTCGCACAAACATTGTAAATATATAAAGCATTAAACCTAGATGTTGGTGAAACATCTGTACAAAATGGTGTCAGGAGCGGATATCAGGACAAACGTACTGACGGGAGCCGTTGTAAGAAGCTGGTGGCGGAAGTTGATGTCAGTAGTTGGTATCAGAAGCTTATGCCAGGATCTGGTGTCAGGAAGGTTCTGATGTTAGACTCTGACATCAGGAGCTGATGTTAGGAGTTGGGGTCAGAAGCTGGCGTTAGATGCTGATGTCAGGGCTGGAGTCAGTTGCTCGTGTCAGGAAGGAGGCCGAGCTGTGTCCCTGTCTAGGAGAACGGGAACGTTGTTGTTGTTGCTGATTCTCCCGGGATCCGACGGGCGACGACGATCGTGGAATCGGATACGCTTTGGCAGCCCTGGTAAAGAGGTTGACTTGTAATTGTTGTGTTGATTTAGGGCGGAGTTAATTTGTAATTGTTGTTGTTGTTGTTGATTTAGGGGCGACGACGATCGATTTGCAATTTGATGTCATGAGCCATTGTTTGTTTGGGTCGGTTGAAAAACATGCGAGGAGAGAACCTTCTACCGTGAGAGAAAACGGAGCTTGTCCCTGTCTTGTGGGACAAGCTCGCCTAAAATAGCGAAGACAAACCTCGGGCGCTTCAAGTAATTAACTAAATTACTCATTACTGGCTTTCCTTCCCCATCCCCCATGCCCCACATCCACCCCCTGACAACCATACCTCTTCCAGCTCTCCTCTCAAACAACCACTCGCTGACTAATGAGGTAGTTAGGCCTGACAAAGACTAATTTGCTCACTCTGTTTAAATCCAAGCAAGAAGGAAACTGAACTCATAAGGTGGGTAAGATGATTGGAGAGGTGGGGGGGGGGGGGAAGAGAGAGAGAGAGATGGGGTGGACTGAGGGAGGGGGTGTTGTAGCGAAGGGGGGGAGTAAGGAAGGGGAGGTGATGAAAACACGGGAGGGGGATTATAAGGAGCTGGGAAGTAGCTAGTGCCCACAAGATGAATGACCTCATCTTTTGGGTACTACTTTGGTACCTGCTATAGTACCGTTTGGTAAGTAGTTACCAAGGTCCCTATGTCGACAGACGGTAGACAGAACGGTTGTAAACATGGACAGTAAACGGACAGACCCTAAAGGTCAAACGCTACGCGTGCTAGTCGCTGTACAAAAATAGAACTCTTATATATAATAAAAAACAAAACAAAATTCACTCGTCATAAATATTTAGACAGAAAATTCCGTAACTTAATCAAAAACTGAGACACCGTGAAATTGTTCTGTTCCAGAGATAACAAGTGTTAAAAAAACAGCAAGTTAATGAAGAAAACGGTTGGCATCTCCAAAGAAAATGGCAGCATACCCTAAGGAAACGAATTTATTTATTTATTTATTTATTTATTTATTTATGCATATACAAGAATGTACATTGGGAATGTGAGGATACATAATATGGTAATTACAGTCTTGTAAAGCCACTAGTACGTGCAGCGTTTCAGGCAGAAATGTAAGCTCCTCACCTCTCCATCTTCTCTCCCACTCTCTTCCATCTCCCCGTGTCTCCCACCCTGTCACCCCTGTCTCCCACCCTGTCACCCCTGTCTCCCACCCTGTCACCCCTGTCACCCACCCTGTCACCCCTGTCTCCCACCCTGTCACCCCTGTCACCCACCCTGTCACCCCTGTCACCCACCCTGTCACCCCTGTCTCCCACCCTGTCACCCCTGTCACCCACCCTGTCACCCCTGTCTCCCACCCTGTCACCCCTGTCACCCACCCTGTCACCCCTGTCACCCACCCTGTCACCCCTGTCTCACTCCTCTCCGTCACTTTTATCTCCTCTCCCCCCCCCCCCACAATCTTTATCTTTCTCCTTCCCGTCATTCCTATCCAGAATTATTTCATGTTCGTTTATAAGTAAAGTATGAAAGTACGACCGTATTAAGCTTAACAAACTACGGGAGACATGTAACCGATTTCATTTCGGACTTAGTGAAATTCGGAGGGTAGTTGGGGGGGGGGTTAAGATACCAATATTTCTCTAAACATGGCACTTGGGCTGACGGCGACTAGCTTATAACGCTCACATATCCCACATGGTGCATGTGTGAAAGTTGGGTGAGACCAGCCCCTAGCGTCTGGGCCAGGATTCAAGAACCATTAACGCATTTACTGACGAACCTGTACACCTGTTCTCAAGTCTTTGGTGACGTTGTTGACAGTTATTAAACAGTTTGCGATCATCGGTACTTCCAAAACAAATGGTGTTGTTGTTACACATGGTGTTGGTGCTCCGGAGCTCATCAGCTGTTTAATAAATGTAAACAAAGCCGCCACAGAATGAGAAAACGACTGGTTCTTAAGAACTTGCGGAACGGTGTGATGAATGCGGCTCCTGACCTCTTACGAATGTCTTGAATCCAACTGTGTATATGATGAAGGTGGGCTTCAAACACGAAGAAAACGGCGAGTAAGCCTGCGATAAACGAGCAGGAACCGATTTATATTCTAACCTCCAAGATTCATACTCCAGTCAACCCCAGCCTCCAAGAGTCCTCCTCCAGTCAACCCCAACCTCCAACCTCTCTCTCCTCATCAACACCAACCTTCAATCAAATACCTGTTGATTTACGCTCGTCGTCCGTATCAAAACCTCCCCTCTGGACCCCTTCAGACCTGCAACAACCCCCATTACCTGTTATCTCCCTCTCCTGCTGACCCAAACCTCCAACCTTATCAAACGCCACTCTCAACACTGCATTGTGGGTCTTGGGAGTGGTAGTGGACCCCATACACATCCTGTGAGTGGTAGTAGATCCCATACCCATCCTGTGAGTGGTAGTGGACCCCATACCCATCCTGTGAGTGGTAGTCGATCCCATACCCATCCTGTGAGTGGTAGTCGATCCCATACCCATCCTGTGAGTGGTAGTAGATCCCATACCCATCCTGTGAGTGGTAGTGGACCCCATACACATCCTGTGAGTGGTAGTAGATCCCATACCCATCCTGTGAGTGGTAGTGGACCCCATACCCATCCTTTGAGTGATAGTAGACACCATACCCATCCTGCGAGTGATAGTGGACCCCATACCCATCCTGTGAGTGTAATTGGACGAGGTTTGTCACATATTGGGCTCAGGAACTGAACACAAAAATTCTAACACAATAATATATATTTATCTGTCAGAATATGGCGATGTAGCACGCACAGCGTTACAATTACCGGATATAATTATGAGTGTGTGTGGCCTGGGCCGCAGCTTGGACGAGCCCAGAGACTTCGGCGTGATCTGTTAACCTGGAAAGAGAGACGACGAAAGAGAGACTTTGGGGACGGCTGTACGTCTTCCCCGTCGTTTAGTACACCGCCAGCAGGTGTGGGCCCGGGCGACCTCTGGCCCGGCCTGGCAGCTTATCACCTCGTAACCAAGCAAATGGGAGAGTCAATATATGGCAAGTGGCAAGCTGAGGGGGAAAGGAAGAACAGGGAGAAGGAGAAGAAGGGGAAAGGAGGGGAGAGGGAAAGTGGTGAAGTAAAGCTCTTTCATTTCATATGCGTGGGTTGGGAGGTTATATATATGTTTGTTTGTTTGTCAGAGAATAAGTGAAGGTGAGAATTCTGAGGGAAGATTCTTGCCAACGTGAGAAACAGTTTTTGTGTTCCGTGTTTTTACTGCGGGCGTCTTACAAGACGACCTTTACCAGCAACATGCTCACGTGACCCTTATCGCTTTAACCTTTGTCTGCTACCTCAAAAAGTGGTACAAAAAGTGCCAACGGCACTTCAGGCGCCATTTTTTCGCAATGGTGCTTGAAGACGCTCTCACTCTCACTCTCTCTCTCTCTCTCTCTCAGAAGCAGCCGCCTTATATGCGTTTCCTCCAAAAATGTTCCTAGACTTATTTTTTTTGTTTTCAAAGTATGGTCACAACGGCGCTGGAGTCTCTCCAGCTGTGTCCTTATGTTTAGGTGCTGCTCTGTCCCTCACACACACACACACACACACACACACACACACACACACACACACACACACACACACACACACACACACACACACACACGATGTGGTGGAGGCTGACTCCATTCACAGTTTCAAATGTAGATATGATAGAGCCCAATAGGCTCAGGAATCTGTACACCAGTTGATTGACGGTTGAGAGGCGGGACCAAAGAGCCAGAGCTCAACCCCCGCAAGCACAATTAGGTGAGTACAATTAGGTGAGTACACACACACACACACACACAGAAAGAGACCTGGGTGTGGACGTAACACCTAATCTATCTCCTGAGGCACATATAAATAAGATAACGACAGCAGCGTACTCTACACTGGCAAAAGTTAGATCATCATTCAGAAACCTAAGTAACGAGGCATTTAGGGCGCTTTACACTGCCTACGTGAGGCCAGTCTTAGAGTATGCCACCTCATCATGGAGTCCCCATCTGAAGAAGCATATAAAGAAACTGGAAAAGGTTCAGAGGTTTGCAACGAGACTCGTTCCAGAGCTACGAGGGATGGGGTATGAGGAGCGCCTGAGGGAACTGTGCCTTACGACACTAGAAAGAAGGGTCAGGGGGGACATGATAGGAACGTATAAAATACTCAGAGGGATTGACAGAGTGGACATAGACGAAATGTTCACACGGAATAGTAACAGAACGAGGGGACATGGATGGAAGCTGGAAACTCAGACGAGTCACAGAGATGTTAGGAAGTTTTGTTTTAGCGTGAGAGTAGTGGGAAAATGGAATGCACTTCAGGAACAGGTTGTGGAAGCAAATACTATTCATAATTTTAAAACCAGGTATGATAGGGAAATGGGACAGGAGTCATTGCTGTAAACAACCGATGCTCGAAAGGCGGGATCCAAGAGTCAATGCTCGATCCTGCAGACACAACTAGGTGAGTGCACACACACACACACACCCAACAAAAATACACACACTCGTTCATCAAATGACTTACCTGTAACATTTCAGCTTATCAATTCGGAGGCGACCACCATTTGTCATCAATAGGTTTCCAAAACTACACAACGCTCTCGAGAATACCGGGTTCGAATCCCAGGTGGGACAGGAATGGTTGTGCACATTTCCTTTCACCTAATGGCTCCGGTTACATCCTGGGCTGGAACAGTAATTCAACCTTGGGGGGGGGGGGCATCGATATAAGCCAAACGTGTATGAATACACACTGGCTTCCTGTCCCCCCAACACAGTGAAGTGTTAATACGTGCTGAGCGTCGGGATGGTAGCATCACATCTCGCTCCCGTGGAGGCTTCATGCAGGTCGGAGTTCAATCCCCGACCGTCCAAGTGGTTGGCCACCATTCCTTACCCCCCCCCGTCCCATCCCTAATCTTTAAACTGACCCCTTCCAAGTGCTATATAGTCGTTGTGGCTTTGCGCTTTCTCCTGATTGTTCCCTTCCCTTCATCTCCTCATCTGCTCGGAGGGTATGAGTAAAGGTATGAGTGAGGGTATGATTGAGGGGGATGAGTGAGGGTGGTGAGGGAGGAAGACGAAATGAGAAAAAGGAGACCGGACAAGAGAGAAACAGAGAGATCTGAGTAGCTGTAACGGAATGGAGGGAATTATCGGGGGAAAGCGCCAAGCCATTACGACTATACAGCACTTGGAAGGGATCAGGATAAGGATTTGGGATGAGACGGGGGCGGGGGGGGGGGGTTAAGGAATGGTGACCACCCACTTGCATGGTCAGGGATTGAACGCCGACTTGCATGAAGCGAGGGAATGGGACAGAGGTTACGGAACAGAGGGAATGGAACAGAGGTAATTGTACAGAGGTAACAGAACAGAGGGAATGAAAGAGAAGTAACGGAACAGATGCAATGGAACAGAAGGAACGAACACAATAAAATGTGTCAGGAACGAGACCTTAGGTTTGGTGTTGGGCTTAAGCCCTATCAACCACTAGAAGGTTATTAAGGCCACCATAAGAGCTCACCCACCAACCACTTCCCAAGAAATGGATGAATATGCTGCGAAAGTGAACAAGTCACTTTGAAATATATTGATGGCATTTTCCCCAAGAAATATGCAAGGGCCTATATACACCTAACATACACCTATATACACCTACACCCAAGAAATATGCAAGAGCCATATACACCTAACCAAAAGAAAATTCAATGACCTATGACCCTTAAATGACCCTCGGGACCCTTAAAACTACCAGTATGTGCCAGATCAAGTCCAAATTACCACACACACACACATTTGTAAACAGAACAACAGAAAACGTCACTCAAAATATTTCAGGGGTAACTTTATATCATTGTCCACATACATGGTTCAATAAATATATACGAAAACAATGCCATACCCATAAAAGAACTCCTGCAGGGCGGAAATAGTACTCAGAGCTTTCGCAGAAACCCACATAACATATCGTGGCTAATAGGCTGTTAAATATTTTCAACATTAAATAGAGCACGCAACAATGGATATAAATTGGATAAGTTTTAGATTTAGGATAATCTGGATAACTACTGGTTTAGAAATAGTTGTATATTGTTTGTCGAACAGATTACCGGGTAATATACTAGACGTTAGTTCACTTGATTGTTTCAAGCGTAGGTTAAACATTATCTATCCCTTATCTATCCTTATCTCAACTATGGTATTTGTGCTTGGGGTTCTACTACCCAAAATCACTTACGTCCTCTAATTACCCAGCACAAAGCCGCTATTAGAACAATATCCAACTCTGGCCCCAGACATCACTCGGTACCCCTACTCAAATCTCTTAATATGTTAGATATTAAGTCACTGCACATTCTCTCATGTGTATTATACATATTTAAAACGCTAAACTATAATGCCAATCCTGATCTTAAAAGCTTCATAGAAGGTTGTAACAGAACCCATGAGCACCACACCAGAAATAAATACAGTTTTGATATTCCTAGAGTACGTCTTAATCAAACTAGAAATGCTCTGCAAATCAAGGGGCCCAGAATGTGGAATGACCTTCCCAACCATGTTAAAGACTGTACCTCTCTCAACCAGTTTAAGATAAAAACTAAACACTACCTAATAAATTCCCTGTAATCTACCTCACTCCTCTATTGTCAACCCATGTCTGTTATTTTCTTTTTTTTTTTCTTTTTTTTTAATCAACACTGTTTGTCAACCTATTGTATTTGTGCTGCTTTTTCAGTCATGTTCCCCCTTTTTTTTTATCTTTATTTGTATTTGTTCTCAACATCTTTTATTCTTTATGCTCAATTAGTATTAAGTTCTAGATATTAATGTTTTTTCTTGCCCGAAACGCATTGCGTAATAGTGGCTTTAGGCATTGTATGTACTAGCTCTATCTATATATCAATCCTTTAATGTAACATCACTTGTATGTATATACCTTACCTGAATAAACATCTGAATCTGAATCTGAATCTGAATACGAATGAGTTCAGGTGGATATAAACAGAAGCCGCTTTGTAGGAGCCAAAATAGGCCTTGTGCCTTAATTCGTCTGTTCTTACGCTTTTTTGACGTGATCTTCAGGAATAAGAAAGATAATCAGGGTCTTCAGAAACACATGTTGCTCCTGCCATAACCTCTTAGACCACGAACCCCCCCACAAGACGGGCATGTCGGGAGGCAACACCTCAGCCAGTCAGCACCTGGAGCCCCGACCGGGATAAAATAATGACAAATTATCCAGTAATCCTTGGAGGGTCACCTTCGGCCACTAACACCAGTCCACTTAATACAAGTATGGTCTAACTTAGAAATGTAAGAATATAGTCTAACTTAAAAACAAAAATAAAAAAGGTCTAACTTAAATACAAATTTGGTGTAACTTAGAAAGATAAAAATTTGGTGTAACTTAGAACGAAAACGCAGATGACTCATTGAGTAAGAAAGACTACTTAAGTACACAAGAAACAACACATATGCCAAGAATGTAAAACATCTTGGCAGAGAAATCGGAGGCCAAACAACATGTTGATACTGGCATGAAGAATACAAGAGAGACAAAAACTTATCAGAACAACACAAACACTTCTTCTCACACACACACACAAGTGCAATTGGAAGAACCTCCACTTAACAAGGATATAAAATATATATATTTATACACACACACACACCCCGAGAAGTATACTGCGCCTCTCAGTGTATATACACTGAAAGTTTACTTTAGTCCTCAAACTTGTTTTCGTAACTAAATTATAGTTGGTGGTTGGTGAGTAAGCTGTTGTAGCGACCATAATAACTCTTCCTGCTGTTGATAACTCTCAGGGCCCGCAGCCTCAACCCAACACCCTTCTTAAAAGATAAAATATATACCGTGAAGATCATACCAAAACCAACGACAATTCTGACAGACCAATAAGAATATCCCTACACACCAATACGACGGACACAGTATAGGGAAAGACCCTCAGGACTTTTTGTCACCAACTCTTAACACACTGAGAGACGTGTGTCGGACATGGCAACAAACCCAACACTTCCAGATGGGAAAAAATGCAGTCTTTGTACTCAGCTCCGGGGCCAGAGTTCTGGCACTCGTTGCTTACAAGGAAATGAAACGTGCCATTAGCTGGGACACTCAGATTAATATGGTGACAAAGAGCGGAGATAACTGCCGTCCGCCAGACACAGAACTGTAACCATCGCTCCACTTGAGCAGGAAGCCAGGCCTTCATGCCTGGCCTCAGGCTGGGCTTGGGGAGTAGAAAACAGTTAATGCAACTAGGGGTTCCGTAGGCACGATTAGAGACCAGTGTCAACATCACAGGCCTACCAGGCCTACAAGCTTCTGCCTCAAAATATAAGATATATGGCAGGAACGAAGGTCGAAGTGTTCGAGAGGAAACTTGAGATGATCCCGCAGGAGTTAGCGGATCAGCCAGGTTGTGATGGCTAGGGTGTATCAGGGATCACTGGACGGGGCCGTGTGGTACCTCACTGCTGCTCCAAGATCCTCACCTCCGGTAGGACTACAACATTTTTATATGCACACACGCACATGTAGAGGTGAGTACACACGCACATATATATATAAACAACTGAAAATTCACACCTCAGAAGGGACTCGAACTCATACTGCCAGGAGCACTCTGCAACTGGTGTACAGGATCCCTTAACCACTCGACCATCACGACCGGACAAAAGATGATGGTAGCCGAGGCTAATTCCCCATCATCCCGCCGGCACTATGATGGTAATCTTGGGCATGGTATTTATCAAATCACCTCATTCTTTGGGGCCCACGGGAGGAACACAAATGCGAAGAAGCTTGAATGGTCCCCAGACATATGTGCAACTGAAAACACACCCCAGTTGCATATATGCCTGGGGTGTTCGTATGTTCGCCTCTGTAACATACGAACGAGGCGTCTAACTAGACTGTGGACCAGCATCAACAAACGAGGCAGTTGGTACCATGACCCAGGACATAATGAGTGGTCTTTGATTAGGCCTCAGCGAAATTAAAATCATATTTGCCTCCGCCAGGACCTGTCCTCTGTCAAATATATTTCGAATCGGTAGAATCGGCTTTTGAGAGTCATTGTTTGCGAGCACAAAAATTACATACACAATTATATTATATATATATATATATATATATATATATATATATATATATATATATATATATATTATATATTAAAGTATTACTACAAATATTTACAATGTGTCGCTTTCACTCAGGACACAATACATCAGCAGTGTTCATCAATTCCGGTGAATCCACTTTCTAGGTACATCTCGTCCACACCTAATGGTGTGGATGGCGACGAGTTCACCTTCTGCATGGCCCAGTCCACACACACCGTATCGTCACGATGTGTTAACACCCCACCTCCACTCTCTAGATACACACTGGCAGAGGGTTACAACCACACGCTGACAAGGATCTCAAACAATCACATACAGGGGTAGCTATCACCTTGGCAGAAGTCCCTAGCAGTTTGCTAGCAGCACTTCTCAACAGACGCACTAATGTCGTCACATAACTCTTCCTGACAAATCCCGACTACGTCGGCCCTTCCAATACTACATAAGCAGCAGCTCACACACTGCTATAACCGACGGCGGCCACTTCGTCCTCTCACAGGACCAAGTCGAGAAATCTTGGACTGCCCGAGGTGAACTGCCTTCCTCGGGGCAACTGCCTCCTTACGTCACCTCTGTGAACATAAAACGTCATTAGCCAGACAGACAGTACACTGGGTGACCTTAGGATAACACCCTTCAACCAGGGAATTGACATTGTATATTGTGACCACAACCTAGATGGCATTGATCTCGATACGCCACCCACCAGAGGTCATCATCATCGACCTCCTCTTCTAACTGGGGCAGGAAACCGGAGCCTTTCATCAATACCACGTCACCACCAACAGATGGCGTTGTCTGCGTAGCACCCAATACCTGGGAGTTGGAGTGCAGATCCATAGATGGCGCTGACATCGCCACTCCGTACTCCAGTGACGGTGTCGATACTGTAACACGCTTTAATTTTTTACTTGTTCCTATTTTCTTACTTATTTTTTATTTGTCATTCCTAATTTTTGTTTAACTTATCTCTGACTTCTTATTCCTATTTTCTTCTTATTTTGACTTCTTATTACTGATTGTTTATTATTTTGTCTACTTTTATTTGTTTTTGTTTTGTTTAACACTTCAAGGACCTTCTGTTGGCAAATATTGATAAAACAAAACAAAGCTGTGTTTGTCATTGACAAGAATGGTGCAGGTGAAGGAATACAGAGTTGGAGGGCCGGCCACCGTGAGCACCATGGAGGCTGTACCACCATGACCTGTAACAGTCAGGCTCCTGTATTCTCAGCACTGTATTGTGGGGTTACAGTGGTGGATATAATACTCTGTCTTAATCCTTCTCATAATTTTGGCGTCGTCAGCAAACATTGAGAGGAATGGTGTGTGTGTGTGTGTGTGTGTGTGTGTGTGTGTGTGTGTGTGTGTGTGTGTGTGTGTGTGTGTGTGTGTGTGTGTGAGCGTGTCGGAGCAGCATAGTCCAGCGGGTATTTAAATGACTACATTTTTCAGTACTTACTCTGCCGAGTAAATCCCAAATGTGAACCTTTTCCTTGCCTGCAGGGTGTAGCGCGGCGCCGGCCCCGGCCACCAGTCTCTCTCGGGTCAGTAAACTTGGGCCAAAACTGTGAGAATTTTATATGTGTATATAAACCATTACAGTTGATTAGTTCTCCTATTTTTTCAAAACCGGAATGTATTTAAGTTATATATATCTGGGATTATTTTTCAGAATCCGAATTTTATTTTTTTAGTTTATTTATATTTTTATCACAGACGTGGCCACACATTTACAATGGTAACTAACATATATACATTTTAACGTGTCCTCCATGGACAGTGTTAGAGATGTGTTGGGCATCATGTGTCCTCCATGGACAGTGTTAGAGATGTGTTGGGCATCATGTGTCCTTCATGGACAGTGTTAGAGATGTGTTGGGCATCATGTGTCCTCCATGGACAGTGTTAGAGATGTGTTGGGCATCATGTGTCCTCCATGGACAGTGTTAGAGATGTGTTGGGCATCATGTGTCCTCCATGGACAGTGTTAGAGATGTGTTGGGCATCATGTGTCCTCCATGGACAGTGTTAGAGATGTGTTGGGCATCATGTGTCCTCCATGGACAGTGGTAGAGATGTGTTGGGCATCATGTGTCCTTCATGGACAGTGTTAGAGATGTGTTGGGCATCATGTGTCCTCCATGGACAGTGTTAGAGATGTGTTGGGCATCATGTGTCCTCCATGGACAGTGTTAGAGATGTGTTGGGCATCATGTGTCCTCCATGGACAGTGTTAGAGATGTGTTGGGCATCATGTGTCCTTCATGGACAGTGTTAGAGATGTGTTGGGCAGCATGTGTCCTTCATGGACAGTGTTAGAGATGTGTTGGGCATCATGTGTCCTCCATGGACAGTGTTAGAGATGTGTTGGGCATCATGTGTCCTCCATGGACAGTGTTAGAGATGTGTTGGGCATCATGTGTCCTTCATGGACAGTGTTAGAGATGTGTTGGGCATCATGTGTCCTCCATGGACAGTGTTAGAGATGTGTTGGGCATCATGTGTCCTCCATGGACAGTGTTAGAGATGTGTTGGGCATCATGTGTCCTCCATGGACAGTGTTAGAGATGTGTTGGGCATCATGTGTCCTTCATGGACAGTGTTAGAGATGTGTTGTGTGTGTTCAATAACTCATTTCATCATGTCGTGTTGTGTGTTATTGAGCACTCAACGACAGGTGACTGTGGTGCTCTAACAAGGCACAGCATAACTGTTCGTCTGTACTACACAGACAGGGATATAGAGCTGAGACAGTTCATATAATGACTTATTAAACATTTGGGTTGCATATCCGGGATTGTATTGTTGGCAGCGAAGTGACTCAGAGGCCCATTAACGTGACTTGTAGTACACATTAATGACACAGATGACACAATAACAGCCACATCCTCAACTTTGCGGGTGTTACAAAGAATTTGGTGGCACAGTGGTAACACATTCGACCCGTGCTTCATGAGCGATTTGGCGTAGGCTCGTATGTAGGCCGGGAAGGATTGACTAGGTGCGCCACTGTTCACCCAGCAGTGATTGGTTACCTGGTGGGTAAATGACTGACGGATCGTATTCCAGGGACACTAGTGACACCAGGAGCTGAGGGACGGAAGGCTTTCAGCCTGCTGAAAAGTGGGATATTAAGTAATATTTTCACAAGAAGGTCACATTAAGACACTGAGGCCTTGTTAAGATGTAACCAGGAACACCACAAATGGTCACAAGACTGGCAAGTGCTTCTCCATATTACAGCACGCAAGTTGCGTGCTGTACACGCAACTTAACTACCATATCAACACCACTGTCACCGTCATGTTAGTGTGACCTGTGTGTGTAGTGTACTGTCACTATCACCCCCCCTCTTCCACACCCCCTTCCATCCCACACCCCCTTCCATCACCCCCCTCCCCTTCCACACCCCCTTCCCACCCCCCCTTCCATCACCCCCCCCCCCTCCCCCCGGCGCAGAACTGTCCTTATCAGTCTCAGCCTCAACTCACATTTCCATATTAATAACAAAGTGCCGTGCCACAAGGAGACTGGCCCAGGCCCTTAATTTGGCTTCCTCCCTCAAGCCATTTTGACCAGAGGAATTTAGCTGCTGAGAAAATCCTTCAGAGCTCCAGAAATTTATTTTCGTTTGTATGAGGGAAAAAGGTGTTTGATCAAGACAACTATTATTACGTGGTTGCTGTGTTGTAGCAATATAATGTGGTTAAACAGAGGTTGAAGTTACCTCGTGTGTGTTGAGTACCGGAAGCCTTGGTGGCTGGGGGGTGGGTGGGGGCAGCACCCGGGACTTGCAGGAGAATGCTCAAGGTGCTCCGTAAGAAAGAATAGAATAAGTGAAGGAAGTAAGAATATTTCTCTAGCAAGAATAAGTGAGCCAGACAAGCAGCATTAATGAAATAGAGCGGAAGGTGGAGCACGCATCAGAGACAAGGAGGGCACATGGAGCAGAGACACACACACGAGATACGAACAAAACCCGAATACTTTTTTCATATATAAAATCCTTCAAAACCTCCTCCGGCATTGACCCAATACTGGCAAGAGAAGGTTCACTCACAGAGGACCACAAAGACATTTGTGAAATCCTAAAACAACAGAATGAAGCTATGTTTAAAACTCTAATATACAACACGAAAGTTCAAGATCCTGGCAACTTCTTCGTGACT
>NC_091172.1:31548635-31573635 GCF_040958095.1 Procambarus clarkii
CTGACATGTTTGTACCAGCTCACTAAATAATTAATATATATATGTCTCTTTTAGATGGCTAATCCGGGGGGAGGGGTGTGCTCGAGTCGATCCAGTATTATTCCATCTAAAATAAGTTCAAGAAAAACTATGAGAAATAATGATAACAAATGGGAACATATATTGGGAGGCAATGTATGGGAACACGTCCCTTCTCTTTCTGTCAGTACCTCTGTACTGTGTCTGTCTGTCTCTTTGTGCCTCTGGATATGTCCCTCTATTCCTCTTTGTGTCACCGTCTGTTTGTCTCTGTGTGTCTGTGTCTCTTTCTGTGTATGTGGTTTCTGTCTCTCTGGCTGTATCTCTCTGTGTCTCTCTTTTTGCTCTTTGTGTATCCTGGACAGCGTTTTCTCTATACATCTGTCTCTCTGTCTTTCTCTCTCTCTCTGGCTCAGTCTAAATTGCTGTGTTTCTATCTGTGTGTGTCTCTCTGGCTGTTTCTGTGCCTCTCTGTTGCCGCCTCTCTGTTCCTGTCTCTCTGTGTGTCTCCATCTCAATATTTCTGTCCGTCTCTTTCTATCTCTCCCTCCCTTGCTCTCAGGATAGTGGGTATGATGGTAAGGAAGATAAGGGAAGATAAGGGAGGTAAGGGAGGTATGGGAGGGAGTATGGTGGTGTGGTTCTCAATGTTGATGACATCAAGAACACATATTGGTCTTTTTAATTCAAAATATGACAGGTACAATTTTTATTTTGTGGGCATCAGTGTTTAATGTTTTATGTTGTGGTGATAAGTTTTCTTTTATTTTTTTTAAGAAGATCGATCTGATCCCAGATTTGCCAAGAAATTTGTTCCATTTGATCACAGAGCTGCGATCTGGTGGCGACTCACCACCACATTCTGGGGTTCTCCGAGGGACCCATTCTCGAGTAAATGGGGAAAATTGTGCTGACCATAACCCATCCAATTTGGGCATGCACCTAGCAGCAATCACAGTGCAAAATTGGGAGAGGCTGGCCCAGTTAGTGTGTCCAATGCTAGTGTCCAAACTCTTAGGCTTGCCTCACACAACTTTCCACTGTGATTGCTCTTGGATACATACCCAAAACTAATGAGTTACATCAGCACAATTTTCCCCACTTACACGAGAATGGGTCCCTTGGCTAACACCAGAATGTGGAGGTGAGTCGCACCCGGATCGCCGCTCTTAAAAACAAAACAAAAATCTAAATAATTATTTTGTTCTCGACATATTATAAAACATTGGGCACTGATCTCCCCAAAACTGTTAAAAGAATTCTATTCATAATGGACTGCCTGTAGTAAGTCAAAAAATATGGCATGACACTGAAAGGTCTGGGTTGACCCACACACCCTTCCCCAAGGAAAGCCTTCACCAACACCAGCCTTCTCTGCCTTTAGAATCCTCGCAATATCTCTCAGCTCTTGAACATGTGATTCATACTGCGGTATGTGACACATACTGAGGTATGTGGCTGCAAGAGTTAATCCCAGTAAATGCAAGATTATAGAATACGAGGAAGGGAGAAACAAGACTTAATGAACAATAAACGAGGAGAGAAAAGGAAAAACACATAGAAGTTGGCATCACACACAGTTTCTCGCCTGACCTCTATTCTGACCTCTGACATCGCCTAACCTCTGACCTCGCCTGACGTCTGCAACATATGCAAAGTCGTTAGCAGAAGAAGAACAACAAATTTACGGAACCTAAACATATAATCCTTCAGAACGTGCATAACCTACGTCAGACTTATCCTGGAGTAGGTGGCGCTGGTCGGGAACCCAAACATGCTGATATACCACAAAATTGAGAAGATTCATGCCTTTGCTACAAGGACTTAAACTTACAAATACTGGAGTAAAAAAATCCAAAGAAGACACGGTCACGACGTACAAGATACTGAGGGACACATGCGGAGTGATTTAGGGCAGACTGTTCCATATGAGAAGTAGGACTAGCCCGACTGTCTAGACACTGTAGAGGGCATACGTACAGGCCACAGATATGCCAAAGTAATGTAACAGCTGAAGCTGTTTGGAAATAATTGTAAGGGAGGCAGTGGCATACGCCCTTGTACCAAATATGGAGTAACAAGATAGTTGACCTGACTTGGGAGCATGGGTCATCTCCCCTGGGATTAATATGTTAGAATACAAGATGGCCGTCGCCTTTGTTTTAAAGCAACATGTAATGAATTAATTAACAATCACAGTAATTACAGTAATAACTAATTGGATTAAGTATGTAGGCTAGGCCAAGATGAAGGTACAGCTTGAGATCAGGGTTCATACACCGTCATTATGAAGTGACGTCATGAGTAGGAGGTACTAGGTCGGTGGGCCGCGGATGACCTAGCCGAGGCCAGGGGGTCACGCGGTTGACGTGACCACAATCTCCATATTTAGTCATTTACAACGTTCAAATTCAGATCAGTAGCTAATATTATAATTGGAAATAGCCTCTCCCTAAGATGCCTGTACAATTACCATCAGTTATAGGAGTTCAATCATCTGGGTTGTTCAGTACAACAGAGATTAGTTGTTCAATTTAAACCCTGCTTAATAAATTTAGTAAACCTGGCGGAGTGATACTCCCTAGCTCTCACTAGCTGTGAGGTGAGCTAGGCAGGTCAGAGTGTGGGTTCCGTCAGCAACAGCTAAACCTTCCTTCACGTGAGCACACACACACACACCCACCCACACATTCATTCATTCATTCATTCATTCATTCACTCATTCATTCATTCATTCATTCATTCATTCATTGTATAATCATTCAGAACCTTGAATACCACCTATGTCAGACCAATCCTGGAGTATGCAGCTCCAGCATGGAGCTAATATCTCGTCAAGCATAAGACTTGACTGAAGAAGGTTCAAAAGTTTGCCACCAGACTAGTACCCGAACTGAGAGGTATGAGCTACAAGGAGAGACTACGGGAATTAAACCTCACATCGCTAGAAGACAGAAGAGTTAGAGGGGACATATTACCACGTACAAGATTCTCAAAGGAATTGATAGGGTAGATAAAAACATATTATTTAACACAAGGGGCACACGTACTAGGAGATGCAGGTGGAAATTGAGTGCCCAAATGAGCCATAGAGACATTAGAAAGAATTTTTTCAGTGTCAGAGTGGTTGATAAATGGAATGCATTAGGAAGTGATGTGGTGGAGGCTGACTCCACACACACACACACACACAGTTTCAAGTGTAAATATGATAGAGGCCAGTAGGCTCAGGAACCCCTACATCAGTTGATTGACAATTGAGAAGTGGGACCAAAGAGCCAGAGCTCAACCCCCACAAGCACAACTAGGTGAGTACACACACACACACACACACACACACACACACACACACACTCACACGGTAGAGTGACAGAGGAGCACACTCAGCATCCCACAGATGTGAGAACAGGCACTATCTTGGCTTTAATTCTCTCCTTGATGCAATTATGACAGTGATAGTGGTCTGGTAACTATCTCGCTTCTGGCATATACACACACATACACACACACACACACACACACACACACACACACACACACACACACACACACACACACACACACACACACACACACACACACATACACACACACACACACACACACACACACACACACACACACACACATACACATACACATACACACACACACACACACACACACACACACACACACACACACACTTGTGTCCGTCGTGTTGGATGGACATTGGGTCGGGAGCTCCTGGGTCACTAGTGCAGTAGGAGGGGTGACCAGGCTACTGCGAAGTGAAAAAGTGTAAACGAGTGAATGAAAAACTTGGATTTTGACTAAAACACATTAGGTAGTGAAGAAAAACAGTAGAAATAGAGTAATTGAAATTAGGTGTTGAACACATTGTGGCAGTGTGAAGAGTGGAGCAGACCTCACACTGACTGTGACACCTCACAGCCTCAATCTGGACCGACGTGACCTCACCCCGGCAGCAACCCCTTACTACACCACGTGGGGAGACCCTTGGAGACTCACTCACCTATTGTGTTAGCAGGTTGGTAAGGTACTTGGAACCCCTGTGGGTAAGGTTGGTTACACCAATGACTAGGTCAAGAAGGCCGTCTAGGTCCAGCAGTATTATGATTGAAGAAGAGGATAGGTTTGTGGAGAAGATTGGGAAATTTGTGGAGAAGAGGGATGTTTGGATAGATGATCTAATCCAAGGGGATTAAAAGTGAAATCTTTAATAAGGCACAGGACGAAGGTCAGAGAAAAAAAACAAGAGTTTATGGACTATATTCAAGAAGAAATAAAAAAGAGCAGAGTAGCATGGGAAAGTGAAATAACTAGTCTTGCAACTGAATTTGGCAGGAATAAGGGGAGAATGACAAGGGAAGGGGGAGTAGTGGGGGATGGAGGAGCGAGTGTGGGAGGGATGGGGAGTGTCCATGGGAGGGGCGACCAGCATGACAGTGCTTCACTGAGGAGGAGGTCAATCATACTTCATGGGATACTCGAAGCCATGACAGCATCGAGGCAGGAAAGGATGGAGATTGAAGATTTTGAGTTACAGGGGATCTTGAAAAATGTCTGAGCCAAGATGGCAAGGAATGAGGCGGAAATCCACCACCGCATTGGGGCTTACAACTGTACCAAGAAACGACCTGTCCCGGTACAGGTCACTAACGAAGAGGCAGTGGATTACATACTGCGACACAAACATTTACTCAGAGGAAGCGAAAACTATTATAATGTGTATATTGACAGATACATGACAAAAGATGAACAGATAGCCCACAGGGCGAGCCGACCTCCATGACACAACTCTTCCCATTCGGGCGTAGTTACCCAACCCAGTGCTAACCCACCCCATGCCACACCCCACGCTAACCAGCCCACACCTGCTTCCCAGGACACAATCCCCCTCCCCCCAAATCAGCCCTCCCTGCCCCTGCTTATCTCCCCAACACCTCCCCTGACCCCCTCTGACCCCATTGCATTCAAATCCATCTGCTTCATCCCACATTCCAAGGATCCCCTCAACCCCAAAACCCGTCCAGCCGTCACCCCTCCTCGGCCCCTCTCCTTCCATGTGACCACCTCCTCTTGTGAGGGGGTAACATAGACCCCTCGTGGGGGATGGGGGGAGCCCCTACCTCTTCCTCCATTTCCCTCTTCCCCACTTCTGCCCCAATGCCCAAACCTACCCCTGAGTTTCCCCTGACTAATACAACCTCTCTCTCACTCTCACTATCCATGCTCCATTCTCCCCTCTTCCCCCCACCACCTCTCTCCTTCTCCCCCCCCCCCCCACAAGCTCTCAACCTCTATCTGACTCTCAACCTCACGCAGCCTCTCAGCCCCCCCATCAATATGGGAGGGCTGAGAGGCAACAAACATCAATATGGGTTCTGGCAAGGGAAATCGTGCCTAATAAACCTTTTGGAATTTTATGATAAAATAACGAGGATAAGACAGGATAGAGATGGGTGGGCAGACTGCATATTTCTGGACTGCCAAAATGCTTTTGATACAGTACCACACATAAGACTGCTCTTCAAACTCGAGAGGCAGGCGGGGGTAGGAGGAAAGGTCCTAGCATGGGTAAGGAACTACCTGACAGGAAGGAGCCAAAGAGTTACGGTAAGGGGCGAGAAGTCGGACTGGCGAACAGTAACGAGTGGAGTACCTCAAGGATCGGTGCTGGGACCAATTCTATTTCTAATATATGTTAATGACATGTTTACAGGAGTAGAGTTCTACATGTCGATGTTCGCGGATGAAGCAAAGTTGATGAGAAGAGTTGTGACAGATGAGGATTGTAGGATCCTCCAAGAGGACTTGAATAGGTTGCAGAGATGGTGATAGAAATGGCTACTGGAGTTCAACACGAGCAAATGTAAAGTTATGGAAATGGGACTAGGTGATAGGAGATCAAAGGGACAGTACACAATGAAGGGGAACTGCCTATCTGTGACGACGCGAGAAAGAGACCTGGGTGTGGACGTATCCCCTAATCTATCTCCTGAGGCACATATAAATAGGATAACGACAGCAGCGTACTCTACACTGGCAAAAGTTAGAACATCATTCAGAAACCTAAGTAAGGAGGCATTTAGGGCACTTTACACTGCCTACGTGAGGCCAGTCTTAGAGTATGCCGCCTCATCATGGAGTCCCCATCTGAAGAAGCATATAAGGAAACTGGAAAAGGTTCAGAAGTTTGCAACGAGACTTGTCCCAGAGTTACGAGGGATGGGGTATGAAGATCGCCTGAAGGAACTGTGCCTTACCACACTAGAAAAAAGAATAGAGAGGGGGATATGATAGGAATGTACAAAATACTTAGGGGGATTGGCAGAGTGGACATAGAAGAAATGTTCACACGGAATAGTTACAGAACGAGGGGACATGGGTGGAAGCTGGAAACTCAGATGAGTCACAGAGATGTTAGGAAGTTTTCTTTTAGCGTGATAGTGGATAAATGGAATGCACTTAAGGATCAGGTTGTGGAAGCAAATTCTATTCATAATTTTAAAACAAGGTATGATAGGGAAATAGGACCAGGGTCATTGCTGTAAACAACCGATGGCTCGAAAGGTGGGACCCAAGAGTCAATGTTCGAGTCTGCAGACACAAATAGTAAATACAAATCGTAAGTACACACGCTCACATACAGACACGAGCGGTAAGAAGGAAGGCAGCCGTCTTCCGGTTGATGGACATTCTCAATGATTTTGGAGAAGTCCCCCTCCGCCTTGTTCCCTTGCTCAGTGCTACCGTGTCGACGGCGCCACCAAGAATTCAAGTTATAGTTGACTTCCGTCCCGTCATTTGATGGCGGAGCTCTGCGGACCTGTGGGGTGCTGGCGACACTGTGGAGTCATATTGGGTTGAAGGCGGTGAAACTTGTCAGTGTTGGCGTAGGGGCACGACACCACGACAGCCGCCCAGATCTCTTCGGTCTCACGGCCAGCTCTCATGGGCAGGTCACACGGTCAGGCCTCACAGTCAGGTCTCACGGTCAGGTCTCACGGTCAGGTCTCACGGTCAGGTCTCACAGTTAGGCCGCACGGTCAGGTCTCACGGTCAAGTCTCACGCTCAGGTCTCACGGTCTGGGTGCGCGTCAGGTCCATTAGTGGCATCCGTTCAGATGATGAGGTCGCTCACTGGGAGGACGGGTCATTCACCCGTGCATGAGTATGTGAGTAACAACCATCTCGTTGGTACTCTCAACTTGGTATAGCGTCTTTAGTTGGTCTTATGCAGTGCTACTCTTGCTGCTGTTAGTTACTGCTGTAGTTGTTGTTGTTGTTGTTGTTGTTGTTGTTGTTGTTGTTGTTGTTGCTGTTGTTGTTGTTGTTGTGGTTGTTGTTGCTGCTATTAACACTGTTTCCGCTGCTCAACCTGTTCTCTTAAAAAGAACGTCGCTTTTGGCCGTTTACCCGTATGGCCGAATATGGACGTAATTTGAAAATGAAAAAAAAAATTAATATAAATTTGGGATTTTTTTTTTCAACAACAGTAAGTTAAGGGTCCTCTGATAGGTTAGGTGGGCAGGAAAACCTCATAAAGTTTCAAAATGGTATGAAAAACGTTAATGAAAAGTTTCCTCTTCTAAGCTTGCCGAGTAAGCCGGACGACTCAAATAGAAAACGGAACAGAACGTCGCGTTTGTGAGTCGATTTCATTTCAAATTACGTCCAAATTTGGCCATAGCGGCGCATACCAGCCAAAAGTGACGATATTTTTAAGAGGACGGGCTGTATTACAACAACAATAATGAAAGCATTAAAATCAACAAATAAACTGTCAGACACTGTCACCCACCAACCCCCCCCCTCTCCTACTACCAAACCACCATCCCACCCACTACCCCTCCCCACTCCCACACCTCCCTCTTCCTCCCCCCCCTCCACCCCGCCAACAATCTACACCCTCACTCACAAAAGCCAATCAGACCTCCTCAGTAGGAAACAATACTCACAGAAGCTACTCCCAGCAAGTTATGTGGAATGTGAGGCTGCCATTAGCGAGTCAGGAAGTGGAGGGGGGTGGGGATGAAGTGGGGGGGGTGAAGGGGGATGGGGTGGAACATAACTGGCAGCCTTGCAAGGTCAGCCGGGGTCACATTACCAAATTAGGCACAAGTTGTATTCATTACTGGAATGTTGTCGTTTGTGGAACTCGCCTTAATTCTCCAGTCATGGAATTGTTGGAATATTGGAAGATGGCAGCCGTCGCTGTTGTCAATATTGGTAGGAACTGTGTTAATTCTTCAGGGCTGGATAGGTCCCCAGAGGGCTGGATAGGTCCCCAGAGGGCTGGATAGGTCCCCAGAGGGCTACTTAGGTCCCCAGAGGGCTGGGTAGGTCCCCAGAGGGCTACATAGGTCCCCAGAGGGCTGGGTAGGTCCCCTCACACACCTTCCCTCACCTCACCTTCACCTCATCGTATTCTTCTATCAGCAGCTGATGTAGATGATAGACCTCTTAAAACTAGGCGTCATTCTCAATAAATTAAATACGTTGCTTAATATCTTCCAAGTAATAATACCAGAATACTGGTGCTAATACTCACAACAGCTGTGTTGGAGGAAGGAACAGTTGTCCCAGCAGCTGCCTCGCGAACGCGAATAGACTTGTTTATGCAAAATGTACATTTAATATAAGTGTATGCACTTAATCTAAATAAATGAATGGAAAGAGGTGTCGAACACAGGTCTCGGTCTCGTTCGACACAAAAGGTGTCGAACGAGACAGAATTACTCTACCAGGGAAGGGCAGTTTCAACAGCAACACAGCCCATGAGGATACAAAAGATTCAGAAAACACCAGACCGGAAAATGTGACAAACAGATCAAGTAGAGACAATACCAGAACAGGAAATGTTGCAGAGAGAATGGCCAGAAAAAAAAACAATATATGTAAATACTACACAAGGGAGAGTATGCAGATGTAGTCACAGAGAAAGCAGTTTCCCGTTTCCCAATATATATATATATATATATATATATATATATATATATATATATATATATATATATATATATATATGCTTCACGGAATATGAAGATATGATTCACGGAAGGAAGCTGTAACAGACCTCCAATAGATGTAATGCACATGTTATAGACCTATAGGCAGTTGTGATAAATAAACCTCCCCAAAACAATACACACAATATAAATACCTTTATATATGACAATAATCAAGACCAACGTCAGCAACGAGAAACATTTCATAGATTGCTTACTAATAGATTGGAATGCAATATTTGAAGTTTTCACACCAGCCCGCACTAGAGACCACGCACCAAACTCACACATCTGAAAATCAAAATAACTGCCAACGTTTCGGTCCGTCATGGACCACTAAACTTTGTGACATTCTGACTCAAGCAGCAGACAACACAGCCCACCAGGAACGACAACACACTGATCAACACGAACCATGAAGCAATAATCAGGGACAATACTATCAGAGAGGCAACACACTCTGGTCATAAACTCTCACGCCTCCACACAAACATCAATATATTATATTCCTTATAGAAATAACGAACGAGAAGAACTGCTCACTAAATACAATTTCAAGAAAGATATTGACTGAGGAAAAATATATATATAACTTGGCAACATGTGAGGAGAAGCCGTGGCAGGTAACAAAGCTCCCACACAATGAGTAGAACAATTGGAAGACCCAAAAGAGTAACGGGCCAAGAGACCGAAGAAGACTCTGCATTGTAAGGGAAAGAAAAGGAGAAGTGCTCAAGCAGACACGGATATCCTAGCAAAGAAAAATTATTGTAAAAAAGGGAAGCTGAAGGAATAGAACAAAAACTAACGCTTTCATACCAGATGAAGGAAATGAGTTTGGAACACTAATATCTATAAGGCAGTGTCTATCTGTCTGTCTGTCTGTCTGTTCAAGGCTGGAGAAGGGAATTATCATGAGAAAGTTTCAAACTATTACGACTATATAGCACTTGGAAGGGGTCCGGATTAAGATTTGGGATGGCACGAGGGAAGGAATGGTGCCCAACCACTTGGACGGTCGGGGATTGAACGCTGACTTGCATGAAGCGAGACCGTCGCTCTATCGTCTAGCCCAAGTGAGGAGTGAGGGCAGACGGTTGCGGCTAGCCACACGTAACTATCCACGGGGAATTATGAATACATGACAATCGTCATACCATGGCAGGAGTCGGCCCCCTAGTCTTTCTTTTAGTCGCATTGGTTCTCATTGCGACAGCCAACGACTCCTGTGTAGTCTGAAATGTGGGCTTGATGATCCATAGAGTGTTTATCAAAATTTCTCTGCTGTTATCGATGTTAAATCTACGTGAATATCATTGATTCAACATTTCTAGAACGTATATTGGCCGCTGGGAGAGAGAATAGCAGCAGCAGTAACAGCAGCAGCAGCAGCAGCAGCAGCAGCAGCAGGAATTTTATTAGACTCGAGAGAAGCAGTAGGAGTGAAAGTTTTAGTGTCAATAGTTTTGATATTACTTATAATATAGTTTTGGGAGTAGTGAGGCGGCAGATGAGGTGGTCTTCAACAAGACAGGAAGAAAATGCTTGAGAATCTTTGGAACGTTTTACTCTCTGATGGGCTCCGGGAGATGGAGCCTGGACTCTTACTCGCTAACAGCAACGAGATCTAGTGATGACTCCTTGGAGTTACCTTTAATTTAAAGTTAGGACATGGGCCACTTCACTTAAGAGTTCCGATGACGTGTAAACACGTCGTACGGTGTTTTGACAGCGAACGTTCCGACGACGATTTGACGTGTCAGCTTTATACCCCCATTCTAAATGGTGGCTGATGGCTGTTGTCGCACAGTCGCCAGGTCGTTGTCGGCCTCAGAGGTGGAGTCGTCGACCCCTGAGATGGCAAAGTCGACCACAGAGATGAAGTTGTAGACCCCCATAGATAAAGATGTCGGCCATAGACATGGAGATGGTAACCTCAGAGATGCAAATGTCGACCCCAGTGATGGAAATGTCGAGGCTCAGACACAAGGTAGTAGACCTGAGAGAGCGGTCGGTGGAGCATGCAGACATAACACTCAATATGGCCGCAAGAGTTACATCAATACTTCTAAGATGAATCTTCTCTATACTTGATATATTCTTCACTTGGGAAGAAAGCTACAAATGAACACATTAAAGCTCACTTTACACTTTTAATGGGCCTGGTGTATTGACTCCTTTCGCTAAAATACACGTAATCACCCACGGAGGGTAGAAGTACACATATATTTCAGTACTTATATAGACGTTGGGGGGGGGGGATAGCCTGTCGATTGGTTGTTGTTGTTGTTAAAGATTCGCTACCTGGAACAAAAAGTTCCAAGTAACACGGGCTATGGTGAACCCATAGAAGTCGATTGGACTTATCCTGCGTGCTCATTGGTCAGGCAAGCCAGTAGGTGTGGCTTAAACTGGTAGTTTTCTCTTGTAGATGGTAAGATGTATACAAGTGTATTTGTTGAGTGTTGGTTATTTGATAAAAGTGTTTGATATGAAGTGCTTCGGCTGTGTTTGATCTCTCAATGTTGCTGTTTATGTCGATTATTTCGATGTTGGTGGTCAGTGCCTCTGGTGATGGCCTGGTTTGGTGCAGACATGTTGTCATTTTGTTTGGAGCCTTGTTGTTTGTGTATTGTCACGCGCCTTTGAAATATATGTGATCATGTGGTTACATGTACCAGCCTAACAGGACGACGGTTTAAATTTATACACAAAGCATTTACACGAACTCATCCTCCCAAATACCGACTGTGGAAACATATAAACAAATGTGGACTATTGTACCAACCACAAAATTACACGTCTCGATTTCACGTGTCTTGATTCAGTTGTCTTGATTTCACGAGTATCTACATGTTGAGCAAAGTTGTTACAAATGTGAGTAAGTCTATGGATGAATAGTCGCTGATGGAGTGAGGTTCTTGAGAAAGACACAACCCAGCATAAGGCTGTTGGTTACTGAGCGCCTTGAATTGTGACTACCAACTTCTGGTTGGCCATGCAGTAGGGACAGATGGGGAGCCTTGAACCTAACAGTAAGTCCACTGACACCGCGGTACTGAAGGTTCTGAGGTGCTGACCGGTCCATCCAGACTCTGTCAAGACCTGAGTCCTCCAGCACGGCTCTCCAACTTGTCTATAATTCTGGTAAACGACGTTGAAGGTTAGGTACAGGGGAGGGGTCCAGGAGAGTGGTGCGTACTCAGGCTCCCAGCGAACTTGGCCCCCGTATAAAATTGTGCAGCCTCTGCTGTCAAGAAGGTATGAGATTCGCCTTAGGGCAGGTAGTGTCTTAGCAAGCCTTGCTTGCCAAGTTAAGCACGTGACTTTTGATGGTAATTGAAGGGTCAACCTACATGTCCAGGATGTTAACTTAGTCACTGAACACTCACTTGGCTTCTCTCTTCTTCCTCTCTCTCTCTCTCTCCCTCTCTCTCTCTCTCTCTCTCTCTCTCTCTCTCTCTCTCTCTCTCTCTCTCTCTCTCTCTCTCTCTCTCTCTCTCTCTCTCTCTCTCTCTCTCTCTCTCTCTCTCTCTCTCTCTCTCTCTCTGCTGTGCTCTTCTCTACTCTGGACAAGACTACTTGGTATTCCTAAAGGCGCTTCGTTATTAGAATAATTTGAATAATTAGCAGATGAAGGAGCTAATAATGGGCATGTGTGAGACCAGAGAGAATGGAAGAGAGAGAGAGAGAGAGAGAGAGAGAGAGAGAGAGAGAGAGAGAGAGAGAGAGAGAGAGAGAGAGAGAGAGAGAGAGAGAGAGAGAGAGAGAGAGTTTATTCCTAATAAAATCTAATAATAAGTTGATGAAATAAATGAGCTTGTAAGGTCAGGCTTCAGATGAACTGATGTAGGACAACAGCTCGTAGCTCGTAGCCTCACTCCCACCATCACCATTCCTAGTGTACCCTAGTCTTAGTTAACATCAATAAAAGCAGACAGACAGACAGACAGACAGACAGACAGACAGACAGACAGACAGACAGACAGACAGACAGACAGACAGTTATACAACAGAGTTATGTTAATTTTCCTTGTAAATCATAAATATGAAATCCTGGATTAGGGCTGTCCCCAGCTTCGTTTTACATTTAATGTCGTAAGGGCTCCTCATTAGCGATGCATACTTCAGAACTGGTCTGACGTATGTTGCATACAAGGTCCTGAACGTCTTGTGGGTTCAGATTCCTAATGACCGCCCTTATGTTGACCTTGCATATGCAACATATGATGTTGATTTGATGGGGCCTTCTGACCACAGGTGCAGGCTCTTGTCCGGGGCCCTGCTACCAAGTACATCATGAATTGCACTTGCTTAAGTTAATCTCTAATTACCCCTTGTTGGACCATTCTTTAATTTTGTCTCTAAGTCATACTGTAGTTTCTACGATTACTCCATCTTGTGTATCCTTCTCATAATTGTTGCATTAGCTGAGAACGGCGATAGATAAGAGTTTATCCCGACTGGTAATTCAGTGACATTGATTGTGAATAGAATCGTTCCCAGTACCGACCTGTGTGTGACGGAATGGTTACATCCCGCACCTCTGGGGTCTCTCTCTCACCATTACTCTCTGGCTGCTGTTGTAGCGGTGTTCTCCTGGCCCTCACCAGGAGCACCACCCCGCCAGCCCTCACCAGGAGCACCACCCCGCCAGCCCTCACCAGGAGCACCACCCCGCCAGCCCTCACCAGGAGCACCACCCCGCCAGCCCTCACCAGGAGCACCACCCCGCCAGCCCTCACCAGGTGGGGGGTTGCACCACACCAAGACAGATGTGATCAAAAGTGTTGAGGGTCGTAACTGTTGAGTGAGAGACTCTGGAGGTCACACACCACGCCACCACACCTACAGCTGCACGGTGCCTCTTGTGTACTCCCCTAGTGGTGCTTGTTGGGCTCTGGCTCTTTGGTCCCGCCTCTCAACTGTCAATCAACTGATGTACAGGTTCTTGAGCCTACTGGGCTCTATCATATCGATATTTGAAACTGTGTATGGAGTCATTGTATTCATTATAGTTGTGACTATATTCACAACTATATTCTACCCACTTCAAGACCCCGAACCCATATAGAAGTAGCAAGAGGAGGTATGGGCCAATAGGCCTTCTGCAATTACTTCCATTCTTATGTTTTCATACCCATTGTTTCGTGTTCTGTCTTGTGTTTGTCACCTCACCCAAAACTTTGGTGCCTTATCACCTCACCCAAAGCGAGTAAAAGTATGATGAATTTTTATGTGTAAACTAAGTCTTTGAAAATGTAATAAGAATTACGAAACGCGTTCAGGCGTCAGACCAAGAATAAAAATGAATTTTGGAGAATTGATATTTCAATTACCCTCGACAGTGAAAAGAAACATAACACATATAGAGAAATTTCGTGTTAGAATTATTAATCTTACCTTTTCGGTCATCTTCAACAACATATGGGTATAGTTACCTATATGTTGGGTATATACCCATAGTGGGTATAGTTAGTGTGAGGCAGACACGTAGTGTAGGGTGCGGGTGTCTCCTGCCACCTGTACTATACACGTACAAGTATGACACAGTGTACCACTCCCTCACTACGGGGCTGCAGGGGCTCTTTTGGTGCTGTAATGCAACTGCATTGCTGCACTAAAAGAGCTGCTGAGTACATATAGGGCATTAGAGCTGCCTAGAGTACATATAGGGCCAGGTTAGATATAGTTAAGTGCTATGATGGGGTCCTGTACACAGACCCACAAGGTCTGGCAAGGCGTAACCCAGCGTCACTGTTAGATGTGTTGATAATGGTCACATGTCTGTAGGCCTATCACACACGCGGAGGTCTGCCATATGCTGGTGGATGTGGGGGGAGGAGGGGGTGGGGGTGGGGCGATGCGGTGGGGGGGGGGGGGCAGTAGGCGTACGGAGTGTGAACATAACATAGAGTGGGTGGAGAGTGCGTAGACAACGGTCGGCGACTTGAGCGACTTGAGGAGAGGTGGAGGGAATGGGAGGGGGGGGGGGGGGGGTGAGAGCTGTCCATTGACCGTAATCCATCTCAGGTGGTTGTCCTTGTGTCCCTCCCTAACCCCATACCCCCCCCCCCCACCCGCTCATCCCACATGCCCCTCCACCCACCCCTGCCCCAGCCCACCATGCCCACCCCATCCACCAATCATACCCACCCCTTGTAAAGCATCTAATTTACGAATTTATTTGTTTGAGAAAACAAATATTATTTATTTATTTATTTATTTATTTATTTATTTATTTATTTATTTATTTATTTATTTATATATATACAAGAAGGTACATTGGGTTTGTGAGAATACATTGGCTAGTACAATATTTACAATCTTGTAAAGCCACTAGTACGCGCAGCGTTTCGGGCAGGTCCTTAATCTAGCAGATAATTTTAAGTAGGTAATTTCTATCAGAATTGATAAATGATAAAGATACATTGCAAGAGAAAAATGAGATGAGAGAGCTTAGTAAGTATATTAAAGCACATTGTTATATTAAAGCTCTGATTGATTACATTGACAGCTTGATTAGTAATTTAAACAAGATTAATAGACACCATGTCTAGACATTATTGTTCTACTAGTAATACGTCTTTAAACTAGTCTAGAATGAAACTAGTCTAATGATGAAGCTGGTCTAATGATGAAACTAGTCTAATGAAACTAGAATAGAAACTAGTCTAAACTAGTCTAGTCTATAATGTCTAGACATTATTGTTCTACTAGTAATACATCTTTAAACCAGGAAACATGTCTTTATTACGCTCTGTCTTTATTACTAAGACGGCAGTAAGTACTTCACAGCTGCCACTGATTAAGCGCCAAACGCAAGGAAAATGATATTATCCAGACTTCAGCGGCGACCCTGTCAGTAGACAGCCAGGGATAATGTTGGGGAAGCTCTGCCTCGCTGGGTTAATCCATCCCCCCTCTTTCCCCTCCCTCCTCTCCCCCTCCCACACTGCACCATCTTCATGAGCGTCATTATTTTATGGAGGAATATTCCTTCACGGGCTCTGAGCCTCTGGCTGACATGTTCACACTTACTGGTTTCTGTCTTACACAGGTGACGGATGAGTGCTTATGACTCATATGTTGGCCTGGCTTTGGTTATGTCCAATATGTTTAGGACTCATATGTTGGCCTGCCTTAGGTTATGTCCAATATGTTTAGGACTCATATGTTGGCCTGCCTTAGGTTATGTCCAATATGTTTAGGACTCATATGTTGGCCTGCCTTAGGTTATGTCCAATATGTTTAGGACTCATATGTTGGCCTGCCTTAGGTTATGTCCAATATGTTTAACAACTTGTTCTGCACTGCTAAATGTCAGTATTATTCTTAATTGGCTTGTAACTCTGCACTGTGATATACAGCCGATGGCTTGAGACAAGTCCCTGCACCTTAGGGAAGAAGGAGCTGGTTGTTTAACTTCTCGCGAGGAAATGTAGTGAGTTTGGCTTCACTCTTCCCTCAAATAAACAAATTGTTCAGGCGGGAATGAGAACCGAAGCTCTTGAATGATTTGACCGCTAGAGTATCCTGGCGGTATTGTCGGGCCGGCCAGGGTAAGAAAGAGGAGCGTAATGAACGTCTTGACAACACACAGCGTCTCGGGCTCCTGGGACCAGATTCACGAAGCACTTACGAACCTGTACATCTTTTCTCAATCTGGCAGTTTTGTTTACAATTATTAAACAGTTAATGAGCTCCGAAGCACCAGGAGGCTGTTAATAACAATAACAACAGTTGATTGGCAAGTTTTCATGCTTGTAAACTTTTTAATAAATGTAACCAAAGCCCCCAAAGATTAAGGAAAGATGTACACGTTCGTAAGTGCTTACGTAACTGCTTCGTGAATCTGGCCCCTGCGGGCAATCAATGCACAAGTAACGTTAACAAACGTTGGATCAGTGTTATCAACTAATGTTTTAGGAATGTTGGATCAGCATTATTGAGTAACGTTGAACAATGTTGGATGAGCGTTATCAAATAACATTTAAGCAACGTTGCATCAAGGGTATCGGATACCGTTTAATCAACGTTGACTCAACGTTACATTAACATTGCTTGGCCAGGTGCGGGCGGGGCACGAGTGTCACGTCCTGGTAGGGACATGGTCGAGGACTTCCCCTGCTGCACAGAAAATGCTGTACAGAAAATGCTGTACAGAAAATGCTGTACAGAAAATGCTGTACAGAAAATGCTGCACAGAAAAATGCTGTACACACCTGCACATGTTTGCTCTGCCGCACACCATGCTGCTCCACTACACATATTCCTCTGTTGATATGAAAAAAACTGGACTCTTCCACCTAGAACGAAGCCGCGATAATTCATCCGTCCTTACGATGAGTACATCACAGTGTGACGCATGAGTCCCTCAAGGGGCCAGAAAACTGACGGCCTTAAAAATCCCAGCGGCTCGCACGATTGACCTGATGTCCCGTTTTCTGTTCGTGGGTCCTTTGGTTAACTTAGGTTTGAGCAACTTAATACATCAGTTTAGTGACGATGTACACGCTGGATAGGACGGGCTGGATCTCTCGACTCTCTAAGACTGCCTCAACATCGAGTCTGCGCCAAGACCTAAGTCTTTCTAGCATAAAATAAAGCAGGATGAAAAGCAGATAAAATAGATAAAGCAGATAAATAAAGCAGGTTCAATATGAACGGAAGGATATAATTGCTATTATGATTGCTGATCTATAATGGAAAATTAAACCGTCGTAATATTAACGTTTGTTTATGCATCGGCCTTGATAGGTTAGGTGGGTTGGTTGGGTTGATACATTTCTGACCAGGGAAAACAGTTGCATTTTTTACGGAGTGGCAAGTTGAAAAGACTGACAGATAGAGACCAACACCATGTTACATTGTGTCATAGTTCTCTGTATATTACTGCAGGAGACACACACACAAGTCTGGGGCAAGATGGAGCAACATGTTACCTCGAAGAACTTACAGAAGAACTTACAGAAGAACTTACAGAAGAACTTACAGAAGAACTTACAGAAGGATTTACAGAAGAACTTACATAAGAACTTACAGAAAAAACTTACAGAAAAAAACTTACAGAAGGACTTACATAAGAACTTACAGAAGGACTTACATAAAAACTTACAGAAGAACTTACATAAGAACTTACATAAGAGCTTATATATGGACTTACAAAAGAACTTACAGAAGAACTTACATAAGAACATACAGAAGGCTTTACAGAAGAACTTACATAAGAACTTACAGAAAAGAACTTACAGAAAAAAACTTACAAAAAATAACTTACAGAAGGACTTACATAAGAACTTACATAAGGATTTACAGAAGAACTTATAGAAGGACTTACATAAAAACTTACAGAAGGACTTACATAAGAACTTACATAAGGACTTACAAAACAACTTACAGAAGGACTTACATAAAAACTTACAGAAAGACTTACATAAGAACTTACATGAGGACTTACAGAAGAACTTACATAAGAACTTATATAAGAACTTACATAAGAACTTACATAACGTGATGCTCACCTTTGTATTATGGGTCCATTAAAAAGAAATGGGAAACTTGACAACATGTCAGATATAAAAGCAGAGAAATTGATGTAACGATAACCAGATTAAGGCTGGGACACACCACACTGGCAGCACACAGCTCTAAGTACAGAACAGACATCAACGAACTCTGCATCCACTGTCAGGTGCCTGAAACAATCGAACACTATCTCCTCCACTGCTTCCGACATTATAGTGCCAGAGTAAATTTCAAAAATTATTTATCTCACTTAAAATACCCTTTACCATCGAGCATATATTAGGAGGCGGTGACCACTCGTTACAGGAAAAATACCAAATAGTCAAAGCACTGGCTAAATATCTCCAATCGACCAACAAATTGGGTCACATCTGACCCGCGCCACATTTATACCTGGCGCCACCAACAGCTAAACACAGAATACAACTGCCTCGTCGCAACACCAAGGATCAGCTGACGCCATAAACACAACACACCGCCCTACGGTGCGGCAAGTCTCCCTCTAACACACACCTCTGTTTTAGTCGCCGCTCCTCCACCTACACCACAACGCAACAAGCACTTTTGAAACTCTTATCATCCTCAACATAACGCCTCTACCAATACCTGTACTGGTGCAGTCATCGGGAGGACAAACCCTTCATGCTAACTGCACCTACCATCAAGAAGAAGAAGATGAACGAAAACCACAGTTGTAGATGGATAAGGAGACACGTAAAATGTGAACTTAAAACTTACCGAGACGGAGAGTTTAAAGGTGCCGGAGTTATAATTGGTTGTCAAGAGAGAGGGAGAGAGAGAGTGAAGCATGTGTGTGTAAGGTGCTGGTGAGTGAGGGCAAGAGGGGGCGAGAAGGGAGGAAGCTTTAGACTGGGTGAAGACATTAAGAGAAATCTAAAGTGGAGGACTCAGGTGTACTTCCTACAGGTGAAACAGTGGGACTCCCTACGTGAAGCCACAGACGAGAAACACAACAATGTGTACACTCTAACGCATGTTTGGAGGCTTGCATGTGTGTGTACACTCTGTCGCATGTGTGTGTACACTCTGTCGCATGTGTGTGTGTACATACAGGCTTTCCTCTTACTCTTTGGTTGATAGTTATCTCTTTGAGAGTGAGGCGTATGAGTGTGGTCCGGTGTGGAGTGTGGCTGTATGTGTGTGTTTGTGTATATGGTCGTGTCTGGGGCCATGTTCTTTCTTCTCACCCTTCTTGTTCCATTCTCACCCTTCCTGTTCTGTTCTCACTCTTCCTGTTCTGTTCTCACTCTCGCTGTTCCATTCTCACCCTCTTCCATTCTCACCCTCTTCCATTCTCACCCTGTTCCATTCTCACCCTGTTCCATTCTCACCCTCTTCCATTCTCACCCTCTTCCATTCTCACCCTCTTCCATTCTCACCCTGTTCCATTCTCACCCTCTTCCATTCTCACCCTGTTCCATTCTCACCCTCTTCCATTCTTCCCCTAAAGAACCCCTTTTCTTTTTTCTGCTATAATTAATTATTCTTTGATTTTTCTTTCGTATGAATTCTTCGTCCTTCATTGTCCCCTGTTCATTACTTCCGTTTCCTCCGTCTACTCCTGTTCCTCTCCCCTCTTTCTCCTTCTCTTCCCTGCTCTGCTTCCTTCCCTCCTCCTCCTCCTCCTCCTCCTCCTCCTCGTACCCGGATGTGACCACTGGCCTCAGGTCAGGACAAGTCAAGACAAACATCTTTATAATGAGTGATAGTGACGACTCCTGCCCCCTGTTATCTGTCTTATCATTCATTGTCTTCATTATCCCCCCCCCTTGTCTTCCACCTGTTTACTCCTCTCCCCTTGTCTTCCTCCTGTTTATACGGTACTGCTCCTGTTGCTTCCTTTAGCACGTTGCTCTTGACTGTCACGTTCGTCAGGGGGGGGGGGGCTCCCCCCCCTCCCGACAGGCGGACGTGGGGGGGGGGGGGGAGTGGTCATTGGCTCTCGTGGAGCCTCGACCCCAAGCCACGTACGTGACGGGTCGACGCCTGGCTCATGTGTCTGGGGGAACGTCAATATTGCAAAGGTGTCATTTTGTCTAAAACACCGGGATTTTTACGCTGGGGGGAGGAGGGGGGTTAGTAGTGACAAATTTGCAGGGCATTCAGTGTGGAGAGTGCTCGATATAATGCGTTCCTCGTGTCTCGAGGACTAGCCTCGGGGACACGTCTGGAGGACAAACCTCGAGGACACGTCTCGAGGACACGTCTCGAGGTTACGTCTCGAGGACACGTCTCGAGGACACGTCTCGAGGCCCCAGAAATTTGGCGTGACCTTCCGGATGTCAGAAGTATTTAGAGGTTCTGCGGAATTCTGGAATTCTCCCGAAGACTCGATAAAGGACAAAATCTGCTGGAGTTTGGGAACCTTGGTCTCCGTGGCCACCTAGTAGTGCTTACCTATCAGTGCCCATGGGGGAAAGTCGAAGTCGAAATTTATCAGTTTGTCGAGGTCCTCTTCGCTTGAGAAATAGAATACGATGTCCGTGCCTTCCTAGTCAATGTTGACTGATAAGTGTTACTCCCCCAACGTCCGAAGCTTCAGGAGGGCGGTCTTGCTGAAAGCCTGCTTATTGAGGAGCGTTCCCCGGACTTTGTAGCGTTTGTGATGCATTGTATTGGGAGTAAGAGTAGTCAGGGGAATGCTCTGAGCCCCAGATCACATCGCTGGAGAAGGCCCACCGACTCTTCCCGGTACCCCTTCCCTAGCCATGACCCTCTATAGTCCTTCAAGTACTCCTTACTTAGTGATAACAGATAATTTCCAGTGAGAGCGATCTCGCTCGCTGAAGCTTATCAGTTTCAGCGAGCAAAAAAGTTTTACCCAGCGGCAAACGTTCGCTACACCACCTCTCTCTTGCTGTAATACTACAGTAGCAAGGATTTTACAGCTTACTTCTGTAAGCTGATTAAGTCTCGTTCACATTGGTGTCCTCTCGCTAACCCTGACACAACTGACTCCCAAACACCTGACAGTGACTCGAGTGGACAGAATGGGACAGTAACAATAGTGGACAGAATGTGACAGTAACAGGAGTGGACAGAATGTGACAGTAACAAGAGTGGACAGAATGTGACAGTAACAGGAGTGGACAGAATGTGACAGTAACAAGAGTGGACAGAATGTGACAGTAACAGGAGTGGACAGAATGTGACAGTAACAAGAGTGGACAGAATGTGACAGTAACAAGAGTGGACAGAATGTGAGAGTAACAAGAGTGGACAGAATGTGAGAGTAACAAGAGTGGACAGAATGTGAGAGTAACAAGAGTGGACAGAATGTGAAAGTAACAAGAGTGGACAGAATGTGAGAGTAACAAGAGTGGACAGAATGTGAGAGTAAAGAATCAATAAGGAGAGACGCTGCATGTTCCTAAACGTTTACAGTAAGATTAAATTACAAAACAGGTCATAGAGAATGTCATCTGTCCAGTTCGAGTCAAAGAAAACGTTCTGTCTCAATAATTGGCGTCACACAAAACGCTATGTATCCACCAGGAAAGAAATGAAACGTTGTCTATCATCCTGCCTTCAAGGAAAATGGTCTGTATCTTCATGGGGAAAAAATAAAACGTTTTGTGTCTTCTTGGGAAAACAAAACTCTTTGTGTCTACCTGGACCGAAGAAAATGTTCTTTATTTACCTGAAACCAAAGAAAATGTTCTTTATTTACCTGGAACCAAAGAAAATGTTCTGTATCTACCGGAAACTAAAGAAAACGCTCTGGACCCAAAGAAAACAATATATTTCCAGCAGTGGTCATGAACAGCGACACACCCCAGGCGGAGCGGCAGGCACAAGGGGGGAGTCTGTAACTGGTGTTACCATAAAGACGTTTTTTCAGAAACATTCTTACAAGATAAATCTTTATAGGTAGAAAACCATTGCCACAGCCGGTCTCTGTGTCCTGATAGGCCAGTCCAGTCTCCCCTCTCAGCCGGGTTTTACAGCTGGGATTTGTGCTTGTTCCCTATGTTTGTATAGCAGTTTCCACGTGTCCTTAAGTGTGTTTGGACTCCCTCTTGTCATTCTTCAGTTCTTCTCTTTGTACACTTCTTTCTCCCCTCTGTTTACTTACAATGTTGTGTTTTCATCTTTAGCCTTCCCTGCTCTCTCTTTTCTTTCTCTCTCTCTCTCTCTCTCGTTCCCTTCTTCTCGTACCACCTTCTTTCTTTATTTATTTCATTGTTATCTCTTCTCTCAGTGTCTTCAGTCTCCTTCATATATTATTCCAGTATTTATCAAAATCTATTTCTTTCCTCCTCTGGGCGTTAACCTAATCTATTCCTCTAAGTTATTTCTCTCTCTCTCTCTCTCTCTCTCTCTCTCTCTCTCTCTCTCTCTCTCTCTCTCTCTCTCTCTCTCTCTCTCTCTCTCTCTCTCTCTCTCTCTCTCTCTCTCCTCTCCTCGTCCTCTTCTCTGCCTTTCCCATCTCTGCTAATCTCTCCCATCCCCCGTTCTCTTCCCATGCATTCCCCTTTATATCCTTTCCAACAAAAATCTTCTGTCTCCCTTATTCCCCATTTATTCGAATTTCTTCCCCTCCCTCGCGTTAATATCTGCCCGAGTCCCCTCGTGGTGGTGGAGGTGTCTGTGTGTCTGTCTGTGTGTCTGTCTGTTGTCCTCAGCCTTCCCTCGCCTGGTCTGTGTTCACCTGTGTTCACCTGCGCCCACTTGAGTTCATCTGTGTTCACTGTTGTTCATCACTGTTCACCAGTGTTGACCAGTGCTCACCACTCTTCACATGGGCTCGCTACTGTTCATCTGTGTCCACCCCTGTTCACCCCTGTTCACCACTGTTCACCACTGTTCACCACTGTTCACCACTGTTCACATGTTCTCACCACAGTCCACCAGGATCCACTACTCCCCGCCTCTGATCACTAATATTTACTGCAGTTCACACTTGAACTTGTTGAGGCCAAAATGAACGTTAAACACCAAAATTCACTTGGACTCCAGCGGGTGTTTTGACTTCCCGTGACGGTGCCAGCGAGGGCCAGATGAGACAGGCACCAGAGAATGAAGGAGGAGGCAGACAGAGTGCCAGGCAAAATCCCCCATGACGTGAGTAATCCACCATCAATCGCTCCCAGAGGCGGATTTAACAACTCACGTTTATCAATCCGCGGCACTGCCATGCGAGGTATATTTGGGTCTGTGTCAGGTTGGGTGGGTGGGGGTAGTGTCAAATATGGGGGTGTCAGGCACAGGGGGGTGTCATGTGTGAGGCGTGTCACATGTGGGGGGAGTGTCACGTGTAGGTCTGACAGGTGTGGCTGTGACAGGTGTGAGTGTGTCAGGTGTTCTCACTTGCATTCCAAACCCAACCACTTGGACAGGTCGGTAGAGCGACGTCCTCGCCGCTACCTTCTTGCATCGTCCACGTTCGATCCCCGATGCTCCAGGTTCCTGGGCACCGTTCCATCACTTTCCGCATGTCTGAGCTCCTTGTCCTCATATCCCCTCCAAGTGCTATTGTCACATATTGTGGCTTAGGGCTTTGTCCTCATAATTACCTGCCAGCCACCTCTTCCCTCCCACCCTTCCCTCTATATATACCAAGTATACCAAGATGGAGGAAATGTTCCCAAACATTGCTTTACCTGTCTCGACGCTCCAGAGTTTGAAGAACTCTGATTTAAACCGTCCTTTTCTCTCTCCCTCCCTTCAAACAGATGGAGGGGAGAGAGGGTGGATACGTGTATCAAGATGGAAGAGGGATCAAGATGGAGGAGATAATAATCCCCAACATCCCCTCCATGCTCGCCCGTCTTCAAGACCGCCGTCTCAGTACGCCTTGAGCGCTGGGAAGAAAATGAAGATTTTTTCCCATCAAGAAAGATATAAGTAATTAATGGGGTTAAGAGTTTTTCCAAGCGATGAGGCCCAGAGGATCAGCCTTAATGACCTGGTAAACTGAAATTGTGAATTATGGGGGAAAATGTTACAGACTTAACCCATTTTCTTGAAAATATTTTTATCTGGGCGTTTGAGGAGCTGGTGAAGTGAGGTGATTTGATGCCCCTTAGATGAGGCGGTTAATGGGTTAGTGTGGGAAGCTGGAGTACTGGGGGAGAATGATGGGTCAGTGTGGGTGAGAATGATGGGTCAGTGTGGGTGAGAATGATGGGTAAGTGTGGGGGAGAATGGTGAGTCAGTGTGGGGGAGAATGGTGGGTCAGTGTGGGGGAGAATGGTGGGTCAGTGTGGGGGAGAAATGTTTGACAGAAGTGGAGTAAGAGTGCGCTCAGGTATGTAGTTCCTGGCCCTTGATTGTCACCTGGCCTAATGGATGTGTTATCTAACACCTGGTAATTAAGGAGCCAGGAGATATCACACACCTGATAATTAAGGAGCCTGGAGATATCACACACCTGGATATATATATAGACAGTGGTATCTGTGGTGATAACAAGAGTT
>NC_091172.1:31578635-31618635 GCF_040958095.1 Procambarus clarkii
GAGTTTTAAAGAGGCTGGTGACCGTACTTGACCTAACTCGGCCACCTTACTTACACATCTCTGGTCCCTGGTACCATGCTACCTGCCCTGACTCACAACCTGCCCTCACCTGACTCACAACCTGCCCTCACCTGACTCACAACCTGCCCTCACCTGACTCACAACCTGCCCTCACCTGACTCACAACCTGCCCTCACCTGACTCACAACCTGCCCTCACCTGCATCACAACCTTAGTATATTCATACACTTGCATAAACTCGCAAGGAATTTTCAGCAAACAGAACACTTCTCCATATGAGAGAATCTAGTGGTTAACGCTGGGGCCTGGCGTCTGCATTACCTTGGTTCGATTTTCTCATATGGGGACGTGTTCTGTTTGTTAAAAATTCCTTGCGAGTTTATGCAAGTGTATATATATATATATATATATATATATATATATATATATATATATATATATATATATATATATATATATATATATATATATATATATATGCGAACAACCCTGAATGGTCCCCAGGACTATATGTGACTGAAAACTCACACCCCAGAAGTGACTCGAACCCATACTCCCAGGAGTAACGCAACTGGTATCTACAGGACGCCTTAATCCGCTTGACCATCACGACCGAACATAAGGAAGTGATAGCCGAAGCTATTTAAACCACTTCCCCGCAGGCACTCGGATGGTAATCTTGGGCATAGCATTTTATCAAATCACCTCATTCTTTGGGGCACACGTGAGGAACAGAAATGCAAACAAGCCTGAATGGTCCCCAGGACTATATGCAACTGAACACTCACACCCCAGAAGTGACTCGAACCCATGGTTCGAAAGGAAAGGGGTAGCCAGGGTCCAGCCTGTATACACACACAGATGGGGTAGCAAGGGGCCAGCCTGTATACACACACAGATGGGGTAGCAGGGGCCAGCCTGTATACACACACAGATGGGGTAGCAGGGGGCCAGCCTGTATACACACACAGATGGGGTAGCAAGGGGCCAGCCTGTATACACACACAGATGGGGTAGCAGGGGCCCAGCCTGTATACACACACAGATGGGGTAGCAGGGGTCCAGCCTGTATACCCACACAGATGGGGTAGCAGGGGGCCAGCCTGTATACACACACAGATGGGGTAGCAGGGGTCCAGCCTGTATACACACACAGATGGGGTAGCAGGGGGCCAGCCTGTATACACACACAGATGGGGTAGCAGGGGCCCAGCCTGTATACACACACAGATGGGGTAGCAGGGGCCCAGCCTGTATACACACACTGATGGGGTAGCAGGGGTCCAGCCTGTATACCCACACAGATGGTGTAGCCAGGGGCCAGCCTGTATACACACACAGATGGGGTAGCAAGGGGCCAGCCTGTATACACACACAGATGGGGTAGCAGGGGCCCAGCCTGTATACACACACAGATGGGGTAGCAGGGGTCCAGCCTGTATACCCACACAGATGGTGTAGCCAGGGGCCAGCCTGTATACACACACAGATGGGGTAGCAGGGGTCCAGCTTGTATACACACACACAGATGGGGTAGCATGGGGCCAGCCTGTATACACACACAGATGGGGTAGCAGGGGTCCAGCCTGTATACACACACAGATGGGGTAGCATGGGGCCAGCCTGTATACTCACACAGATGGGGTAGCAGGGGTCCAGCCTGTATACACACACAGATGGGGTAGCATGGGGCCAGCCTGTATACACACACAGATGGGGTAGCATGGGGCCAGCCTGTATACACACACAGATGGGGTAGCAGGGGTCCAGCCTGTATACACACACACAGATGGGGTAGCATGGGGCCAGCCTGTATACACACACAGATGGGGTAGCAGGGGTCCAGCCTGTATACACACACACAGATGGGGTAGCATGGGGCCAGCCTGTATACACACACAGATGGGGTAGCAGGGGTCCAGCCTGTATACACACACACAGATGGGGTAGCCAGGGGCCAGCCTGTATACACACACAGATGGGGTAGCAGGGGTCCAGCCTGTATACACACACACAAATGGGGTAGCCAGGGGCCAGCCTGTATACACACACAGATGGGGTAGCAGAGGTCCAGCCTGTATACACACACACAGATGGGGTAGCAGGGGTCCAGCCTGTATACGCACACAGATGGGGTAGCCAGGGGCCAGCCTGTATACACACACAGATGGGGTAGCAGGGGTCCAGCCTGTATACACACACACAGATGGGGTAGCAGGGGTCCAGCCTGTATACGCACACAGATGGGGTAGCCAGCCTGTATACACACACAGATGGGGTAGCAGGGGTCCAGCCTGTATACACACACACAGATGGGGTAGCAGGGGTCCAGCCTGTATACACACACACAGATGGGGTAGCATGGGGCCAGCCTGTATACACACACAGATGGGGTAGCAGGGGTCCAGCCTGTATACACACACACAGATGGGGTAGAATGGGGCCAGCCTGTATACACACGCAGATGGGGTAGCAAGGGGCCAGCCTATCTTACCCTATTGTTCTCCTGTGTCATTTCGAGGAGCTGTGGATGGACACTTGTCTTGCAGAGTTTAAGTCATTTTTGTTATCGTCGTTATGATAGCGAATTCTTAACATTTAAATTTGACTTTTACTTATGAAATTGTTGAAAATTTTACAAATTAAATTTCTTGACTCATTAATTACTAACATTAGTGGTAAACATTCTACTTCAGTTTATCGTAAACCTTCATTCACGGGATTAGTTTTTAAATATGTGTTTACCAATTATTACACCATTGGGAACTATTAAAAAAGTAGAGCTCCTTCATCTTCTGACGTGAGATGTGTTGTTTATCTCTGTAAGTGTTCCCAGTACTGACCTAGTTGTTGTGCTTGCGGGGGATGAGTGTATTGTTCCATACGTAGGGAATACTTCACCAAACTTTAAGCACCGTATTTGTGAACACATAAGCATCTTTTACCGCACAGGTTAGCACAAGCTGCATCCTCATATTAGGGATTATTATGGAGCATTGAGCCATGAACTCACTCACAGGGACTTCGCTGATCTGATTTCTAATCCGTCTCGACTACATCTCAGCATCTTGGGATCAATTTCCATCGCCAGAATGAGACCGGAGATGAACAGTTGAGAGTCTTCATCTCATTTGTTTACACACACTGTTTTTTGTGTCGTCTTGATGCGTGCTCATTTCTTGGTCTATCTTCCTACTTGTGTATTATTATAATTTTGTACTGTGTATGTCATTTTAATTTATGATTTATTTTCTTAGTTATTTTAGTAGATATTAATTTATGAATTTTGAATTTTTTTTGGTAATACAGTTAATCTTGATGTGTTAAGTGTTCACTTATTATAACACTGATGGAATATGTTAGATGTTAGATTACGTTCAGGTAGATTAGGTTAGGTTAGTCTTGATCAAATTGCTCTCAGATTTAACTCAAATTAAAAAATATCATATCAGATATAATGCAAAGTCTATTTCCTTACACTTTTCAATAAGATAGATAGATAGATAGATAGAGAGAGAGAGAGAGAGAGAGAGAGAGAGAGAGAGAGAGAGAGAGAGAGAGAGAGAGAGAGAGAGAGAGAGAGAGAGACGGGAAAACCATCTCATTCCTGGTAGCTTGTATGATACTGATGGGAGCACCACCCTGGCCTTGGGCACACACACCCACCTGTCACCCCTCACCCCTCAAAGACCCACCTGTCACCCCTCACCTACTCTCTCCTTCCTTCCTGCTGGTCTGTAATCATTCATCTCCTCCTCTCCCCCATTCGTCTCCCGTTAGCGCCTCATGCCTCACCTTATCCGTCTCTTCCCCCTGACGAATATCTTCTCAGGTTCCTCCAGTTCCTTGCAGTTATCACACTCCTCGCCCATCTTCTTTCTTCTTTCTTTACAAGAATTGCTTTGTCATTCATCAGCGTATTCTCCGACGGTCCTTGTCGGAGTTGTCTGTTGTGTCGTTGGTGAGGGTGCCCGCCTGCCTCCCTGCCTGCCTGCCTGCCTCCCTGCCTCCCTGCCTCCCTGCCTGCCTGCCTGCCTGTCTGCCTCTCTGCCTGTCTGCCTGCCTGCCTGCCTGCCTCCCTGCCTGCCTGCCTGCCTGCCTGCCTCCCTGCCTGCTTGCCTGCCTGCCTGTCTGTCTGCCTCTCTGCCTGTCTGCCTGCCTGCCTCCCTGCCTGCCTGCCTGCCTGCCTGCCCGCCTGCCTGCCTGCCTTCCTGCCTGCCTCCCTGCCTGCCTGCCTCCCTGCCTCCCTGCCTCCCTGCCTGCCTGCCTGCCCGTCTGCCTGCCTGCCTTCCTGCCTGCCTCCCTGCCTGCCTGCCTCCCTGCCTGCCTGCCTCCCTGCCTGCCTCCCTGTCTGCCTGCCTGTCTGTCTGCCTCCCTGTCTGCCTCCCTGCCTCCCTGCCTGCCTGCCTGCCTGCCTGCCTGCCTGCCTGCCTGCCTGCCTGCCTGCCTGCCTTTCGCCAAACAAGTAAACAAACGTGTGTAGGTCAGAACACGTCTGAGCTGAATCACTAGATTCGGACTTTTTTTGTTACACTTAAATCACAGTTATTGGGCGGAAATGTATATAGAGCGTTTGTAAGAGAGTAAAGAATGGCTTTATATATGCATGTATATATAAACAATATATAAGGATTTAGTATAGGAGAAGACAATATGTGCCAGCACACGTGGGAGCCCAACAAGGCTTCCCCGGGCGCTGCATACTTTTTTTTTCGAGGTTTGACGGTCCCTACTAACACAATCAGAGGTGGTATCCCCCTTGAAGGGGGGTATCCCTGCTTATTATTGAAGGTGCTGACCCTGATAAGGACACTACACAATCTCTCCCAACAATTAACGATGCAAGATACAAATTTAAAAACTGTAAATCATTAAAGAAATGACTTAATTGCAGAACTAAGCCCTTAACTAGGGTCTAAGAAAAGCACTAAAGTAATAGATAGTTTTCTAAGCCTCCTTTCAGTTTTCAATGTCTGTCTATATTTGGTAAAGGTGGAGGTTCCATGCTGTCGCTGCATACTCCAAACTTGGTCTAACATACGTGGTGAAGACAACCAGCCTCCATGTATCATCCCGCCTCCCCCGCTCCACTACCCCAGGAAGGCATCAAGTTCTAATTCCCTGGCTGCCTCACCCCATTCCTCCCTCTATCCTCCCTGCATCTCCATCCTCCTGGCTTTGTCCCTCTCATCCATCCCACTTCCCTCCTGTTATTGCCCTCACCCTCTGGAGGGGCGCCCCCCTCCACCGTGGGCGGGGGCCCTCCACCGTGGGCGGGGGCCCTTCACCGTGGTCGGGGGCCCTCCACCATTGGCGGGGGTCCTCCACCATGGGCGGGGGCCCTCCTCACATAGGCTGTGATGGAGGATGATGATACAACAAACTTTGGAATGTTTGCATCCAGGTTATGAATAACCTGTGTCTCTCTCTCCTTCCCTCCCTCCCTCCTTCTCTCCTTCTCTCTCACCCTCCCTCTCTCCCTCTCTCTCACTCTTCCTCCCTCTCTACTTTCTCCACATTTTCCCACAAGCTCTTTCTTTCTCTCCATCTCTATCTTCTCTCCTTCTTTTTCTTCTTCCCATATATTTCCATCATTTTTCTCACCCTCTTTATCCTCCCTACCACTTTCTCTGCCAGTCTCCTCCTCCCTCTCTACAATTATTTCTTCCCTCGAATCTTTACTTCATTATGTGTCTATAAATTTGCTCACCCGACTCATGAGTACTCACCACCTCACTCATGTGTACTCATTACGACTATATAGCACTTGGAAGGGGTGAGGATAAGGGCTGGTGTTGGGAGGGAGGGACTAACTCTTACCGTCAACTATGGGACGGGGAAACTCAGAGCTCTTCAACAGCAACTAGAAGTCGTCTTCTACTTCGCTGCTGCTGGTGGTGGTGGTGGTGGTGGTGGTGGTGGTGGTGCTGCTGCTGCTGCTGTTGCTGCTGCTGCTGTTGCTGCTGCTGCTGCTGCTGCTGCCCCGCCGCTGCCAGACTAGATGGTCTTGATCCCGCGGGCTGCCTCTAAGTATGACCAGATTCAGCAGCAAAATCTACCAAGGTTCTGGAAAAAGAAGAAAATCTTGGAAGGAGCCGAGGAAGTAGTCCCTATACTGCGGGAGAAGCAAAGCAGCAAGTGTCTGAAGTGACCTCAGCGAGTTGGATGATGTGATCACTCAAACTATCGCGTCTGGCAGTTAGTCAGGCCACAGTGTAAATAGTTTGTGAGACCGAATGAACTGTGCTTAATTATTGAAGTTTTGGTAGGGTGGATGTGAAGAACTCTTATGTATAGATTTAAGACATGAGAGGAGGAGGAGGAGGGAAGTGAAATATTGAGAACGAGGAAAAGACGGAAAGGTGATAATGACACCGGGGTGGAGTGGGGGAAATATTAATGGAGAATGGGTAGAGATCTGGGATAAAATGGGAAGGAAACAAATACGTTTTAAAACAGGAGGATAATGGAAGGGGTTGATGGTTACGGTGGTGGGGGGGGGGGAGTATAGGGGGTTACCAACTGCTTCAGTCACCCTCGGGCCTATATGACATGTGAACCATCCCGTGTAGTAGTGGTGGGCATCCTTCAGTCTCGGGAGACAATGGAGTTGTGCTCTGGTTGTCAATCCTGGTGTGAGTGATGAGGCAAGTGACTCCTCGAACTTGGAGAGACCTCTCTGAACAGACTGCCTCCGGGCTGAACGGTCTGCAGCCAGTGTCTCCCATATAGCAAGATCGACGTCCATGGCTTTCAGGTCCCTCTTGCATACGTCTTTGTACCGTAGCTGGGGCTTGCCTGTTGGACGCTTTCCCTGCCTCAGCTCTCCGTACAGGAGATCCTTGGGGATCCTGCCGTCGCCCATTCACACAACATGCCCGAGCCAGCGCATTCGTCTCTGTTTCAGCATTGTGTACATGCTGGTGATTCTTGCTCTCCCCAAGACGTTGTTGTTTGTCACCTTGTCCTGCCAGGTGATGTCCAAGATGTGTCGAAGGCAGCGCATGTGGTAGGCATTCAGCTGTCTTTCCTGACGGGCGCGGAGTGTCCAAGACTCACTGCCATAAAGCAGAGTGCTCAGGACACAGGCTCTGTAAACCTGAATCTTAGTATACTCAGTTAGCCTGTTGTTGGCCCACACTCTCTTTGTCAGTCTGGACATGGTAGTAGATGCCTTACCGATGCGTTTGTTTAGCTCCGTATCAAGAGAGAGGGAGTCAGAGATTGTGGAGCCCAGGTACACGAAGTCGTGAACGACTTCCAGTTTGGAATCAGAGATGCCGATGTTAGGTGGGGAGTCCACTCCTTGTCCCATGACTTGTGTTTTCTTCAGGCTGATGGTGAGTCCGAAAGCCTGACAGGACTCGCTGAAGCGGGTCATGAGCCGTTGGAGGTCTTTGGGTGAGTGGGCAGTGACCGCTGCGTTGTCGGCAAAAATGTCCTGTGATAACCTCTCCTTCTTCCCAGCAGAGGCAGAGAATATCAGGCAGCTCCATGAGCAGGTTACCTCTGCAGCACTTCAAGGTCTCAGCACTGGCGAAGCTCCTGGAAAAGACGGTATTCCTGCTGAGACCTTGAACCATGCATGTAGCGGCAAGCATACTATAATATATGAAACATCGATGTGATGTGAAACAAATGCATACGATGAAGGAGAAACACACTTGCAACTAATCAATTCATCAACCTATCAAACCATCAACTCATCAACCCATAGTGATAATATACAAGTATACTGTACACTGGCATGATCCAACATGGATATTATTGCTCATTCTTGTGCTTAAGTTGTGCTTGATATAATGCCTCTTTTATGAGTACCGTGAATACCATGTGTACCTGCCCGAGTACCCCAGCCTGCAGCAGTACCCTACCAGGTACCCCAGCCTGCAGCAGTACCCTACCAGGTACCCCAGCCTGCAGCAGTACCCTACCAGGTACCCCAGCCTGCAGCAGTACCCTACCAGGTACCCCAGCCTGCAGCAGTACCCTACCAGGTACCCCAGCCTGCAGAAGACTGCCTTCGTTTAATTTTCAATTGATTAGTCATTTAAAGCTCTGTGTCAAAGACTTTGGCAGTTTCTCAATATACAGCGCCCCCCCCCTTCTTTGTGCCAGTCATGCCTAGTGTGTGTGCGCGCGTGTGCGTGTGTGTGTGTGTGTGTGTGTGTGTGTGTGTGCTCACCTAGTTGTACTCACCTAGTTGTGCTTGCGGGGGTTGAGCTCTGCTCTTTTGGCCCGCCTCTCAACTGTCAATTAACTGTTAATAACTACTATTTTTCCCCCCCACACCACACACACACACCAGGAAGCAGCCCGTGACAGCTGACTAACACCCAAGTACCTATTTACTACTAGGTAACAGGGGCATAGGGTGAAAGAAACTTTGCCCATTGTTTCTCGCCGGCGCCCGGAATCAAACCCTTGACCACAGGATCACGCGCCCAGCGTTCTGTCCGCTCAGCCACCGGCCCCTTGCGTGTGCGTGTTCACTGAAGCAGTGTCTAGTTAGTGGAGGTCAGTAGGGGCTAGTAAACACACCTCATAATGGAGCCTTGGGAGGCGTCTAGTCGCCCTCCTCACCGCCTCGTGTGTGTACACTGGTGGGAGACAGAGAGAGAGAGAGAGAGAGAGAGAGAGAGAGAGAGAGAGAGAGAGAGAGAGAGAGAGAGAGAGAGAGAGAGAGACAGAGAAAGAGAGAGAGAGAGACAGAGAAAGAGAGAGAGAGAGAGACAGACAGAGACAGAACCTGGCCGCCTAGCCAGTACCGTTCTCAGTGTTGGGTCAGCAGTAGAGGATAGAGGTGCAGGAGGAGTCACACCACCCACACGGAGCTTACAGCACTATCTCCCCCATATACACACCATAACTCTTCTCCTTAAGCTACTCCCTATGAGTTACGTCTCCACTCTACTCCTAAACCTCTTTATCCCCTTTCCTCCCCCCCCCGGGTCGTGCCTCTTCCCCCCCCCCCGGGTCGTGCCTCTTCCCTCCCCCCCCCCCGGGTCGTGCCTCTTTTACCCTCCCCCCCCCCCACTCGCCTCTGGTGCCCTAGAGCGCCTCTCACTGACCGCCTCTCTCCTCCATCATTTATAACTTTAATGAATTTGTGTATAAAGTTTGGTTCCTGGATCAAGATGCTTCAACCTGCCTATGTAAAGCCTCGCTAAGTGCGGTCCAGTGACTCATACATACGTAAATGCATTCATTCATACATTCATACATACATTCATAGATACATTAATACATACATTCATTCATACACACATACATATATAAACAGTACAACTGGTCGCACACTGATTGAAAGTATAACTGAAACTTAAAAACGTGTTTAATGCAGACGATGAATCACAATGACATGGCTAAAGTATGTTGGCCAGACCACACACTAGAAAGTGAAAGGCCGACGACGTTTCGGTCTTCTTTGATTTACAGAATATGATCAGACAACCGAACTCCTTATTAAAATCTGTCCGAGGCTGACGGAGAACCCTCTACAGCAGTCAAATGTTGTATACATGTACACCTGCCCCCCACGAAGGATGTAACCTTCAATCTAAGTACATAGGTATGACGTCGACCAAGCTGAAGAGGCGTTTGACCTGTCATCTTCAATCCGGTGCCCCCAGGAATCACATGAGACAAGCCCATGACATAACCCTAACAAGAGAAATGCTGAATAAAAACACTTGTATAATTGACAAAACCCAAGATGTAAGAAGAAAACCCAAGATATATATATATATATATATATATATATATATATATATATATATATATATATATATATATATATATATATATATATATATATATATATGCCTTGAACCCATAGTCTGGGTTCTTTAAGATTTAGTCCACCTGCTTTGACTGGTTCAGTGACAACCTCGCTTCTTGTAGGCCTGCTTTCGATCCCCGATAATTCAAGTTGATGGGTATCATTCCTTTTCTATGTCTTCATATCTCAACTCCTCGCCCTCGCATCCGGTCCAGTTGCTAAGTAGTCACGCTTGTCTAGCGCCTTCTCCCTCATAATTATCCTCATTCAGATCAAATGGAAATATTAATAATGGTATCTTGATCATTTTTGGTTCTGTAGATCTGTCTGTTTTGAAATGCTGACTTTGCCATTACTTTTGATAACCACTTTACTAATGCTGAGCGTATTTCTGTTATGTTTTTAATATAACATTTTAATAGCAATATATAAAATAACATTTTCCATTCCCTCATTCACACTTCATATCCCAGTTTGTTATCATCATATCTCAGATTTTTATCCTCGTATCCCAGCTTTTTATCCTCATATCTTAGGTTTTATCTAAATATGACAGTTTTGTATCCTCATATCCCAGTTCTTATCCACGTATCCCAGTTTTTCTCCTCGTGTCTCTTCGTAGCAGCACTAAATACTCATACTGGATTAGCACTTACTCCTCATCCTTTCTCTTATTGAGTTGTCAGAGTGGAATATAAGATGAGGGTGTTGCATGGTCAATGGTCCCTGAACTTTGTTATATTTGTGAGGCTCATAAGACCATGAGGTCGTGGAGGCGGGGGTGGTGAGTCACACCACGCCAGGAGAGGGACACTGGGGACAACAGGGGATGTCCCCAGACACTGTGGCCAGCAGGGGATGTCCCCAGACACTGTGGCCAGCAGGGGATGTCCTCAGACACTGTGGCCAGCAGGGGATGTCCTCAGACACTGTGGCCAGCCGAGTGATGTCCTCAGACACTGTGGACAGCAGGGGATGTCCCCAGGCACTGTGGCCAGCAGGGGATGTCCCCAGACACTGTGGCCAGCAGGGGATGTCCCCAGACACTGTGGACAGCAGGGGATGTCCCCAGACACTGTGGCCAGCAGGGGATGTCCCCAGACACTGTGGCCAGCAGGGGATGTCCCCAGACACTGTGGCCAGCAGGGGATGTCCCCAGGCACTGTGGACAGCAGGGGATGTCCCCAGACACTGTGGCCAGCAGGGGATGTCCCCAGACACTGTGGCCAGCAGGGGATGTCCTCAGACACTGTGGCCAGCAGGGGATGTCCTCAGACACTGTGGCCAGCCGGGTGATGTCCTCAGACACTGTGGACAGCAGGGGATGTCCCCAGACACTGTGGCCAGCAGGGGATGTCCCCAGACACTGTGGCCAGCAGGGGATGTCCTCAGACACTGTGGCCAGCAGGGGATGTCCTCAGACACTGTGGACAGCAGGGGATGTCCCCAGACACTGTGGACAGCAGGGGATGTCCCCAGACACTGTGGCCAGCAGGGGATGTCCCCAGGCACTGTGGCCAGCAGGGGATGTCCCCAGACACTGTGGCCAGCAGGGGATGTCCCCAGACACTGTGGACAGCAGGGGATGTCCCCAGACACTGTGGCCAGCAGGGGATGTCCCCAGGCACTGTGGCCAGCAGGGGATGTCCCCAGACACTGTGGCCAGCAGGGGATGTTCCCAGGCACTGTGGACAGCAGGGGATGTCCCCAGACACTGTGGCCAGCAGGGGATGTCCCCAGACACTGTGGCCAGTAGGGGATGTCCCCAGACACTGTGGCCAGCAGGGGATGTCCCCAGGCACTGTGGACAGCAGGGGATGTCCCCAGACACTGTGGCCAGCTGGGGATGTCCCCAGATACTGTGGCCAGCAGGGGATGTCCTCAGACACTGTGGCCAGCAGGGGATGTCCCCAGACACTGTGGCCAGCAGGGGATGTCCCCAGACACTGTGGCCAGCAGGGGATGTCCCCAGACACTGTGGCCAGCAGGGGATGTACTCAGACACTGTGGCCAGCAGGGGATGTCCCCAGACACTGTGGCCAGCAGGGGATGTCCCCAGACACTGTGGCCAGCAGGGGATGTCCCCAGACACTGTGGCCAGCCGGGTGATGTCCTCAGACACTGTGGCCAGCAGGGGATGTCCCCAGGCACTGTGGACAGCAGGGGATGTCCCCAGACACTGTGGCCAGCAGGTGATGTCCTCAGACATTGGCAACTCTCACGTGGAGTAAATAATATAAACTTGATTAATTCTTCAGTCACTGAGGGTCAGAGTTCCTGAATTAATAATTAAAGAACTGGTAGTAACAAAATACATATATTTATACGTGCTCGCATGTATGCATACTGCCATACATGCCACCGTTATTATATTCATTCGTGCAAACGTTCATAACTGCTTTCATATATATATATATATATATATATATATATATATATATATATATATATATATATATATATATATATATATATATATGAATCGTACCTGTGGATGAAACAATCGGGATGATAGTGGACAGAGTGCATTGTGATTCGGCTTGTACACATCTTGACATACCAGAAAACATACTAAGAAAGTTACTCCAAGCCTGTACTAAAGAGGCACCCTTCTTGAGTCCAGATGGGCACATGTATAAGCAAGTAGATGGGGTCGCCATGGGTTCTCCCCCAGGTGTCCTGTTTGCGAACTTCTACATGGGTACCATCGAGCAGAAGGTCTTAGTTGACATGGACTTGAAACCCGCCATATACTGCAGGTATGTTGACGACATTTTTATGCAGGTACTTGATGTCAGACGTCTGCAGCACCTGAAGGAGGCATTCAAGCAGAACTCTGTGTTAAGTTTCACTTACGAGATGGAGAATGATGGAAAGCTGCCCTTTCTAGATGTAACAGTCATGGAAATGAACGAAGACTTCCACACTGCAGTCAACCCTTAGGAAACAAACGTAGGAATGTGCCTCAATGCCAACAGTGACTGCCCAGACAGGTACAAGAGGAGTGTTGTCAACGCTTACGTCGACCGGGCTCTCAGTCACAGCTCAGGATGGAAGCACGTCGATGAAGAACTCTGTAGGGTAAGGCAGGTCCGAATCAACAATGGCTTCTCTAACGGTTATGTTGAAGACGTCATAAAAAGAAAAGTGAAACGCCATGCAACTTCTGAAGAGTCAACCAGCACAACACTTGTGCCCCTTATTATACTGTTTTACAGGAACTTCTTTTCGACGGCTCATGAAACGGAGGAAAGGGTCATGAAAGATATCATTGATAGGAACGTTAACCCTACAGACAAAAATAAAAAAATACAATTGAAAATTTACTACAAAAACAAAAAAACGGATACCTACTCATGAAAAACTCCCCAGACACCAAACAGAACGCCTTGAAGGAAACCAATGTCGTCTATGCCTTCACATGCCCACTTGGGGACTGTTAGTTCCAGAGATCTCAGTATATAGGCAAGACGTCTCTTTCTAAGCGATTAACAATGCACAAACAACAGGGCTCCATCAAGGAATATCTCTTCTAACAACCAGACCATCACCAGAGAAATCCTAACAAGCAACACAGAAATCATCGATAAGTACAGCGATAGCAGGAAACTCGACATCAGCGAGTCACTACACATCAAAAAGTCAACACCAGCAATCAACAGCCAATTAATGCATAACTATATTCTACCCACTTCACGACCCCAAACCAACATAGAAGCAGGAAGAGGAAGTATGGGCGAATAGGCCTTCTGCAGTTACTTCTATTCTTTGATTTTCATATGCAATTTATACCCATTGATTCGTGTTCTGGCATAGCTTTGTCACCTTACCCAAAACTTTTGTGCCGTATCACCTCACCCAAAACGAGCATAAGTATGGTGTATGTTATGTGTAAACTAGTCTTTGAAAATGTAATAAGCATTACGAAACGCGTTCAGGCGTCAGACCAAAGTTAAAAGAATTTTGGAGAATTAATTTTTCAATTACCCTCGACAGTGAAGAATAACGTAAGAAATATTGAAAAGATTCGTGTTAGAATTATTAATCTTACCCTTTCGGTTATATATATATGTGTGTGTGTGTGTGTGTGTGTGTGTGCGTGCGTGTGCGTGTGTGTGTGTGTGTGTGTGTGTGTGTGTGTGTGCGTGCGTGTGATGCAGGCGTGCGTGTAAACAAATCGTTTGCTTATTTCTTAAGTCCTTCTTCAATAAGGAGATAAATTGAAAATAAACTTTCATAATTCATTTTACAACTATTGTTGGCCTCAGCGAAGCGCGTTGGGCGCACTATATATGTTAACTGAACTTTGGCGAGTTAATCTTGAAACTTCCTTCCAAGTTAAAGAAGAAGCCAAGAAATATAGAGACAATTCGTACCATGATTATTGACCTAACTCTTTAGGTCATGTTTAATTACACACACAATTAATGTAATCATTAAATATCTTGAACTGATTGAATAATTAATTCACTATATTTATTTTCAATGTAATTAAATATCTTAAATTTCAGGGAAAATCCGGTCCCAAGCCAATATGCAACTGAAGGTGAGATGATGCGATGAAATATCTATGTCCAAGTTGACCACCGAGAGCTGTCGGATCTTGGATAAATAGTCTCACGACAACCAAGACTTTTGAACAGTCAGTGTGGATTAGTGGTTAAGGTACAAGGTTCGCCAAGGTGCATAGTGCTCCTGGCTGTCTGGGTTCGAATCCTTCTGGGGGGGTGTGGAGTTGTCAGTTGCATTTTGGCTTGGGAACCATTCAAGCTTTTTTGCATATATATATATATATATATATATATATATATATATATATATATATATATATATATATATATATATATAGCGCAGCTGCTGCTCCGGCTGGTGGTGTGTGTCTAACTCGCATTAAAGAAAAAGAAAGTTGGAACAAATTAAAATACAACTGTTTAAAGACCTTTGCAGTGTGAACCGTCCAGGTAAAACAACAAGACATAATAAAAAATTAAACGCTCTACTTAATAATAATGAAACCAAAACAATAATATAAAAAACCCTGAAACTTGGCTTAACACTTAACAATGGCAAAACTGAATATAATTTAAGTTACTTTACAACAATGGCGAGTGTACAACATATAGGCGGTGCTGTACTTCCCCCGTCACACGTCGTTGATGACACCACGTTGAGGGAAGATGCTTGCACCAAAAGAGCACCAGCACCAGAGTGCCGGGTCGCCAGCCGCCGCTATATACGCCGGTTGTGGAGGTCATGCTGGAGGGTAGCAGGAGTCGAAGGGCGGCCGGCAGAGTAAAGGTAGTGTGCAGGCGCAAACTATCAGCCGGCAAACATGTGGAGGGTGGAGCTTTCGGGCAGGGCCGGGGAGGGGAAGACAGTGGGGGAGCGTCCACACGTCTGGGCTGGCGGCCGGTGTGACAATACGTCTCATGTTGGTGTTGAAGGTGGGAGGAAGAGGCATATCTACTGCTATGCAGGGGATTAATGTAACAATATATAGTAGGAGTAGTAGGCATCCATCAGTCTCAGGAGACTATGGAGTTGTGCAGTCTCCCCCCCCCCTCCTCTCTCCACGGCGCCGACAATGGAAAGGCGACTATACGCCAATACGACTGGTTCCAGCGCCGTCGCAGGAACTGTCAGAACAAGGTTGAAGGCAACAACGAACTGCCCCGGGGGGCTCCAACTCCGAAGTTTACCTCGAAGTTGGTAAAAGAAGGCATAGGAACTTCTAACCCGGAGACCGCCGTGGTCGGGGCCGGAGAAGAACGACTCCAGCAAGAGCAAGAACGACCCTAGCAAGGGCAAGAACGACTCCAGCAAGGGCAAGAACGACTCCAGCAAGAGCAAGAACGACCCTAGCAAGGGCAAGAACGACTCCAGCAAGGGCAAGAACGACTCCAGCAAGGGCAAGAACGACTCCAGAAAGGGCAAGAACGACTCCAGCAAGAGCAAGAACGACCCTAGCAAGGGCAAGAACGACTCCAGCAAGGGCAAGAACGACTCCAGCAAGGGCAAGAACGACTCCAGAAAGGGCAAGAACGACTCCAGCAAGGGCAAGAACGACCCTAGCAAGGGCAAGAACGACTCCAGCAAGGGCAAGAACGACTCCAGCAAGGGCAAGAACGACTCCAGCAAGGGCAAGAACGACTCCAGCAAGGGCAAGAACGACCCTAGCAAGGGCAAGAACGACTCCAGCAAGGGCAAGAACGACTCCAGCAAGGGCAAGAACGACTCCAGAAAGGGCAAGAACAACTCCAGCAAGGGCAAGAACGACCCTAGCAAGGGCAAGAACGACTCCAGCAAGGGCAAGAACGACTCCAGAAAGGGCAAGAACAACTCCAGCAAGGGCAAGAACGACTCCAGCAAGGGCAAGAACGACTCCAGCAAGGGCAAGAACGACTCCAGAAAGGGCAAGAACAACTCCAGCAAGGGCAAGAACGACCCTAGCAAGGGCAAGAACGACTCCAGCAAGGGCAAGAACGACTCCAGAAAGGGCAAGAACAACTCCAGCAAGGGCAAGAACGACCTCAACGTTTTGAAGCAGATCCTGGGGGCCGCACGAGCCCCAGGAGGTGGACGACCCGGTCCCGCACCTACGGGTTCCAGACAGAGATCGTCACAGCCCTCTTCACCCGAGGCCGCTTCCTTCATGACGCTCATATCAGGTCTTCCTCTCACCACTCGCCGGTCTCCCTCATCCTCCCGGCTCCACCATCCGGCCTTCCCCACCTTCCGGCCTCCCTCACAGCACAACTTGCAGGTCCTGGAGCCAGGCGGGCTGCAGTGTTCCGCAATATGGGACAACTATCAAGGAATGGACGATATGGTCTTACTTATGTTGCGCTCTCGGGGCGGTGGTGAGGCCTCGCTCCCTGAGGGCTGCCGTGTCCCCCCCCTAACTCTTCTGTCTTCCAGCGAAGTGAGGTTTAATACCGGTAGTCTCTCCTCGTAGCTCATACCTCTCAGCTCGGGTACTAGTTTGGTGGCAAACCTTTGAACCTTTTCCAGTTTAGTCTTATCCTTGACTAGATATGGACTCCATGCTGGGGCTGCATACTCCAGGATTGGTCTGACATATGTGGTATACAAAGTTCTGAATGATTCTTTACACAAGTTTCTGAATGCCGTTCTTATGTTGGCCAGCCTGGCGTATGCCGCTGATGTTATCCTCTTGATATGTGCTGCAGGAGACAGGTCTGGCGTGATATCAACCCCTAAGTCTTTTTCTTTCTGTGTGTGTGTGTGTGTGTGTGTGTGTGTGTGTGTGTGTGTGTGTGTGTGTGTGTGTGTGTGTGTGTGTGTGTGTGTGTGTGTGTGTGTGTGCTTCCACCTATGAGCGTAGCTGCCTGTTTAAGAACGAGTGTTGTTATCTTCCTGGTGTCAACACTGAGGCACGGGATGCCTTAAATATTGTGAACTCTTGAATCACCCGACAAAATATTGTAGCAACAAAGGACCTTGTTTACCCGTTCGTCACTGCGACAATGTTTACCTCTCGTAAACATCCTTTATGACATAAACTTAGAGAGCTTATTTTATTAGTAACTGATTTTGACGGATGCAAATTAAAAAAAAACACACAAAAAACTGGCCTGACTAGGTGTCAGAAAATGTGAAATTGTTTGTTTTAGTGAAAATGTGAAAGTATTTTGCACTACAGAAAACAGAAAGCCATTTATGTTACAGAAAGTTGTCACTGAAGTAGAAACAGTATAGTGAGACTATTGCAGCGGCGTGCATGCAATCACGACCGGGGCTTCCCCACTCCTGACAGGAGGCGGAGTGTTCCACCAGGTGTTGTTGGGGTGTATAGCGAGGCCTGGGCCGGGGAGTGTTTCTCCTTTCGTCTCGACTCCTCGGGTGCCTGGGAGTTTGTGCGCTGCGGGACACCAGTGGCTCATTTCCCTTTCCACTTTGAGAAGACTTTTCGATCCCCATTGGTACCCTTCGGCAGCGTCTTCTGCGGTATTCGCCAGGGCGAGGTCATCGCCCAGGATCTTGATCTCCCATTTACACTTAGAGAACTGGAAGAGACTGTGTTGCTTGCCCAACCCGGGCACGGCGCCGGGTGTGGACGCCGGCGGGGCTGCGATGTCACTGCCCAGACCTCTTCAGTAACCTCTGGTCAGCGGGAATCTTTTTTGTTCCGTAGAAACGTGTCTTCCTCCTCTCCATTCCCCAAACCCAACCGAGATTGTTCCCAGCCCTTACAGAGCCGTCAGCTCTTTGGTTGGAATGGGGAATTAATGACACGCCATGTTTACCACCGTCTGCTGTGGTTGGTGGCGACCTGGCACCTACTGCCAGAGGGCTTCTGTGGACTTCGCCCGGAGAGGCGCATGAGGAACTGTGTACTTAGAAGACTGTCTCTTGGACACACCGTCAGAGTAGAGGTAACATTAATTGATTTAACATGAGCTTCAAGACGGTGTCCTCCGGCACGCTTTGGCCTCTCGACGAAGGCATTGGCTCCGGAACTATCTGGCGGAGCGCTCTTGTCGGGTGGCGCTGTGAGGCCCCGCAAGCTGCGATCCTCAGCCCGTTGTTATTCAACGTTCTCCTCTCTGATATACCTGTCTGCCTTAATGTTCAGGTTGTTGCGTAGGCTGATGACGTGACCCGAGTTGGGGAGGGTGCCACCCTTACCCCCCCCCCCTCCCCCAGCAGGAGCAATGCTATTTGCAAGGGGCAGTATTCTGAGCGCGGGTGATGGAGTGTCTCATCATCAACCCGGAGATGAGTTGCGTCGTGCTTTACCAGCACCCAATTACCGGGCCAGCCAGCAGTGTTGCCATCTGCAACACAATTATACCAAAACGGTTAAGTTCGAAGCTAGCGGTATTCTTGAGCTACGTTATTGAAAACATGCTCTTAGCGGCCATTTTGTACAGATGCGGTGTTCTTTTGTTTCTGTATTACAAGAAAATTTGGTAGGCAGGATTTTTTGATAAAAGGAATGCTGTTGATTTGTATTTTGAGAGTGCTGCTCTGGAACACAAATTAGATTCTGCTCAGAAAATTAACGCAACATTGAGGAATCCAACTTATAAGATGCATTTCCATTCTTAGAATGTTTTCTACTCTTTGTAACTAAAAGGAACAATGAATTTGAAAGTGAAGGTGTTCATATACACCGTTCATATGAGAACATCTGTTCATTATACATCTGCACATTATACAGGTACTAGGCATATTTTCAGTGAACACCCAAGATCTCCATAACATTAAACGTGAAGCAGATATTACTGCGGCTCACAAAATACAGAGAATGAATAAGGAAGGAGAATTGAATGCTGAAAACTTCTCTTGTTTGTGGATGCCGGGTCAAATGCCTCAATTATTATTTCGCACTAACAGCCCAAATTAAAAAGAGATCCATTTGAATGGGCAAAACGTTGCCTCATCTTGGTGCACCTGATCCTGATAGTGTTACCATGGAGGAAACACGAGATTTGATTGAATTATTAAGTATATTCCACTAACCATGTTCCTGATTCATTACCTGATGCTGTAAAAGGCGAACGGAGAAAGCTTTAGTTATACTTTTATTAAAATGTTGAAATACCCTCTGAGCCTGAAAGATTTTGGTATAAAGTCAGGGACATACAGTATGTTGACAAATCGCCAATGTTTCTTTGCCTGAATGAATATATGTTCACTTTTGTGTTATCTCATTTATCTCAGGCAGCGACCTGTCCCCAGTGTAGCGACCTGCCCCCAGTGTAGCCACCAGCCCCCAGTGTAGCGACCTGTCCTCAGTGTAGCGACCTGCCCCCAGTGTAGCCACCAGCCCCCAGTGTAGCGACCTGCCCGCAGTGTAGCGACCTGCCCCCAGTGTAGCCACCAGCCCCCAGTGTAGCGACCTGCCCGCAGTGTAGCGACCTGCCCCCAGTGTAGCCACCAGCCCCCAGTGTAGCCACCAGCCCCCAGTGTAGCGACCTGCCCGCAGTGTAGCGACCTGGCCGCAGTGTAGCGACCTGGCCGCAGTGTAGCAACCTGCCCGCAGTGTAGCGACCTGCCCGCAGTGTAGCGACCTGGCCGCAGTGTAGCAACCTGCCCGCAGTGTAGCGCCCTGCCCCCAGTGTAGCGACTTGCCCCCAGTGTAGCGCCCTGCCCCCAGTGTAGCGACCTGCCCACAGTGTAGCGACCTGCCCGCAGTGTAGCAACCTGCCCACAGTGTAGCGACCTGCCCACAGTGTAGCGACCTGCCCCCAGTGTAGCGACCTGCCCGCAGTGTAGCAACCTGCCCGCAGTGTAGCAACCTGCCCACAGTGTAGCGATCTGCCCGCAGTGTAGCAACCTGCCCACAGTGTAGCGACCTGCCCACAGTGTAGCGACCTGCCCACAGTGTAGCGACCTGCCCCCAGTGTAGCGACCTGCCCCCAGTGTAGCGACCTGCCCCCAGTGTAGCGACCTGCCCACAGTGTTGTCTTCCCCGGGAATTACAAGTATTTACTCTCAGACAATTCTTAAGGGTTTTCTTGTATGCGGAATGTACCAAACTTATTTTTTTGGTATTTATGAGAAATGAATAAAATCGATAAATATAATAAATATGTCATGTGTTCGTTCTCTCTCTCTCTCTCTCTCTTTCTCTCTCTCTCTCTCTCTCTCTCTCTCTCTCTCTCTCTCTCTCTCTCTCTCTCTCTCTCTCTCTCTCTCTCTCTCTCTCTCTCTCTCCCTCTCTCTCTCTCTCTCTCCTGAGAGCAGCAGACAACAGGATATTAATGGTCAGTGTAACTGGGATCACACCTTCCCCTGACCCTCTCCCTTAAAACAAACAACTTATTAAATAGGTGTTGTACCATATGTTGTACAGCCTCCAGGTATACTGACATGTGTAGTATTCAGCCTCCAGGTAAACTAACACGTGTGGTGCACAGGCTCCAGGTAAACTACCTGCTCAGATGCCAGTAAACTGGTCATATGATGACTAACGCCTCATACGCCGACGTTAGTTCGTCGTTGATCTATTCATCAACACGCCTCGATGGGTTCATGGCAGTGTGCGTGTCTTAACCCAACTGTGCTTTCACGGTGAGTCTCAGCTCCCGGGCTCCGCCTGAAGGCCGCCAATTGTCTTAAAACAATATATATGCGGTTCCGTGACATCAGTTAGATGATGCTGGTGTTCCGTGACATCAGTAAGATGATGCTGGTGTTCCGTGACATCAGTAAGATGATGCTGGTGTTCCGTGACATCAGTAAGATGGTGCTGGTGTTCTGTGTCATCAATAAACAGGTGCTGGTGTTCCGTGACATCAATAAACAGGTGCTGGTGTTCTGTGACATCAATAAACAGGTGCTGGTGTTCCGTGACATCAATAAACAGGTGCTGGTGTTCTGTGACATCAATAAACAGGTGCTGGTGTTCTGTGACATCAATAAACAGGTGCTGGTGTTCTGTGACATCAATAAACAGGTGCTGGTGTTCCGTGACATCAATAAACAGGTGCTGGTGTTCTGTGACATCAATAAACAGGTGCTGGTGTTCTGTGACATCAATAAACAGGTGTTGGTGTTCTGTGACATCAATAAACAGGTGCTGGTGTTCTGTGACATCAATAAACAGGTGCTGGTGTTCTGTGACATCAATAAACAGGTGCTGGTGTTCCGTGACATCAATAAACAGGTGCTGGTGTTCTGTGACATCAATAAACAGGTGTTGGTTTTCCGTGACATCAATAAACAGGTGCTGGTGTTCCGTGACATCAATAAACAGGTGTTGGTTTTCCGTGACATCAATAAACAGGTGCTGGTGTTCCGTGACATCAATAAACAGGTGCTGGTGTTCCGTGACATCAATAAACAGGTGCTGGTTAGTTGGTATTGGATAAAAGATCGTTCGTATCTTTCCAGTGAGCTCCTCACAAACCATCTTGTGATTTTCATATGAGGAGCTTTGGTTCACATCTGCCGTTCTCCTCCTCGTAACTTAGGCTTCTCCTTCTCGTAAGGTAGGCTTCTCCTCCTCGTAACTTAGGCTTCTCCTCCTCGTAACTTAGGCTTCTCCTCCTCGTAATTTGGGGTTCTCTTCCCGGTTGCTTGTGTGTGTATTTACCTAGTTGTGTTCATTTAGTTGTGCTTGCGGGGGTTGAGCTCTGGCTCTTTGGTCCCGCCTCTCAACTGTCAATCAACTGGTGTACAGGTTCCTGAGCCTATTGGGCTCTATCATATCTACATTTGAAACTGTGTATGGAGTCAGCCTCCACCACATCACTGCCTAATGCATTCCATTTACTAACTACTCTGACACTGATAAAGTTCTCTCTAACGTCTATGTGGCTCATTTGGGTACTCAGTTTCCACCTGTGTCCCCTTGTTCACGTACCACAGTATGTATGTGAGTGTGTGTGTGTGTGTGTGTGTGTGTGTGTGTGTGTGTGTGTGTGTGTGTGTGTGTGTGTGTGTGTGTGTGTGTGTGTATGTGTATGTGTATTTATGAAAATATTGAGCGTCTACTTTTAACGCCTGTCTGATATGCATCTCAAAATCAAATAAGGTTGTTGTTGTTGTTAGATTGTAAGATTGTTATTGTTGTTGTAAGATTCGCTACCAGGAACATAAAGTTCCAAGCAGCACGGGCTATGGTGAGCCCGTTGATCAAATAAGGAGGAAGAACTCGGAAATTACAAAAATTATTCTCTCTCTCTCTCTCTCTCTCTCTCTGTCTCTCTCTCTCTCTCTCTCTCTCTCTCTCTCTCTCTCTCTCTCTCTCTCTCTCTCTCTCTCTCTCTCTCTCTCTCTCTCTCTCTCTCTCTCTCTCTCTCTATATATATATATATATATATATATATATATATATATATATATATAACTGATATATATATATATATATATACATATATATGGAGAGAGAGAGAGACAGACAGACAGACAAAAACCTGACCAAAACCATTAATATAACTGCATCACTAAGAGACATCTAAGCCCTCAGGCACAAACCTGTAGGATCCACAGCTGCCGCCAGTCGGCCCCGGGACGCCAACAATGATATTAATGTTACTGCCTATCCCGGAACATAATCCTGCCCGGGGTAGGATAACGAGATAGATGGATAGTACAAGAGCCAGAATAATTTCCAGGCAATTCTCGCCAGGTGGCCATACAACACAATGATAATGGCAACAGCTCTGCCGGTTATCATTACTGACGCGATGTGAGGGCCGGGGATCGCGACGGGAGGAAGCATTCGCGGGTCGGGCGTCGCGAACTTGGCCTGGCCTGGCCTGGCCGTGCCTCTAAGGGAGCGGGAACCTCGAGCACTCGATTCCCGCTCGAGCACGACCTTGAGCGGGAATCTGTCGTGCATGTTCTTGAAAGAAGTCGAGTAGGTACCTTGACGTACACCTCTGTTTACAGGGTGGTAAATTGCTTCCCTGGGAGTATTAAGTCCACTCCCACCCAAGTCGATGCTGGGTGGGAGGGTCAGTCACTTGTATGCCTAACAGGCTTCCTAGCTGTCCTCCAAAACGGTAAACATCTCTGTTCCCCCTCTTCACCCCTGGCGCTGGCCATCAACCAGACACATGAGAACTTTCTTACATTTCTCTAAATCCAAAATTTTATTTCTCTATAATAATTTCTGAGTGTTTCCAACTTTCACCTTTGACCCTCAGCTCTATTTTTCTTCACCTGGAAAACTTGTGATATCTTTCTCATTTGTTCCACTCTGAGTCAAAGTCTGTGATGAGTAAGGTCATGAACTGCTTGCTTGTGATGAGTAAGGTCATGAACTGCTTGCTTGTGATGAGTAAGGTCATGAACTGCTTGCTTGTGATGAGTAAGGTCATGAACTGCTTGCTTGTGATGAGTAAGGTCATGAACTGCTTGCTTGTGATGAGTAAGGTCATGAACTGCTTGCTTGTGATGAGTAAGGTCATGAACTGCTTGCTTGTGATGAGTAAGGTCATGAACTGCTTGCTTGTGATGAGTAAGGTCATGAATTGCTTGCTTGTGATGAGTAAGGTCATGAACTGGTTGCTTGTGATGAGTAAGGTCATGAACTGGTTGCTTGTGATGAGTAAGGTCATGAACTGCTTGCTTGTGATGAGTAAGGTCATGAACTGCTTGCTTGTGATGAGTAAGGTCATGAACTGCTTGCTTGTGATGAGTAAGGTCATGAACTGGTTGCCTGTGATGAGTAAGGTCATGAACTGCTTGCCTGTGATGAGTAAGGTCATGAACTGCTTGCCTGTGATGAGTAAGGTCATGAACTGCTTGCCTGTGATGAGTAAGGTCATGAACTGCTTGCCTGTGATGAGTAAGGTCATGAACTGCTTGCCTGTGATGAGTAAGGTCATGAACTGCTTGCTTGTGATGAGTAAGGTCATGAACTGGTTGCTTGTGATGAGTAAGGTCATGAACTGATTGCCTGGGATGAGTAAGGTTATGAACTGGTTGCCTGTGATGAGTAAGGTTATGAACTGGTTGCCTGTGATGAGTAAGGTCATGAACTGGTTGCCTGTGATGAGTAAGGTCATGAACTGGTTGCTTGTGATGAGTAAGGTCATGAACTGGTTGCTTGTGATGAGTAAGGTCATGAACTGGTTGCCTGTGATGAATAAGGTCATGAACTGGTTGCTTGTGATGAGTAAGGTCATGAACTGGTTGCTTGTGATGAGTAAGGTCATGAACTGGTTGCTTGTGATGAGTAAGGTCATGAACTGGTTGCCTGTGATGAGTAAGGTCATGAACTGGTTGTCTGTGATGAATAAGCTCATGAACTGGTTGCCTGTGATGAGTAAGCTCATGAACTGGTTGCCTGTGATGAGTAAGCTCATGAACTGGTTGCCTGTGATGAGTAAGCTCATGAACTGGTTGCCTGTGATGAGTAAGGTCATGAACTGGTTGCTTGTGATGAGTAAGGTCATGAACTGGTTGCCTGTGATGAGTAAGGTCATGAACTGGTTGCCTGTGATGAGTAAGCTCATGAACTGGTTGCCTGTGATGAGTAAGGTCATGAACTGGTTGCCTGTGATGAGTAAGGTCATGAACTGGTTGCCTGTGATGAGTAAGCTCATGAACTGGTTGCCTGTGATGAGTAAGGTCATGAACTGGTTGCCTGTGATGAGTAAGGTCATGAACTGGTTGCTTGTGATGAGTAAGGTCATGAACTGGTTGCCTGTGATGAGTAAGGTCATGAACTGGTTGCTTGTGATGAATAAGGTCATGAACTGGTTGCCTGTGATGAGTAAGGTCATGAACTGGTTGCTTGTGATGAGTAAGGTCATGAACTGGTTGCCTGTGATGAGTAAGGTCATGAACTGGTTGCCTGTGATGAGTAAGGTCATGAACTGGTTGCTTGTGATGAGTAAGGTCATGAACTGGTTGCCTGTGATGAGTAAGGTCATGAACTGGTTGCCTGTGATGAGTAAGGTCATGAACTGGTTGCCTGTGATGAGTAAGGTCATGAACTGCTTGCCTGTGATGAGTAAGGTCATGAACTGGTTGCCTGTGATGAGTAAGCTCATGAACTGGTTGCTTGTGATGAGTAAGCTCATGAACTGGTTGCTTGTGATGAGTAAGCTCATGAACTGGTTGCTTGTGATGAGTAAGCTCATGAACTGGTTGCTTGTGATGAGTAAGCTCATGAACTGGTTGCTTGTGATGAGTAAGGTCATGAACTGGTTGCTTGTGATGAGTAAGGTCATGAACTGGTTGCTTGTGATGAGTAAGGTCATGAACTGGTTGCTTGTGATGAGTAAGCTCATGAACTGGTTGCTTGTGATGAGTAAGCTCATGAACTGGTTGCTTGTGATGAGTAAGCTCATGAACTGGTTGCTTGTGATGAGTAAGGTCATGAACTGGTTGCTTGTGATGAGTAAGGTCATGAACTGGTTGCTTGTGATGAGTAAGCTCATGAACTGCTTGTCTGTGATGAGTAAGCTCATGAACTGCTTGTCTGTGATGAATAAGGTCATGAACTGCTTGTCTGTGATGAATAAGGTCATGAACTGCTTGTCTGTGATGAATAAGCTCATGAACTGCTTGTCTGTGATGAATAAGGTCATGAACTGCTTGTCTGTGATGAATAAGGTCATGAACTGCTTGTCTGTGATGAATAAGGTCATGAACTGCTTGTCTGTGATGAATAAGGTCATGAACTGCTTGTCTGTGATGAATAAGGTCATGAACTGCTTGTCTGTGATGAATAAGGTCATGAACTGCTTGTCTGTGATGAATAAGGTCATGAACTGCTTGTCTGTGATGAATAAGGTCATGAACTGCTTGTCTGTGATGAATAAGGTCATGAACTGCTTGTCTGTGATGAATAAGGTCATGAACTGCTTGTCTGTGATGAATAAGGTCATGAACTGCTTGTCTGTGATGAATAAGGTCATGAACTGCTTGTCTGTGATGAATAAGGTCATGAACTGCTTGTCTGTGATGAATAAGGTCATGAACTGCTTGTCTGTGATGAATAAGGTCATGAACTGCTTGTCTGTGATGAATAAGGTCATGAACTGCTTGTCTGTGATGAATAAGGTCATGAACTGCTTGTCTGTGATGAATAAGGTCATGAACTGCTTGTCTGTGATGAATAAGGTCATGAACTGCTTGTCTGTGATGAATAAGGTCATGAACTGCTTGTCTGTGATGAATAAGGTCATGAACTGCTTGTCTGTGATGAATAAGGTCATGAACTGCTTGTCTGTGATGAATAAGGTCATGAACTGCTTGTCTGTGATGAATAAGGTCATGAACTGCTTGTCTGTGATGAATAAGGTCATGAACTGCTTGTCTGTGCAAATGTAAAAAAAAATATATATATACAACGACTTGTCAGGGGGCTCGAATGTGAGTAAAACAGGAACATTGACGAAGAGTATTGAGCCAGGGAGAATGGCAGCGGGAGGCAGGGAGAGCGAGGGAGGGAGAGGGAGAGTGGCCAGGAGAGAGGTAGGAGGAGAGAGGGAGAGAAGCAATGGAGTAGGGAGAGGAAACAGAGGCAGGGGAGGGAGAGAAAGCCTCGCATACTGCCTCCCAACATGCTTTATGTGTTCCAATTTAACCTCGCTCGCATCCCATCCCGTCTCCAATTCTTGGCACTTGTTATCGACGAGTTCAGCTCCTCATTGGGAGATTTATACGCCAGTTATCTTGCAAGAGGGAGGACAATAAAAAAGGGACATTGTGGTTCCGAAGCTATCGTCCGGCTGCTGTGGACCTTGTCAAGAACACGGCTGAGAGGAAGAACGCACGCACACACACACACACACACACACACACGTCTGGGCATCTTACAGGGGGCACTGACTCGACGACTCAACATAAATGTCCCCAGAGTATGTAAAGCAGGCATCTTAGACAACTGTTCCATGCACTTTGCCCTAAAAGAGGGAGTGGATGAGAGTTTTCTAGGGCAATCAATGTTAACGTGTTCGCTCTCTCCGTCCTCCTCCTCCTCCTCTTCCTCGAAACAATTCAGTGTTGACCGCTCGACATCACTGCTCGACGTCGCTTGAATTATAGTGTCTAACTTCGCTCCTCCGGCGGGCAGGAGATGGGATTTTACGGCCGGTTGTCCTGCCAGGAGCGGCTCGCTGGGTCTGGACACAGCAGAACACCACACACAACGATGACGGAGTGCATTGTGTCTCCATTAGTTTGTCGTCTCTCTCTCTCTCTCTCTCTCTCTCTCTCTCTCTCTCTCTCTCTCTCTCTCTCTCTCTCTCTCTCTCTCTCTCTCTCTCTCTCTCTCTCTCTCTCTCTCTCTTTCTCTCTTGCCTCCTCTCCACTCCCAAGGTGCATGCTTCAGCCAAAGCCATTCTGCGTGAAAAACACTCAGGGGAGGTTACATGTAGATAATTTACATATTTCCTATTAGAAATGACACATTAAAAATCTTAATATAAGCGGGTGTTGACGAAAAAGTTAAATACGCCTCATCTTACCCCACGAGCCTGTGAAATCCCCGAGTGGTATGCCAGTATTTCTGAGAGCTCTCTAGAGGACACGAGCGGGTTGTTGTTAACTTGTCAATGGTGACAGTGGTGGAGATTTATATGACTTGGTGATGATGACTGCAACACGATTTGCCTGGCTTGCTAATGGTGGCAGCGGTGGGTTTTGGCTGCCTTGTTGGCCCCAACAGCATCCAACGCTGGTTAGTGCTGACTTCTCACACTTGCTAGCTCACTCATACATTCAAAACCAGTCCTCTTGACAGGGATGCTTCACAAGGGTAGTCAAAGAAATTATTATTCACAGCTTGCCTGGGAAATTGGTTCAGCTACTCTCCTCATATTTCAAAGACAGCTGCTATGAAGTCACCTTCAGTCTAAAGACATTGAACACACATCTAATGACGAATCAAGTAATCGGAAACGATAGCCAAATCATATATATATCTTTTCCATTTGTCCATGGGCTTAATAATAATAATATTTTTACATTAAATCTAAATATAGATTGAGGTAAAATGACAATTAGCTTTGCCTACTTAACTCTCATTTTCATGAGACACGATGATGGAATTACTAAATTAGAATGTAATAGTTGCTTGTATATAGTTTCTACAAAAAGTATGAACATTCTTAAAGTATGATAAAATCATTTGAGGCAATGAGGTAACTTGAACCAGAGTTCTGGTCGTTCCAAGACACTCGCCTTAACCCACTCGGCCACGATAGGACAAAAGCCAATCAACCCAGAACGTCACTGAAGCTTGGGAAGGGAAGGAATTATTTTCTCTTACCTGCTCCTGGTCTCACTCTTTCCTTATTTATTGGCTCGTTCCTTCCTCTCTCCACACACACCCTTTTATTTTTCTTACCCTCCTCTTATTCTTATCTTATACCATTCTTCCTTCATCCCATTATTGCACTCACCCCATTCGTACTTTTCATCCTATTCATACTTTTTGCCTTACTCTTACCTTTTTCTTGTAATTGCCTTCTTCGTTTACGGGCTCTTCACCTCACTCTTACCTTACTTCTTGCCCGTGTCATCCTCTCTTTGGTAAGTCCACTACGGGCTCACCATAGCCCGTGCTACTTGGAACGTTTTGTTCCCAGTAGCTGAATCTTAAACAACAACAACAACAACAACAGCAAACAACCTCTCTTCCACACAGCCCCGCTCCTGTGCCAGGTAAGTCCACTACGGGCTCACCATAGCCCGTGCTACTTGCAACTGTTTGTTCCGAGAAGCTGAATCTAAAACAACAACAACTCTCTCCGTCTTACATGCCCGTGCCACCTCATGGGTGGCCAGCTTAATCTTCATCAATCAATCTTCCCTCCATTCACACACGACTTGATAATGGTCATGCGGGAGTGGAGAGGGAGGAGAGGAACGCTTCCTCATCTTCTGATGTGTGGTTTGGTCACACGTCTGAAACCTAATTTTCAGACTTGACTTTCATAAAATTGGTTTTCATAAAAATCACAGGGGGGGGCTGGGTTGGATGCCAATATTTCTTGAAATGTGGCTCTGGAATCGACCGTGACTGGCACTGTGACACTCCACATGCTTATGTGTGAAGGCTGGTTGAGGCTTGCCCCAAACGTCTGGCCTTCAACCTTGGGTAGATCCACATTCTCTCTTATAGGTATATAGCTGTCTGTAAGAGAATGTCTGTCTGTTTGTTTCAGGTTGGAGGTGAGATACTTGGGGCTAGTCTCATTGAAATGTTAAGGATAGATGGTGATTTTATCAGGAGTGTCACAGGGGGGGTCGGAGTCGTCCCAGTGCTCTCATAAAGGGGGGGGGGGAGGAGGGAGACATGACCCCCATGCCCCTAACACAAAGTCTATAAATGTGAAATGTTCAGCTCCGTATCCATAGACTTTAGCAATTGTATAGCTTGACAAATTTGTGTTTGAAGGCAACCGTTTGGTTACAATGATGTAAACAAGGAATAAAGAAGATGACGACAGTGATGAAGAACACTGCACCTGTCTATGGGGGAGCAGAGAGGTGGACAGGTGTGTAGAGCCGAGGGAGTGTCGGTGACAGTGGTGTGTGGTGCCTTACTCTCAACTCTCGCCAATATTATACCAATATTATATTTTCATTAATAGCCAAGTGAGCCAAAAGTCTTGTCTCTGTAGTAAGACATATTTCACTTTTACCTTCATCAATATAATGTACCTAAAGACTCAGCTGAGGAACTAAAGAAATAGGCGCCAAATTTGTCAGCTTCGTAGAGAGTCTAAAGTCTGCGAGAGTGGACCACTGGTGAGGCTTCCAAGGAAGCTACTGTTTCTTGTAATTTATTCAAAGTTCGCTCTCCCGGATTCAACGAACTTCTGGACGATAGTTCGAGGGAGACTGAATCAAAACTGTCTATTTCCTAGGGACGGCGATGTGCCTACACACCTCCACTCTATTTTTCGAAGTCCCGGAAGCAAGTTCTCTCCATCTATTATGGATGACTTAATGTCTGACCATTTAGCCATAACAGCTAACATACACGTGGCTAATGTTGACCTACCTGGCACTAAGCTGAGTAGACGCAGGCTAACAGTAAGGAAAGAGCAAGAAAAATTCTTTATAGACAGCATAGAACATTGGTATAACAATTATGAGCCTGAGAATGTACAACAGTTTTATGTTGACCTCATAAATAAAACTTATGAGGCCATCAAAAATAGTGAGTCACACCAAACCAAAAGACGTACCGGTTGAGCAGGTCAGACTCAACCAGTACTATGATGATGCTAAACTGAAAGAGGTTAAATCAATTGCTAGACATACGGGTAAAGCAAATAAGAGCCTTAGAGCCGTAGAACTCCTCAAATGTTAAAACTGTTTCAGGCCGCGCTTGCAGCGGCAAGGGAGAGAATGACTGAACTGAGACAAACTGAATGGGAGGGTTTTGTTAGTGGACTTAACCTGCATACTCCCCTGGGCAAAGCCTGGAAAGGCATAAACAAAATTATTGGTGAAAATAATAGACAAGTTTAACACCCAAACCCGGTACAGAAAGTCAATCAATTAATTACAAAATAGGCTCAGGTTTATATACAGATTATGAATTGGATGCAGCCCTCTCCAGGGGCAGGAGCACTGCTCCTGGTGAGGACGGTATCACCTATGATATTCTAAGACTCCTACATCGTGTACCCGGTAACCCATTATTAGAATTGTTTAATGCGAGTTATGTCACTGGGCAGCTGCCAGTATCATGGACCACCAGTCTTACGGTACCTGTACCAAAGCCTGGCCAAACTGATGCTTTCCGTCCCATCTCACTGACCAGTTGCATCTGCAAAACCTTGGAGAGAATAGTGCTTAATAGATTATTGTATAGATTTCAAGAGCACATGTCACCTGATATCAATATTTTCACACATGGTAAAAGTGTACGCAACTGTATCACAACCTTTCTCACTATTCATGGAGATAAAAGGCGCAAGTACACAACATTTCTTGATTTTAAAAATGCCTTTGATATTGCTAATAGGGAAGTGATTATGTATGGATTAGCTAGAATGGATATAGGTGGACAATTATTACAATGGATACGGGGCTATCTTACCAACCGGAAGTCCTCTGCACTGTTCCAAGGCTACAAGAGTGAAACTAAAGTAATGCAACTAGGCAACCCACAAGGAGGAGTACTCAGTCCTACCTTGTTTAATGTTCTAATTAATGCTTTACTAAAATCAATCCCAACTAGTCCGGCAAACATCACTATCAGCTATGCAGATGACATCCTTGTGCATACTAAAACCCACCGCGAAATGCAAACAGTCTTAAATTGTATACATGCAGCTTGTGAGAGCCTTGGTCTTGTAATCAACGCTACTAAAACTAAGGTATTTAACAGACAAATTGGCAATCGCAAAAGTGAACCACGAAAACTTAAGATAGATAACATACCAATAGACTATGTCTCTTCTTTCAAATACCTTGGTGTCTCTGTCCCTTGTACCTCAACTGCAGTCAATAAGTTACATCAACAGTGTAGAGACAGACTCAAGGCTCTCAGAACTGTAGTGGGGTACAGCCCTAAATACGGTGTTAATATTAGAATAGCAAAAATGATAAACTTAGCAGGCGATGAGTCACAATAACGTGGCTAAAGTATAATGACCAGACCACACACTAGAAGGTGAAGGGACGAAGACGTTTCGGTCCGTCCTGGACCATTCTCAAGTCGATTGTGAATCGACTTGAGAATGATCCAGGACGGACCGAAACGTCGTCGTCCCTTCACCTTCTAGTGTGTGGTCTGGTCATGTACTTAGCATATAGATAGACTATCATGCACCAGCTTTGGTCCTGCAAAATATCAAAAGTATTGATAGACTGAAAAAAATGCAAAATGAAGCACTCAGAATTATACTTGGCTGTCCTATAGCTACCAAAGTTCTCAACATGCGGAAAGAATTAAATATACTTATCATTCGAGATAGAATATTTGAAATTAATCTTATGATGTGACTAAAGCTTCTGCGTGATAACAAAAACAACATTGTGTCAGTTGCACTGTTAGAACACATACGAAATGTAACCAGCTAGTCTAAATGGATTAAAAGAACAGCCACTCATATTAAAATGATGGGACTGCACGATGTATGTACAGATGAAAGAGTACAGCACTTCCTTCCACCCTGGCAGATAGTACCTTTTGACATCCTGACCCCTGCATACCCCACCAAGAAACTAATCACAAACAACCCTCATGCTCAGCTTGCTGCTAAATTAAGCACCATAGAACACATTCACAATATACAAGCTGAAAACAACATAGCACAGACCATATACACTGACGGATCACTCAATACAGCTACAGGGAGGGCAGGAAGTGCTGTTATTGCTCATCAGCCCGATGGCAGCACAATTCAAAGGAATATAAGAATTAGTAACTGGGCATTTACAATGCAAGCTGAGTTGGTAGCATTACTGACAGCACTCAAAATTATTGACAACACTGAAGTACACAGCTTAATTATTTCTGACTCCCTTTCCTCACTACGAGCAATAAACAGTTTGCAATCAAGTAATAACGTGCTTGTCTTGGAAGCTAGACGTAGATATATAAGAATACTTAGCAAGAGGGTAAACATAAAAATGTTGTGGATTCCTTCTCACATTGGCCTGCAGGAACATGACAAAGTTGACGCCCTTGCTAAGGCTGCAGTAAATAAAGACAGTATTGAACGGAATCTTGAGTTATCAAATAGGTCCCTTAAAAGTGTCATTAGACGAGAACTCCTGGATGGATTTGAAGAAAGTAGAACAGTGCAAACTGGAACTAGCAGGTCCATTGTTTATCACAATGAAATGTGTGAAGTAAAACATGTGTATGGGGCAAGTAACAAAGTCAGTAGACTAACAGATGTTGTCACAGCTCGTATAAGACTTGGCTACAAGTATCTCTGGCAGTTTGGCGGGGCCAAAGAGCTAGAGCTCAACCCCCGCAAGCACAATTAGGTGAGTACACCCATATACACACACACACACACACACACACAGAAATGCACCTAACGACTCTGGAAGACAGAAGAGTAAGGGGAGACATGAGCACTAACTACAAAATTCTCAGTGAAATTGATAAGGTAGATAAGAATAAACTGTTTAACACGGGTGGTACGCGAACAAGGGGGACATAAATGGGAACTGAGTACCCTAATGAGCCACAGGGACGTTAGAAAGAACGTTTTCAGTGTCAGAGTAGTAAAGAGGTGGAATGCATTAGGCAGTGATGTGGTGGAGGCTGACTCCATACACAGTTTCAAATGTAGATATGATAGAGTCCAGTAGGCTCAGGAATCTGTACACCAGTTGATTGACGGTTGAGAGGCGGGACCAAAGAGCCAAAGCTCAACCCGGGCATGCAGAAATAGGTGAGTACACACACATTCCCAATAAATGGCGATCGTCATCACGTCTTAAGTTCAGCTGAAGTGTAAGACTTCCGATACGGGCCGCTTAAGCTGTCTTCCCCTCCCCCTCTCCCCAACCCATCCCCCTCCCCTGTGACTCATTCACTCACTCGTTCACTGGCTCATTGACTCACCGACTCGTCACTCCTTCCCTTATCAATTAGGTCATTGGTATATTAAATTCACAGGTTGCATGTTCATTCGCTCTCACTTGTTCTCCCCTTGCTTGTTCACCCCAACACTCACCCTCTCATTCATACACTAACTCGTGTACTCACAAAATTTCTCACCCACTCATTCAGTCACTCATGTATTAACGGAGTCACTCTCCCACTCATTCACTCATCCTCATGCCTATTCGATCTCCCAATCATTAACTCACCGTCTTACTGCACAGTAGATGAATGCACAGTGTAGCAAAAGCAATTGCCACACTGTGCATTCATCAACTGTCTTGTTGTTCGCTTCTTATATATAATTTCAAGGTCATATCTCACAGCCAAGATCAACTGTGTGTGTGTGTGTGTGTGTGTGTGTGTGTGTGTGTGTGTGTGTGTGTGTGTGTGTGTGTGTGTGTGTGTGTGTGTGTGTATGCGTGCGTGCGTAGTCTCTCCCCCAGCAATTACAGTTGTGCTGGAGCCCACTTAGCCTCTCAGAGTGCTCACTTACAAAAGTATTTTAAAATGTTTGGAGGGGCCCCAAATGGGTTCTGTGTTCCCAAATGGGTCATGGTTCTGTGGGGTGCTATGGTCAACATGACCCAACTGGGTCATATTGGGCCATGGTAGACCCTAGTGTATTCTGTGGTGCCTTGTTTCGTACTGGTAGTTTCTGAGGGTTTCTGATTGGACCATGAATATGTTGATGGGTTTTAATAGGCTCTAGTGCGTAATATGGCGTTCTTGTAGAGCCAGATGGGTCCTTTGAACCCCTGGAGAAGTCATGGTGGGGGTTTAGATAGGTCCTGGTAGGACCTATCAGGGACCCTTGAAGGTCCATCAGGGACCTTCAAGGGTCCTTCTGAAGGGTCGTGGGTTGTGCTAGGTTCTAGCCAGTCTTGGGCTTAGCTTGTGAGTTCTTGTAAATGCTTCTCCGAGTGTTGCTAGCAGGTTCTTGGGACCCTGGTGGGTGGTTGGGGACTGGCTGGGTTCTTGGGGGTCCTGCTGGGATATGTTGTTGTGTCCCGGTGGAGTCTGGTGGGTTCTGAATGGTACTGATGGGTTCTAGGGCGTCCTGATTGGTTTTGGGAGGTCCTGGTGGGTCCTAGACCAACCCCCTTCTTTAATACGTGTGTTCAAGACTTTCTTTTTTTCTGGTGAGGTTCTTTAATCCAATATTTATGTATTTTGGGCTGTTGCCATTTGACATAATCAACATATATAATCAACTACGTTCATGAGACTCACTGAGATTATTTTATTTTTATAATGTGAATCTACATCATTACCCTTATGATTTGATCTGGTTCAGTGTAGTGACACTGACACAAGTGTCTGACACTTGTGTCAGTGTCCAGACGGTAGCAACTCTGCCGTCTAGACACTGTCTTGGCGAAGGTGTGCTTGCCAAGTGTCATAGACAAGCACAGATTAACATAACAGTTAATCATTCATTTGCCTTTATTGTGAATGAACTGCATCCAAGGCCGACAGTATGCAGGTAGGGCGAGAGAGAGAGACTGCCTCCGTCCCCTCCTGGCCAATCTCTACAAACGATGCTGTAACAATGACTCAAACTCTGATAACATTGATCCTTTGTTGCTGTTTTTTTAACGTCAGTCTGACGTGTTTGGTCGAGGTGGGCGGGGATAGGAGGCTGTGGTGGAGAGCTGCCTGGTGCTCGCTGGCCGGCTGGCCCTGCTAGGCCGGATGGATCAAGTATAGAGATTTACAGTTAAGGTCAGCACAGGTATATTGTAAGAAGCCAGGATAGCATCTTAGATATTTTGATTATTTAATGATCAGCGATGTAAAATTCGATATAAATCTTACCTCATTGCCTTACTTAGCCAGTAACTGGGGCTGGTTTTATTGAAACTTTCTATGGTCTTTCTATGGTATTTCTATGGACAGTAGTTGGTCTTTTTAATGATTACATGAGTCTGAAGGAGAGACCAAAATATACTAAATGAGAAAATATGTATAAATGAGATAAATTGAAAACCCAAAATTGAACAAAATTCAAGGTAACGAAACCCGAGAGATACGTGAATGTTGCACAGTGTTGCAGGAGTGATATTGTTCTCTGCAACATGGAATACCCCTTCTGCCCCCCTCTCCCTCCCCCCTCCTCCCTCCCCCTTCCCCTCCCCCCTCCCCCTTCCCTGTATCTCAGTCCATGGCAGACAAAGTGATACAGGCGTTCGAATATATATATATATATATATATATATATATATATATATATATATATATATATATATATATATATATATATTCCTTCTCTGTTAGATGAGTAAGCAAGCTTACACATCTAACCATGGCTCGTCTGTTGAATGAGTAACCATTACAGCACTATGCAGTAACTGACCAACAGGGTACAGCCCCACTGTGCCGACGTGTATGCTGCCAGTTCCTTTCATTTGCCACTCCGTAAAAAAATCCAACCGCTTTGACTAACCAAAAACGTACGAACCCAAGCAACCCACCTAACCTATCGAGTCCGATGCATAAAAAACGTAGATACTTGTAAGCCGTTATTGTTCGTAATAGATTAGATTAATAACGTTGATTACGATAGCGTAACCAAAAGCAACTTATTAACTGAGAGGACAGGATTAGTGTGTGTAAGTCACTCTTGCGCTGAGCTCTTGGACTCTTGAGTCAGCAGCTGCGTCACTCTTATTTGTTAATAGTTGTGAGTGTCTTTATTCCTGGTTACTTGTGTATTTATTACTTCTTACTCTCCCTCTTCCTGTGTCCCTTCTCTTGACTCTCTGTCTGTCTGTCTCTCTCGTTCTTTCCTGCCAATTATCTCTCCCCTTCCTCTCTCTCTCTCTCTCTCTCTCTCTCTCTCTCTCTCTCTCTCTCTCTCTCTCTCTCTCTCTCTCTCTCTCTCTCTCTCTCTCTCTCTCTCTCTCTCTCTCTCTCTCTCTCTCTCTCTCTCTCTCTCTGAGGTACACAGAGACCAACCAGGTGTGAGAGGCGGGAGTGGGGGCACACGGCCACATTAGCCCTCACTAAACAACAGTTGTCAATAGCTACAACACGCCATCAACAAAATGGGTTATAATGAGGTTGAGTGTTAATCCGATTATCCGCAGCTAAGGGCTTCAATAACCGCTGGTTGATACTCACCTAGTTGTGCTTGCGGGGGTTGAGCTCTGGCTCTTTAGTCCCGCCTCTCAACTGTTATTCAACTGGTGTACAGATTCCTGAGCCTACTTGGCTCTATCATATCTACACTTGAAACTGTGTATGGAGTCAGCCTCCACCACATCACTTCCTAGTGCATTCCACTTGTTAACTACTCTGACACTGAAAAAGTTCTTTCTAACGTCCCTGTGGCTCATGTGGGTACTCAGCTTCCACCTGTGTCCCCTTGTTCGCGTACCGCCAGTGTTGAATAGTTTATCTTTATCTACCCTGTCAATTCCTCTGAGAATTTTGTAGGTAGTGATCATATTTCCCCTTACTCTTATGTCTTCCAGTGTCGTGAGGTGCATTTCCCGCAGTTTTTCCTCGTAACTCATGCCTCTTAGTTCTTGGACTAGTCTAGTGGCATTCTTCTGAACTTTTTCAAGTTTCGCCTTGTGCTTGACAAGGTACGGGCTCCATGCTGGGGCCGCATATTCCAGAATTGGTCTTACATATGTGGTGTACAAGGTTCTGAATGATTCCTTACACAGGTTCCCGAAGGCAGTTCTGATGTTAGCCAGCCTCGCATACGCTGCAGATGTTATTCTTTTGATGTGGGCTTCAGGAGACAGGTTTGGTGTGATATCAGCTCCCAGATCTTTCCCTCTCTGTCCGTTTCATGAAGGACTTCCTCCCCCATTCTGTATCCTGTGTCTGGCCTCCTGTTTCCATTGCCTAGTTTCATTACCTTACATTTACTCGGGTTGAACCTTAATAGCCATTTGTTGGACCATTCATGCAGTCTGTCTAGGTCATCTTGTAGCCTCATACTATCTTCCTCCGCCTTAATCCTCCTCATAATTTTTGCATCATCAACAAACAATGAGATGAATGATTCTATACCATCTGGAAGATTATTTACATATAGTGACATTTGTAACATTTAGGGAGGTAAGATAGTGACATTTGTAATATAGAATCTGGACAAGTAGGAAAAGTTTTTATATATATGTTGGTAATAAAAGGTAACCTAAGGTAACCTAAGGTAACCTAACCTCACCGTGGAGGGCCTAATGCACTCTCTGTGGTTGCGGGCGGCAGCTGGTGTATGTGTGGTGTGTGAGCCGTGTTCTTGTGGTATAGAAACGTTTCTTCTCTGTGTGTCGTCTGTGTTGTGTGTGTAGGAGCTGGCCTCGATGCCTCCCTCCTGCTTCTCTCCCTCCCTACCTCTCCTACTCTGTTCCTTACTATCTCTCTCCTTCTCTGTGTCTCCCTATCCCCCTCCTACTCTCTTCTTCTCTACCTCCCTTCTATTCTCTCCAGCACTCACCCCCACCCCCTCACTCTCCCTATTACCCTCTTCACAAACATTTTTCCCCTGCACGAGGTGCCGTGAGCCCCTCACGCGTCCTCACTCACACATGACTCCAGGATCCTGCAAGATGGCACACAAAAATAAGGCTTCAGCGGGTCATTATCCCCCATATTGGCCCTAACTGCTCAATTATCCCAGTAAAGGAGATAGTTCGTGCCGGCGCAACAGCTTATTTAATCCCGTAATTCAGTTTCCTCCCGCTACTTCCCCATTCCCCATCACCAGCCCCAGCCTCCCCCCCATCACCAGCCCCAGCCTCCCCCCCATCCCCATCACCAGCCCCAGCCTCCCCCCCATCCCCATCACCAGCCCCAGCCTCCCCCCCATCCCCATCACCAGCCCCAGCCTCCCCCCCATCCCCATCACTAGCCCCAGCCTCCCCCCATCCCCCCATTATTAGAATTATTTTCATTATTCTAGAGTCAGATGTCCGAACATTTCCTGTTTGTGTCTGCAAAATTGAGTTTTTAGCTCTTGGACCCCGCCTTTCTAACCAATCTATTTTTCCTCTATTATCTCTACTTCATGTATTTCTCTTTAACGCACGCACACACACGTCCCCAGGAAACAGTATGTAGCAGCTGTCTAACTCCCAGGTACCTATTTCCTGTTAGGTGAACAGGTGCATCGAGGTGAAAGAAACTGTCCATTTGTTTCCGCCTCGGCCTGGAATCGAACCCGGGCCTTTATGACTACGACTCCCGGGTGGTGTCTACTCAGCCGCGAGGCTGCCCGTAGCAGCTGTCCAACTCACAGGTACCTCTTTACTCATAAGTGAACAGATGCATCAGGTGAAAAAAAAACTCTGATAGGTTCCGTCTCGTAGCCGCGGAAAGTTCCCACCACTTGAGCAGTAAAGTGTGGTGAAGGTGGGAGTAGTCACTGTGCTGTGTCACGGAGGCACCACCCAGGAGCAGTGTGGTGAAGGTGGGAGTAGTCACAGTGTTGTGTCACGGAAGCACCACCCAGGAGCAGTGTGGTGAAGGTGGGAGTAGTCACAGTGTTGTGTCACGGAGGCACCACCCAGGAGCAGTGTGGTGAAGGTGGGAGTAGTCACTGTGTTGTGTCACGGAGGCACCACCCAGGAGCAGTGTGGTGAAGGTGGGAGTAGTCACAGTGTTGTGTCACGGAGGCACCACCCAGGAGCAGTGTGGTGAAGGTGGGAGTAGTCACTGTGTTGTGTCACGGAGGCACCACCCAGGAGCAGTGTGGTGAAGGTGGGAGTAGTCACAGTGCTGTGTCACGGAGGCACCACCCAGGAGCAGTGTGGTGAAGGTGGGAGTAGTCACTGTGTTGTGTCACGGAGGCACCACCCAGGAGCAGTGTGGTGAAGGTGGGAGTAGTCACAGTGTTGTGTCACGGAGGCACCACCCAGGAGCAGTGTGGTGAAGGTGGGAGTAGTCACAGTGCTGTGTCACGGAGGCACCACCCAGGAGCAGTGTGGTGAAGGTGGGAGTAGTCACTGTGTTGTGTCACGGAGGCACCACCCAGGAGCAGTGTGGTGAAGGTGGGAGTAGTCACTGTGTTGTGTCACGGAGGCACCACCCAGGAGCAGTGTGGTGAAGGTGGGAGTAGTCACAGTGTTGTGTCACGGAGGCACCACCCAGGAGCAGTGTGGTGAAGGTGGGAGTAGTCACAGTGCTGTGTCACGGAGGCACCACCCAGGAGCAGTGTGGTGAAGGTG
>NC_091172.1:31621135-31641135 GCF_040958095.1 Procambarus clarkii
GTTCTCTAGCTGCTGTATTTGTTTAAGATCAGGACTCTACGCTTGTGCTGCACATTCCACAACTAGGCTGACATACGTCCTAAATGTGCATGTGCTTATCTAGGTGTACTCATCTAGATGTGCTTGCAAGATTGAGCACCAAACCCCCACCTTTCAAATGTTCTTAGATTAACAACTCACTTTTCCCTCCTTTTGATCATACTGACGTTTACAATGTTGATTAGCGTCAACGACTTCTACGTCTAACTCAGTCAATTTATTGACTGCTCCTAACACTTACAAAGTTTTCTGAGGTGTCTGTGACTCGTTTGAGTCTCTAGTTCCCCTCTACGACCCCTCGCTCAGCTCTTCCTTGCTCAGAACAATGATGCTTTATCTACTTCCAAATTTTCCCATAGAATTTAATATGTTATTATGTCCCCTTTATCCCTCCTTTTCTCCGGTGTGGTAAGGTCCAGTTCTCTTAGTCTTTCCTTAAGAAGCTTAATCCCTTCGTATAAGAAACGAGCCTCGTTGCATATCTTTGGACCTTTTCATGTATCTTCTTGTCCTTTTTCGGGTCAGGGTTCCATGCTCAGGATGTATATTCAGGAGTGGCTCTCACATTTTCTGTATATAAGGCCCGGAAAGCCTCTGTGCCCAAGTTTCTGAAGAATACACGTACGTTAGCCAGTTAGCTACATGCAGCTGTTCGTATTCTGCTACTGTTCGCTTCTGACATCGGACTTGGGGTTATGTCCACTCCCAGGTCCTTATCTTTTTGTAATTGAAAAATCTGTCTTCCCGTCATCCTATACTGCTGTACTGGTTTTCGCTCTCCTGTTTCAGTCCTAGTAACTTTGCATTTGGCTAGGTTAAATTTTAGCAGCCATTTTTCAGACCACTTCTGGAGTGTGTTCAGATTTCTTTGTAATGCATCACAATCCATCTCTGTCCTGACTCCTCTCAATAGTTTTGCATCATCTGCACCCACATGCCTATGGACGCATGCACATGAAACACATGCATATGAAGGAGCCTATTTTCTGTCAGGTCGTTGACACATTAGAAACACAATGGTCCCTAGAACCGACCAACCTACTTCTCTAGTTTGAGTAGGAGTCTTTCGTGTGGACCCGTATCAAAGGCTTTCAGACAGTCAAGGAATAGTCAGGCTGCCCATCCTACTCTTGTGTGATTTCTGTCATCTTGTTGTAGAACTCTTAAGTTTATCAAGCAGGATTTTTCTTTTTTGCTAAATCCGTGTTGGTGTTTTTAAGATAAAATTTAGCTCTGCTAAGTGTTCTACTAGCAGGCTACGAATCTGTCTCACTAGTAACCTGCAGGGGACACGTATTAGAGATACGGGTCTTGAGTTTAACCATTTCTGTCTTTCCCCTTTCTTGTAGATTGGCACCACATGAGTAGTTTTCCGGCACTCGCTATGTTCTTTTCTTTCTGAAGAGGAAGTAAATATTATAAAAAGGTGACTGCACAGTTCTTAAACTGACTTTTATAGTATTTAAAGCAATATTGTGTATCGTCTTGCAGCTTTTCTTTCATTCAGTTCCTGTAATTGTTTCATTACTTCTTTTGGTGTCAGTGTCATGTCAGTGAGGGTGTCATGTGGAGGTGCCCGTTCCGTGTCCGGGTCGTAGGTCTGGTGGCAGATCGGGTTGCCCCTTGAAGCAACCTGTCCTCCTACAATGAACGTCGACTTTCGCTCGTATGTGTTACATAATGCCAAAAATTGTCGTGCTAGAAAATGGAAGCGGCTGGTGAAAATGACGTATTGTCCCGTTTTCTGTTTTGGGTCCTCTGGTAGATTAGGAGAGGACACTTTAAATTGACCGTTTTCTTGACGTTGGGAAACCTCCGGAGGACGGACTGCTGGAATACTTTCTGAGAGCTTCAGTTAAGTTCGTCGCACAGCTCCTGGTCCTTCTTCATGTGTCCTCCAACCCTTTTGTCCAGTCTGTTCACCTGGTCACTCACTGTCATCTTCCTCCTGGTGGGGCTATGGGAACACTGTGGCTGGGACACAGTCCTGTAGGTGACATCATTCTAGTATTGCTTCTTTCCTACTCTAATAGATTGTATTCATCTAGTTGTGTTTGCGGGGGTTGAGCTTAGCTCTTTCGGCCCGCCTCTCAACTGTCAATCAACTGTTTACTAACTACTTTTTTTTCTCTCCACACCACACACACACACACACCAGGAAGCAGCCCGTGACAGCTGGCTAACTCCCAGGTACCTATTTACTGCTAGGTAACAGGGGTATAGGGTGAAAGAAACTCTGCCCATCGTTTCTCGCCGGCGCCTGGGATAGAACCCGGGACCACAGGATCACGCGTCCAGCGTGCTGTCCGCTCGGCCGCCGGCTCTGTGTGTGTGTGTGTGTGTGTGTGTGTGTGTGTGTGTGTGTGTGTGTGTGTGTGTGTGTGTGTGTGTGTGTGTGTGTGTGTGTGTGTGTGTCGCTGACCATGTGCCAGGTCCCACATGTGGTCTTCAGACCCTGAGCCAGGTTGATGTGCAAGACGACATTCCAATTTGGAAAATCATGTCCTGTGGATCTTTAAGATGCACACTGGCCCACCACTGTCTGGCCCAGGAAAATGTATTTCTCTCTCTCTCTTTGTATATATATATATATATATATATATATATATATATATATATATATATATATATATATATATATATATATATATATATATATATATATTTTGCTTGAAGTCTTTCTTGTAAACATATGTTGTTGAATATGACCGAAAAAGTAAGATTAATAATTCTAACACGAATTTTTTCAATATTTCTTATGTTTTGCTTCACTGTTGGTGGTAATGAAAATATCAATTCACCAAAATTCAATTTTTTATTAATGGTCTGACGCTTAGAAGCGTTTCGTAAGGGCTTCTTACATTCTCAAATATTTCTCTACACTTAACATTACACTTATGAACAACATTTATGATACACTCGATGCACTGTGTATGAAACATTTGACATAACCCTCGCTTTTTATTGGTTTGGGTGAGGTGGGTATTGGGTAAGGTAGGTACATGAGAATGGAAGTAACTGCAGAGGGGCCTATTGGCCCATACGATGCATTGAAGTGGGTAGAATATAGTTGTGCATTAATTGGCTGTTGATTGCTGGTGTTGACTTTTTGATGTGTAGTGCCTCGCAGATGTCGAGCCGCCTGCTATCGCCGTACCTATCGATGATTTCTGTGTTGTTTGTTAAGATTTCTCTGGTGATGGTCTGGTTGTGAGAAGAGATTATATGTTCCTTGATGGAGCCCTTTTGCTTATGCATTGTTAATCGCCTGGAAAGAGATGTTGTTGTCTTGCCTATATACTGAGATCTTTGGGGCTTACAGTCCCCAAGTGGGCATTTCAAGGCATAGACGACGTTGGTTTCTTTCAAGGCGTTCTGTTTGGTGTCTGGAGAGTTCTTCATGAATCCAGACACCAAAGAGAACGTCTTGAAAGAAACCAACGTCGTCTATACCTTCATAGGCGACGTTTATGGACTATGTTGTCCTTTTTTTGCATTGCTTTGAACGGTCCCCAAGCCAACACGCATCAGAAAACTCTTGACCCCTTAAGGACTCGAACCCGGACAGCCAGGGCCTCCATGCCCCTTGGCGTGACCAGTACTGTAACCGCTCAGCCACACTGACTATACAAAATAACTGGAAGTGGTCTGACCCTTAACCCAATACCCGACAGCTCTCGTTGACCACTTTGGGCACAGATATTTCATCAGATCACTTCACCATGCTGGGGCCACGTGAGCGTCACGTGCGTCAAGCTGGAGTGGTCCCCATGCTGCATGCAGCAGAAACACGCATGGACGGGGGACAGGTAGCCCTGAGGGCCACCACATCTAGTGGCCTCGACGGGGGACAGGAAGCCCTGAGGGCCACCACATCTAGTGGCCTCGACGGGGGACAGGAAGCCGGAGCTCGTCAGTTGGTCTTCGGTTATTCATGCGGATGTTGCTCCCAGTTGGATGTTGAACTTCAGTATTGTGTGGACGTTTAGGGGTGGGGCGAGTACGGGCGTCCCGTGGATGGGTCATTGTCCTCGGGAGGGTGAACCATCCCACTTGGGGTGGAGGTGTTGACGCCAGGGTGGGCGGCGGCGGGCCTTATAGCGGAGTGGTCTGCACTATTGTCTCGTTGTGGTGACACGGTGGAGGTAGTAGTGGTGGTGATGGTGCTTGTAGTGGTGGTAGTGATGATGGTGGTAGTGATGGTGGTGGTTGTGGTGGTAGTAATGGTGGTGAGGGAGCAGTCCTCCTTATGTCTCTCACCATTATTCTAACTGGTGAAGAGCTGAGTGTCAGAAGAGTCAAGAAGATGACTTGACTGACTTGTTAGTAGACAGGATTGTTGTTTGCAGCCTGGCTGGTTGACTGGCAGCCTGGCTGGTTGACTGGCAGCCTGGCTGGTTGACTGGCAGCCTGGCTGGTTGACTGGCAGCCTGGCTGGTTGACTGGCAGCCTGGCTGGTTGACTGGCAGCCTGGCTGGTTGATTGGCAGCCTGGCTGGTAGACTGGCAGCCTGGCTGGTTGACTGGTAGCCTGGCTGGTTGACTGGCAGCCTGACTGGTTGACTGGTAGCCTGGCTGGTTGACTGGTAGCCTGGCTGGTTGACTGGCAGCCTGACTGGTTGACTGGCAGCCTGGCTGGTAGACTGGCAGCCTGGCTGGTTGACTGGCAGCCTGGCTGGTAGACTGGCAGCCTGGCTGGTTGACTGGCAGCCTGGCTGGTAGACTGGCAGCCTGGCTGGTTGACTGGTAGCCTGGCTGGTTGACTGGTAGCCTGGCTGGTTGACTGGCAGCCTGGCTGGTAGACTGGCAGCCTGGCTGGTTGACTGGTAGCCTGGCTGGTTGACTGGCAGCCTGGCTGGTTGACTGGCAGCCTGGCTGGTAGACTGGCAGCCTGGCTGGTTGACTGGCAGCCTGGCTGGTAGACTGGCAGCCTGGCTGGTTGACTGGTAGCCTGGCTGGTTGACTGGTAGCCTGGCTGGTTGACTGGCAGCCTGGCTGGTAGACTGGCAGCCTGGCTGGTTGACTGGTAGCCTGGCTGGTTGACTGGCAGCCTGGCTGGTTGACTGGTAGCCTGGCTGGTTGACTGGTAGCCTGGCTGGTTGACTGGTAGCCTGGCTGGTTGCTTGCCTCCACTTGGAAACATTCACATAAGAATATGCAAATTACCTCCCGTAAATCACCTTCTCTCTAACCTTAAAGGTGCGCGGGGTGAACCACCTCCCCGTGTTAAGGCGTTGTCTGAGAGGTTATGGAGGTGGGTGAGCGTCTGTGGGGTGGAGGGGGGGGGGCGGGGTGTATGAATGGGTGGGGCGTGGGCGGGGAGTATGAATGGGTGGGGCGTGGGCGGGGTGTATGAATGGGTGGGACGTGGGGGGGAGTATGAATGGGTGGGGCGTGGGCTGGGAGTATGAATGGGTGGGGCGTGGGCGGGGTGTATGAATGGGTGGGGCGTGGGCGGGGTGGATGAATGGGTGGGGCGTGGGCGGGGTGTATGAATGGGTGGGGGTGGGAGGGGTGGATGAATCGGTAGACGGGGGCGTGGGGGTGGGCGGGCGGTGACAAGACACAACAACAACAACAACAACACGTAGTGACGGTCCCACCTCCTCAACACATGCTGTGGTAGACGGCTTGGCTGGTCACGGTCACCCACGCGGGGTCAGGCAGGTCAGGCAGGTCAAGCAGGTCAGGCAGGTCAAGCAGGTCAGGCAGGTCAGGCAGGTCAGGCAGGTCAAGCAGGTCAGGCAGGTCAAGCAGGTCAGGCAGGTCAAGCAGGTCAGGCAGGTCAGGCAGGTCAGGCAGGTCAGGCAGGTCTCAAACTCCCTGATCACAATATTCCTTTTTCTTATTCATTTAACATGCCTGTGTACCTGGTATACAGCTGTCCTAGACTATATGAAGGGTTATATAGCGTGAGTCAAGAGCGTTATATGATAACTCCTCACCTCACAGGATAGTCATATAGAGGTTTGTGATGAGTAACTACACTGGCTGTATCATGAGGCACTCCTCACGACCACGGGAGTGGGTAAAGTAATTACGAAGTTCCAGGCACCTCATACAGACAGGTGTGACGGGTCTAATGACTGAACATTAAATAATGAAGTGTGTACTACTCAGTTCCTGTTCACAAGAGTTTCAACAGTGATCAGGGCAGCGAGATTCGTCACCTGCAGCCCCCTGCCACATGTAACGGTAGCCACCTGCCACAGGTAACGGTAGGCACCTGCCACAAGTAACGGTAGTCACCTGCCACAGGTAACGGTAGCCACCTGCCACAGGTAACGGTAGCCACCTGCCACAGGTAACGGTAGCCACCTGCCACAGGTAACGGTAGCCACCTGCCACAGGTAACGGTAGCCACCTGCCACAAGTAACGGTAGCCACCTGCTACATGTAACGGTAGCCACCTGCCACAAGTAACGGTAGCTACCTGCCACAGGTAACGGTAGGCACCTGCCACAAGTAACGGTAGTCACCTGCCACAGGTAACGGTAGCCACCTGCCACAGGTAACGGTAGGCACCTGCCACAAGTAACGGTAGTCACCTGCCACAGGTAACGGTAGCCACCTGCCACAGGTAACGGTAGCCACCTGCCACAGGTAACGGTAGCCACCTGCCACAGGTAACGGTAGCCACCTGCCACAGGTAACAGTAGCCCCCTGCCACAGGTAACAGTAGCCCCCTGCCACAGGTAACAGTAGCCCCCTGCCACAGGTAACGGTCGTCACCTGCCACAGGTAACAGTAGCCCCCTGCCACAGGTAACGGTCGTCACCTGCCACACGTAACAGTAGCTACCTGCCACAGGTAACAGTAGCCCCCTGCCACAGGTAACGGTCGTCACCTGCCACAGGTAACAGTAGCCCCCTGCCACAGGTAACGGTCGTCACCTGCCACACGTAACAGTAGCTACCTGCCACAGGTAACGGGTGCCAGGGTACTAGGGACTCACTCTCAGGAAGGGTGATGGAAGAATTAACCCGGGTAAGAGGTTGTATGCATGCAAATGGTTCTCAAATGGCCCCATTAATGGCTGGTGTATCATCCAGTCAGCAAATTGCCTCGTTACAACTGATTGGTGATCACGTGACACGTAATCCCCACCTTTAAAAGTCAACATTTCCCCTCTTCCCCTCCCCCCCCCCCCCCGTTTCCCCTCCAATGGCGTTGGCTTTATGGTTCAGCGACAGTTATTACTGAGGGTAATTACTGGTCTTGGATGAGGCATTTTGATTGGCCGTGTGTGCTGGGTGAACAGGGGCATAAGGACGGTGGCTAGGTACAATACTTGGCTTAAACTCAATTTGAGTTTAAGCCAAGAGAGAGAGAGAGAGAGAGAGAGAGAGAGAGAGAGAGAGAGAGAGAGAGAGAGAGAGAGAGAGAGAGAGAGAGAGAGAGAGAGAGAGAGAGGTTTCATTAATGGTCATCCATCGCTTGTCTTTTCCAGACATATCCCCGGGGCGTGGAGCCCTGAGCCCCCCGGTGGTGGACGCCCAGGGGGAGGCGCCCCCAGCAACCTTTAACAAGTAAGATTAATCACACACACTAAGAAGTAAGAGTAATCCTGGGACAATGGACGAGACGAAATAAATTTGGGAGTTGGGAGGACGCCGTGAGTCAGTGAGGCGGGGGTGTGTTTCGGGGGTGTGTCCCTGGGGTGTGGCCCGGGGGGTGTGGCCCGGGGGTGTGGCCTGGGGGTGTGGCCCGGGGGGTGTGGCCCGGGGGTGTGGCCCGGGGGTGTGTCCCTGGGGTGTGGCCCGGGGGGTGTGGCCCGGGGGTGTGGCCTGGGGGTGTGGCCCGGGGGGTGTGGCCCGGGGGTGTGGCCCGGGGGTGTGGCCCTGGGGTGACGCAGACGGGAGCGTCACCCCCCCAGGAGGAGCAGCAGCAGTGTTAAGGGGGGTGGCCAGGTGTGTAGTGGCAGTTCACAGTCATGGTGAGGGCCACCCACGGGGCTCATGGCGGCCATAACGGCCAGTCTTGTGTAGCGCTAATGTGGTGGTGGGCGGAGAGTAGATGGGGTGGTGGTAGATGTGACGGGGGTGGTAGATGTGGCGGGGGTGGTAATGAAGGTAGGAGCCAGCACCTGTTGGACCCCCGGTGGCTGGCTCTGGTGGGCCAGCAGGTAAACCAGCTCTCTCTCTCTCTCTCTCTCTCTCCCTCTCCTCTGCCTCTCCCTCTCCACTGCCAGCTGAACCAGTAGTTACCCAGGGCACGTAAGATCAGCCACAGTGACCCGGCGGCGTCACCTCCCTCAGGACGCCCCAGACTATCTTCCTTCTGTTGACTCTCCCGCCAGGGCCGCCCTCAGCGGCGGGTGTTGTCAATGGCGTGTTTGTGAGGGTGGCCGGAGGCTGGCCGGGCTCTTGGTGTGGAGGATGTCTGCTCACATAAGGCGAGGTGTGAGATGACCTGGGAGAGGTGATCCTACCTGTCTGCGGGAGGCTGCGGGTGTCAATCAATATCTCATCTCTGCCTCGATGCAATGGTGGTTAATGATATGCGAAATTGCTTGGGTGGGGGAGCTGGTGGTGGAGGTGGTGGTAGATGTGGTGGTGGTGGTGGTGATACCTGGTTGATGGGGTTCTGGGAGTTCTTCTACTCCCCAAGCCCGGCCCCAGGCCAGGCTCGACGTGTGAGAGTTTGGTCCACCAGGCTGTTGCTTGGAGCGGCCCGCAGGCCCACATACCCACCACAGCCCGGTTGGTCCGGCACTCCTTGAAGGAAACTATCTGGTTTTCTCTTGAAGATGTCCACGGTTGTTCCGGCAATATTTCTTATAGTCGCTGGGAGGACGTTGAACAACCGCGGACCTCTGATGTTTATGCAGTGTTCTCTGATTGTGCCCATGGCACCTCTGCTCTTCACTGGTTCAATCTTGCATTTTCTTCAATATCGTTCACTCCAGTATGTTGTTATTTTACTGTGTAGTTTTGGGACCTGAGCCTCCAATATTTTCCAGTTGTATATTATTTGGTATCTCTCTCGTCTCCTTTCTAGATTACATTTGGAGAGCTTTGAGACGATTCCAATAATTTAGGTGTTTTATCTCGTCTATGCGTGCCTTATATGTTCTCTCTATTCCCTCTATTTCAGCAATCTCTCCTGCTCTGAAGGGGGAAGTGAGTACTGAGCAGTACTCGAGACGGAACAACACAAGTGACTTGAAGAGTACAACCATTGTGGTGGGATCTCTGGACTTGAAAGTTCTCGTAATCCATCCGATCATTTTTCTGGCTGACGCGATATTTGCTTGGTTATGCTCCCTAAACGTTAGGTCGTCGGACATCATTATTCCTAAATCCTTGACATGCTGTTTTTCTACTATGGGAAGAATCGATTGTGTTTTGTACCCTGTATTATGTTTCAGGTCCTCATTTTTACCGTACCTGAGTACCTGAAATATATCACTGTTAAACATCATGTTATTTTCTGCTCCCCAATCGAAAACTTAGTTGACATCTGCTTGTAATTTTTCAATGTCTTCAGCAGAGGTAATTTTCATGCTGATTTTTGTGTCAATTGCGAAGGATGACACGAAGCTGTGACTTGTATTTTTGTCTATATCTGATATGAGAATAAGGAACAGCAGTGGTGCAAGGACTGTACCTTGAGATACAGAGCTTTTAACGTCGCTTGAACTCGATTTTATTTGATTGATTGTTACTCTGCGTTCTGTTCGACAGGAAATTGAGTATCCAGCGTCTTACTTTTCCAGTTATTCCCATTGACCTCGTTTTGTGAGCTATCACCCCATGGTCACATTTGTCGAACGCCTTTGCAAAGTCTGTGCATACGACATCTGCATTTTGCTTCTCTTCTAGAGCTTCTGTGATTTTGTCATAGTGGTTGAGTAACTGTGACAGACAGGATCTTCCCGCTCTAAATCCATGTTGTCCTGGGTTGTGCAATTAATTGTTTTCCATAAAACTAGAAATTTGATTCCTAATTACTCTTTCAAACACTTTTATTATGTGTGATGTTAGTGCAACTGGCCTATAATTTTTTGCCAAGGCTTTACCTTGTGCAACGGAGCTATATCTGCAGATTTAAGTGCTGCTGGTATCTCCCCTGTATCCAGGCTCTTTCTCCATATTACGCTGAGTGCTCTCGCTACTGGTACTTTACATTTCTTTATGAATATTGAATTCCATGAGTCAGGCCCAGGAGCTGAGTGCATAGACATATTGTCAATTTCTCTTTCAAAGTCTTCCGAGTTCGTGTTAATATCCGTTATATTATCTGCATCTTGAATGACATTCATAAAGAAGCTGTCTGGGTCATCAGCTTTCTTGTTGTTTATTGGTGTGCTAAACATAGCCTCATACTGGCTTCTTAGAATTTCACTAATCTCTTTGTTGTCCTCTGTGTACGTACTTTCATTTGTAATTAACGGTCCAATACTGGTCGAGGTTTTGGATTTTGCGTATGTGAAAAAATATTTCGGATTTTTCTTTATCTCTTGTATAGCTTTATGTTCCAATTCCATTTCCTCAGACTCATATGATCGCTTCAACGTTTGTTCTATTTCTTCGATCTCCCTGCTTAGGCTTGTTTTCCTTGCTTGTGATAGTCGTGTCTGCTGAAGCATTTCCGTTATTTTTTTCCTTCTCCTGTACAGTCGTCTGCGTTCTCTTTCTAGAGTGGTCCTCTTTCTGCCCCTCCTCACAGGCACGTGCTTCAAGCAGACCTTGTAAGCTTCAGCTGTCAGTTGAGCTATTCCCTGTGTGGGAGTTTTTTCGCTTAAGACCGTCTCCCATTGAATGGTTGCAAGGTCTACATTTATTTTTTCCCAGTCGATCCTCTTATTGTTGAAATTGAATTGATTGAATATTCCTTCTCGCTTGTTGGGTCTCTTAGACCTACTACCGTTATTTATGCTAGTTCGCACTTCAATGAGCTTATGGTCTGAGTATGAAGTATGTCAGGTGGTAGGTAGATGTGGTGGTGGTAGATGTGGTGGTGGTAGATGTGGTGGTGGTAGATGTGAGGGTGGTGGTGGTGGTAGATGTGAGGGTGGTGGTGGTGGTAGATGTGAGGGTGGTGGTAATGAAGGTCGAGGCATTGGTAGTTGTGGAAGTAATGGTGATATAATGGGGGTTTAGGGGGGAAAGGGAACTAGTGGTGGGAAAGATGAATGAGTTTAAGCTAGGGAAGGGGGAAGTGATAGTAAGGAAAGGCTTTCTACGAAAAACCTAATGTTGGAGGGAAGGGAGGGGGGGGGAGTTGACAGGAGAGAACTTCTCTCCTGTCAACACTGTCAAGGAGAGGAAAAGACCCCCCCCCCTTATATCCCTCCTCCTCCCTCGAACACTCACCCTCCCCCTTCAGAACAATCAATGACTGGAGCTCTTTACAGAACAATCAATGACTGGAGCTCTCTACAGTACAATCAATGACTGGAGCTCTTTACAGAACAATCAATGACTTGAGCTCTCTACAGTACAATCAATGACTGGAGCTCTCTACAGTACAATCAATGACTGGAGCTCTCTACAGTACAATCAATGACTGGAGCTCTCTACAGAACAATCAATGACTGGAGCTCTCTACAGAACAATCAACGACTGGAGCTCTCTACAGAACAATGACTGGAGCTCTCTACAGAACAATGACTGGAGCTCTCTACACAACAATCAATGACTGGAGCTCTCTACACAACAATCAATGACTGGAGCTCTCTACACAACAATGACTGGAGCTCTCTACACAACAATCAATGACTGGAGCTCTCTACACAAGAATGACTGGAGCTCTCTACACAACAATGACTGGAGCTCTCTACACAACAATGACTGGAGCTCTCTACACAACAATCAATGACTGGAGCTCTCTACACAACAATCAATGACTGGAGCTCTCTACACAACAATCAATGACTGGAGCTCTCTACACAACAATTAATGACTGGAGCTCTCTACACAACAATGACTGGAGCTCTCTACACAACAATTAATGACTGGAGCTCTCTACACAACAATCAATGACTGGAGCTCTCTACACAACAATCAATGACTGGAGCTCTCTACACAACAATGACTGGAGCTCTCTACACAACAATCAATGACTGGAGCTCTCTACACAAGAATGACTGGAGCTCTCTACACAACAATGACTGGAGCTCTCTACACAACAATGACTGGAGCTCTCTACACAACAATCAATGACTGGAGCTCTCTACACAACAATGACTGGAGCTCTCTACACAACAATGACTGGAGCTCTCTACACAACAATGACTGGAGCTCTCTACACAACAATGACTGGAGCTCTCTACACAACAATGACTGGAGCTCTCTACACAACAATGACTGGAGCTCTCTACACAACAATGACTGGAGCTCTCTACACAACAATGACTGGAGCTCTCTACACAACAATCAATGACTGGAGCTCTCTACACAACAATGACTGGAGCTCTCTACACAACAGTCAATGACTGGAGCTCTCTACACAACAATCTATGACTGGAGCTCTCTACAAATTTGACCAAAACATACACAAGTTTATAGCTTATACTCGTCTACTGCTATTTACATTCCAACAACAGTATGAGATTTTTGTGTCAGTTTCCCATCGAACTCTGTATAGACAGGTGTGTGTAGGCAGATGTACAGACAACAGACAGGTGTGTGTAGGTAGATGTACAGACAACAGACAGGTGTGTGTAGGTAGGTGTACAGACAACAGACAGGTGTGTGTAGGTAGGTGTACAGACAACAGACAGGTGTGTGTAGGTAGGTGTACAGACAACAGACAGGTGTGTGTAGGTAGGTGTACAGACAACAGACAGGTGTGTGTAGGTAGGTGTACAGACAACAGACAGGTGTGTGTAGGTAGGTGTACAGACAGGTGTGTGTAGGCAGGTGTACAGACAACAGACAGGTGTGTGTAGGTAGGTGTACAGACAGGTGTGTGTAGGCAAGTGTACAGACAACAGACAGGTGTGTGTAGGTAGGTGTACAGACAACAGACAGGTGTGTGTAGGTAGGTGTACAGACAGGTGTGTGTAGGCAGGTGTACAGACAACAGACAGGTGTGTGTAGGTAGGTGTACAGACAGGTGTGTGTAGGCAGGTGTACAGACAGGAGTGTGTGGACAGGTTCGTGGGCAGGTGTACAGACGTTGATTGATGAAGATTAGGCCAGCCAAGAGGTGCCACAGGCATGAATAGCCCCTAAGGCACAGACAGAAGTGTGTACAGTGATATAGACAGGTGTGTGAAGACAGGTATAAGCACCTGTTCCACTTCCGGCCTGTGATTACTACCCCCACTCACCTGATTGGAACCTGCCTCATTCACCCCCCCCCCCTCTCCTCTAAATGGAAGACAGGGAAAAGGAGAGGGAAAGACAGGGTACACACACAGGTGAGAGGGACGGAAGAAAGGAAAGGAGAGAGAGCAAGAGAGAGAGAGGGTTCACACGTCATTGTGACGGGAGGGTTCCCGTCATATATATATATATGTATATATATATATATACATATATACAGGTGTACAGACAACAGACAGGTGTGTGTAGGTAGGTGTACAGACAGGTGTGTGTAGGCAGGTGTACAGACAACAGACAGGTGTGTGTAGGTAGGTGTACAGACAGGTGTGTGTAGGCAGGTGTACAGACAGGAGTGTGTGGACAGGTTCGTGGGCAGGTGTACAGACGTTGATTGATGAAGATTAGGCCAGCCAAGAGGTGCCACAGGCATGAATAGCCCCTAAGGCACAGACAGAAGTGTGTACAGTGATATAGACAGGTGTGTGAAGACAGGTATAAGCACCTGTTCCACTTCCGGCCTGTGATTACTACCCCCACTCACCTGATTGGAACCTGCCTCATTCACCCCCCCCCCCTCTCCTCTAAATGGAAGACAGGGAAAAGGAGAGGGAAAGACAGGGTACACACACAGGTGAGAGGGACGGAAGAAAGGAAAGGAGAGAGAGCAAGAGAGAGAGAGGGTTCACACGTCATTGTGACGGGAGGGTTCCCGTCATATATATATATATGTATATATATATATATATATATATATATATATATATATATATATATATATATATATATATATATATATATATACATATATATATTCCCGTCATATATATATATATATATATATATATATATATATATATATATATATATATATATATATATATGTATATATATTTATATATATATATATATATATATATATATATATATAGATAGATAGATAGATAGATAGATAGATAGATAGATAGATAGATAGATAGATAGATAGATATATAATTTTCGACCTTTGTGGTGAACATGTTCACACAAACAGTGACCGGACATGTTCACTAAAGGGCTGTTCACTATAGGTCACCTCACAAAACTGTTGACCACATTAGGCTACTCACAAAGGTGTTGATCGCTGGGGCCTTGATACAAAAAGTATAAATAGGCTTCTCTTTAACAATTAAAAAAGAATGTTTCACTGGAGAGGATCAGATCAAACTAAAGTTTCCAGGAGTTTGGAAAAGTTTTGCTGGACGGTGAAAATCTGGAAAGATTACAAAGGATTTTTGGCCAGTTCTGAAATCCACTTTTTCAAACGTAGTGGGCAATGAGGCTTTAACCGGCTCCTGATGAGGCTTTAACCGGCTCTTGATGAGGCTTTAACCGGGTCTTGATGAGGCTTTAACCGGCTGGTGAGTTGTTGCGGACTGAACCAGGGCGTGTTTTACAGTCCTGGGCCACACCTGGAGAGGGCAAACAAGCTTCAGAGAGCACCTTTGGCACCTGTGAGGCAGCTTCTAATTTTACCCAAAAGACTTTATTACTATATATAATTTACCGATTATATAAATGTAAAGAGGACGATATATGTATTTATACATGTATATAACATATCGCATAGTAAATTCATGTTTGAACAAAACAGACTTTATCAGCATTGCCCCGTACAAGTCCACCTTGAGTGCCGGTCAAAAACTTGGCACCACTTAACGAGGCAGTTATGACTGTGACTAACTACCCGTGACCTTATTAATGGGCCCAGAGTCTTCAGCATCAATCCTCCTCATCCAACCGAGAGGGATGAGGAGGTTACCTTAGTTAGTAGCTACCTTCATGACGCCTACTGTAGTATGTTGAGCGACACACACATAATCGGTGCAAGTCATATGTGTGTGTGTGTGTGTGTGTGTGTGTGTGTGTGTGTGTGTGTGTGTGTGTTTGTGTGTGTGTGTGTGTGTGTGTGTGTGTGTGTTTGTGTGTGTGTGTGTGTGTGTGTGTGTGTGTGTGTGTGTGTGTGTGTGTGTGTGTGTGCGCGCAGAATAAAAAGCAAATGAAAGGTGAAAACTGCTAAAGCGCTTTCAACCCAGCTTAACTGGGCCGTCATCAATAGCCCAGTTAAGCTGGGTTGAAAGCGCTTTAGCAGTTTTCACCTTTCATTTGTTGTCTATTGGGCACATATATATATATATATATATATATATATATATATATATATATATATATATATATATATATATATATATATATATATATATATATATATATATATATGGGAGGCTAGATACTGTTAATAATGATTAATTAAACAATACTGCATATGTAAACATTTAGTCGCTTGATCAGATAGACACAAAAGTAGCACTTGATCATTTTGACAAGGGTTTCACTGGATATTAATAGTATTTCATACAAATTCTTCTAATGTGGCTCAAAAAAAATATCAATAAAAGAGACAATATGTATCACAGAGGCAAGTTAGGAATATATGTGAGCACTTGTGCCTGTCGCGCCCAGAACCGTGAGAGCGCTGTAGGCTTCACGCAGCTCCACAGCGCTTTACATGTTGCATTTTAATGTCCCACCGCTCTCAATCAGTCAGTTATTGCTAGGTCAGTGTCACCCCCAGTGCCCTGTGCTTGGTGCCTCTATGCTGTTGGAGCAAGCGTAGAGCAGCATAGAGCTGGCTCGCCAGTACTACTCTATACATTCTCTCCACAATAATATAATATTATACATCATAAATTAATAAGAATCCAACCCTCATATATATAATATAAAATAAAGTGACGATGATTGGGTTAGTCCTGAACCGATATCACGGCGTGACATAGCAACTTTCCCTCTCCCACTCTTGCTAGGTCACCATTTGTTAGAGCCCGCCCTAAGGTAGGTTACCACCAGACTCCCAAACCAGTTCTCACACCACCTGGTTAGTTAACTAGAGATTTGTGATGGTCTGAAAGCATATTAGTGTTCTAATAATAGTCGACTTCGAAATTGGCAAGTGAACCTTTGTCCAAAACAGAATATTCTCGTTATAACTTTATTTAATTATAAATCCTTAGTTTAAAAAATAAAGAGTCTATGCTTAACTTGTTTTCTTTCAAAGGTTCAGAAAAATTTAGTTTTCTGCAATTCAAATTCTAGGAGACACACAAATAGTTTTTGAATTTCATATTTCACGTTCGAGACTAATACACCGTGTTAACGTAATCAAACGTAATGAAACCTAGCCTAAGCTAGCCTTAACCTAGCCAAACCATAGATAGGGCGTAGACAATAGCACCAATTACGTAATGGGTTGAGAAAACCACACACTAAAAAGTGAAGGGGCGACGACGTTTTGGTCCGTCCTGGACCATTCTCAAGTCGATTCACAGTCGACTTGTGAATGGTCCAGGACGGACCAAAACGTCGTCGTCCCTTCACTTTCTAGTGTGTGGTCTGGTCAACATATTTCAGCCACGTTATTGTGACTCCTCGTCTGCAATTATGTGAAGGCTTTACAGAGGTTACCTCCAAGGTACCTCTTCCCTGTGGACAGGCTGCTTGGTAAGGGTCCAATACGAACCCAAAAGTTATCACTGACAGTGTTCAGTATTTTGTATGTCTCGTTTGGGTTATATATTATAAACCATGTTAATGTGACTTATTATCTACCTTTATACATTGTTTCTCCTATTATCCACACACACACACACACACACACACACACACCTGACCCTCTTACCTGCACTTGAAAATAAAACGCTCAAAAAGAGTGCGCTTAATGTTGTTTGGGAGCGCGTGAGAGCGAAGCCCCGCAGCTCAAACTTTTACAACTATTTTGCTCGGGAAATTGTGTGGAAATTTTGTCGACCGTTAAATCCCAGTCACGTGTGCGTGTTCATATCACTTTGTATTTTGTTGTTCCAATTGCCAGCCCGGACTCAAACCTTTTACTGTGCACACTCACGGTAAAATGTGCGTGAAATAATAATCTAATTTGAGGCTACAACCTCAGAGTGTGATGAAGAAACTGGCTTTATCTTTGATTCACCGTATCTTTAGGACTTTACGCAAGTCTACCTTGGTTACCTTGCGGTGATTTCGGGGCTCAACTTCTCGCAGCCCGGTCCTCGATCAGGCCTCCTGGAACTATGGAACAGTTCTAGCCTGGAACTATCCAAGAGTTTATGTCCGGCGTCACGTACAGCCTAGCCCCGCTAGCTCGTAGGTCAGCGTCACAGCCAAGTGCAGATAGGTTGAAGATGCCGCGTCACAGCCTAGCTCAAGTAGCTGTTAGAACCTGCGTCACAGCCTAGCCCAGGAAGGTCACAGGTTCGGCGTCACAGCCTAGTCCAGACAGCTCGTAGAACTGGCGTCACAGCCAGCCACTCTCAAAATGTATCTGTCTGCTACTTAGCGTTAACAAACGTTGAAAATGTTATCTTACCCTGAAAACCCGGTCTGTTGACCTGATGAATATTTGACTGGTGCATAAAACTTTCTGTCTCGGGACAAACAGTGTCGCGCGCTCTTGCCAGCTCCTTTGTTTCGTCCCGCTCTGGAAAGATCAGCCAAAGTCTTACTTATTAACGGACCCTACGAGGATAACGGTGTGTCTGAGGGGAGGGGCCCTCGTGTCAGGGGGTCAGGGAGCCCCACGACGACAACAGTGAGTGTGAGGGGCCCCACGAAGACAACAGTTAGGGTAAAGTCAGGGTGAAGCTCACTATCTCATCAACACACAGAACTACCTCACATCATCATCACATCATTATAGAGATAAAACATTCATATCTCAGCACCCAATTCTCTCTCTCTCTCTCTCTCTCTCTCTCTCTCTCTCTCTCTCTCTCTCTCTCTCTCTCTCTCTCTCTCTCTCTCTCTCTCTCTCTCTCTCTCATGACAGCAAGTGACTAATTAACTATTACATGATCGTTAATGTGTTTCCGGTACAATACCTGTCACCTCCACCTATCCTCTTCTCATCTCTCCAGGTAATTATTCCCTCATTTCGTAATTGATATCAGATACTCTCACCTACCAGTTCGAACACTCGCGCCGCTCACATTGACCAATTGGATATTAGCTCGCGATGTTGATAAACTTTCCTGGCGTCTGATTGGCTTACCGAATATTAAGTTCGACTTGTGACATATTTCCCGGGACGGTGGTTAGTTTCTGATATACTAGTCGCCATGTTGCCATACTTGGCGTGTGCCGGGGCTGGCACTTGTTAAACTAGGGCTGGTACAACATTTCCAAGAGCTCCTATTGGCTCGTTACATACAAACGTGCTTGACGGATCACTGATTCGTCCACGCGGTGGTCCCATGTGCACGGCTGATTGGCTGAGGGGTAACAGAGATGTTACCATACGTATATCATTTATTATTATTATTATTATTATTTTTATGTTTACACACATAAATCACAATAATGTGTTATATATATCAATGAGAAAATCATTTGGAACAATGAGGGTGACTTGAACCAGCGGTCAGGGCACTCCCAGCAGCGCATCTCACCCCTCAGCCCGTCCTCCAAACAAAGATCCAAAAGTGATTCCATGCACCCGCCAAACCCCCTGTTTATGAATGAAAAGCGGTTTACACACGACTCACAACTGCTGACGTTCGAACATATCCGGAACGAGTTTTTCACTGACGAATTTTGTTCGAATCCCAACGCTATAAATGCTTCACCCACGTACTACAAATACAAATAATCGCCAACAGAACCTAAACACCTAACCTATCCTATGCCTATATATGCACAATAGGCTAATATATTATAATATTAATTTATACTTGAGAAAATTCCCGTTTTGAATGAACAGCATATTAAAATTTATGAATGCGTCTGTGGGGTCGACCGCTGGATGTAATGGACTTGAGTCGAGGACGGGTTGTGTGAATTATACGACCTCATTGATTAAAATAAATTCCCAATTGATATATTTATCACGTTAGTATGTAGAGTTGATACACTCCTGCTGGGGGAACTCCTCCCCCTGCACCAGAGTGCTGGAGGAACTCCACCCCCTGCACCAGAGTGCTGGAGGAACTCCTCCCCCTGCACCAGAGTGCTGGGGGAACTCCTCCCCTGCACCAGAGTGCTGGGGGAACTCCTCTCCCTGCACCAGAGTGCTGGGGGAACTCCACCCCCTGCACCAGAGTGCTGGGGGAACTCCTCCCCCTGCACCAGAGTGCTGGGGGAACTCCTCCCCCTGCACCAGAGTGCTGGGGGAACTCCACCCCCTGCACCAGAGTGCTGGGGGAACTCCACCCCCTGCACCAGAGTGCTGGGGGAACTCCTTCCCTGCACCAGAGTGCTGGGGGAACTCCTCCCCTTGCACCAGAGTGCTGGGGGAACTCCTCTTCTGCACCAGAGTGCTGGGGAAACTCCTCCCCTGCACCAGAGTGCTGGGGGAACTCCTTCCCTGCACCAGAGTGCTGGGGAACTCCTTCCCTGCACCAGAGTGCTGGGGGAACTCCTCCCCCTGCACCAGAGTGCTGGGAGAACTCCACCCCCTGCACCAGAGTGCTGGGGGAACTCCACCCCCTGCCCCAGAGTGCTGGGGGAACTCCACCCCCTGCACCAGAGTGCTGGGAGAACTCCACCCCCTGCACCAGAGTGCTGGGGGAACTCCACCCCCTGCGCCAGAGTGCTGGGGGAACTCCACCCCCTGCACCAGAGTGCTGGGGGAACTCCACCC
>NC_091172.1:31646135-31836135 GCF_040958095.1 Procambarus clarkii
ATAGTCCATTGCATAGGGTACGTTGGTGATCATAAGTTACCATAGTGTGGTGCTGGTCAAGGGGACGGGTTGAGGTCTCGTGTTTGAAGCCCACAGTGTTCCTCTCGCTCTGTTAAATTGGTTCGGGCGGGAACCCGCTCTTTGACTTCGGGCGGGAACCCGCTCTTTGACTTCGGGCGGGAACCCGCTCTTTGACTTCGCGCGGGAACCCGCTCTTTGACTTCGGGCGGGAACCCGCTCTTTGACTTCGGGCGGGAACCCGCTCTTTGACTTCGGGCGGGAACCCGCTCTTTGACTTCGGGCGGGAACCCGCTCTTTGACTTCGGGCGGGAACCCGCTCTTTGACTTCGGCCTTCCGGTCCCCTCGTTACAGTGGTCTTGTGTCACTAGTGTCTTAGCCTTGTGGCTGTTTTCCTGGTGCTGTGCCTGGCGGCCTTTGTGGGAAGTTCGAGTATACCTGGGATATATGCAGCATTTGACCCTCCCCCAGGATGCCAACCACAACAGTCGACTAACACCAAGGTTCCTAACCACGACACACAGAAATCACAATAGTGTGATGCATCAAATGAACAAATCCACAAGGGCCGTAACGAGGATTCGAACCTACGTCCGAGAGCATCCCAAACGCTGCCTTAATCGACTGAGCTACGACATAGAAAAGAATTGCAACCGGAAGTCACCTGTTACCAGTGTTTTGTCATACACCATGGAGAGTGGCAGGCACAGTGGTTCTTCTCCTTCCTTTAGTATCCATGGTGAGATTCCATCCGGGCCTATAGCCTTTGTCACATCCATCTCTAGCAAGAGCTTACTTACTTCCCCACTGGTAATCTCAAACTCTTCAAGTGGTTACTGGTTAACTATTCCTTCTCTTATTTCTGGAACTTCCCCATGCTTTAATGTGAAGACCTCCTGGAATTTCTTATTCAGTTCCTCGTACACTTCATTGTCGTTTGTAGTGAATCTGTCTGCCTCTATCCTCAATTTCATTACCTGTTTATCTTTACTGTTGTTTTTCACCTGATGTGGCTGTGCAGCAATTTTGGTTGAGTCTTTGCCTTGCTTGTGATGTCATTTTCATATTGCCCTTCTGCCTCTCTTCTCACCCTGACATATTCATTCCTGGCGCTCTTGTATCTTTCTCTGCTCTGCTCTATCTCCCTGCTCCCACTCACCCTGTGTGTGTGTGTGTGTGTGTGTGTGTGTGGACTCACCTATATATAATGACATGTATGTGTATGCTTCACAGAGCTTCAGCTTCTGGAGCTTGTCTCTCAGTCGCCTCTCACCTGAGGCTGTCACCCAGCCACCTTGAGTCTTATCATACATATTGTTCAAACTATGACACGTGGGTTACCGTAACTATCTTTCAGTTCATATCACTTGTTCACTCTTCTCACACTGAGGAAGTATTTTATCACACTGCTATGGCTCATCCAGGTATGTCCACGTGCATATATCATATAACATTTGGCTACTTGGAAATGCCTCTTAAGATTTTATAAATGTAACGCTATCTTAGCGCCTCTTAGATCGGCTATAGATCGCCAGGTTTGCAAACTGTTACTTCTGTTAAAGTAAGGTTCAATAATGTAGTAAGCATGTATTGAACATTTATTCTCATATGAAAGGAACAATAAACACATTTGTCTTCTCCTGTCTCAACCATTAACCTTCCCAACATCTAATGCGGTTGAAGTGGCCTCCGACACCCCATTCGTAAATAGGTTTGTAAATTAGCTCGTAAATAGGGGTTGTAAATTTACTTATAAATAGTGTTATAAATTGGTTCGTAAATAGCGTTGTAAATTAGTATAATGAATGTAAACGCGATGTGACCTAAGTCGTACTTCCGTTGATTATGTTCAGGTGACCACGCCCAACACGCAAGCTGGCCAGGCTGGGTTTGGTGTGGGAGTGCCTGCGTGGGAGTGTGCGTGTGGGAGTGGCCTGTGTGAGTGTGTGTGTTGGGAGAGTGCGTGTGATCGAGTGTGTTGGATGTGAGTTTAAGAAAGAGTGTCCTCTCTCCGCCTCACTACCAGGTGATCACTCCGGCTGTGAGTGACGTGCCTCGGCAGGCTTGGGGAAACTTTGTGTGCCCCTGGCGGCAGGTGTGTGCCCCTGGCGGCAGGTGTGTGTGAATTATTCTCACTTCCCCATCCTGTCCTAAACCCTCCCCCCCCCGCTCTATGTCTCATTTTTGAGACATAGAGGGGGGGGGGGAAGGGGGGAATATTTAATTAATATTTACATATTAAATATTAATATTTAAATATTAGGAATTTCTTTTTCAGTTTTATTAAAAAGTAGAGATTTTATACAAAATTTGATAATATCTTGATTTACTCTACAATTTATTTAAATATTTTAGTTTTGTTTTATTATTTTTATAAAACTGTAATATCAATATAGGTATAGCTTAAGTACTAATTGTAATTAAGAAGCAATAAAATGCTTATCTTAACATATTAAGAAGGTTAGGTTAGGTCGTGGTTTTCTATTCAGCTTAACAGGCAGTAGACTTTTTTCTTAAATATTCACAATAAATTAGCATATCACATATGTACTTATTCATAAGCAAAATATTGACTATAAGCAAGTGCGAGAACGTGTTGTCCCTATGCTGTTCTATCTTCCTATTTATTACCGGCTTTATTTATGTCATATTCAAGGTATACCTTCCTGTAGGCGTCAATAGTTCTCAGATTACGCTTGAGTCTTACCGGTACTCTTGGTGCCGAGTGGTTTGTAAATACCGCGTTTAGTGGTCTAGTTCTCCGGTGTTCATATTTGTGGGAAAATCCTAGCAGGTTTTATTCTCTTTTCTTTTTATGAATATTAAATATTTACTTTATTTTATTTTTTAATTGACTTTATCATTTTTATTTGACTTTAATATTATATTATTTTTCTTCTGAGTTAGTTTCTAGTTAGTGGACTGTATATTCTTATTCAGCTGCTAGAACTTATCACACACACTTGGGGGGGGGGGGGGGGGGGAGTGGAAACAATTTGTGGCTTAAACCACTTATAAGTGGATCCTTCATAAACCACAAATTGTTTACCTTATTGTTACAAACTATAAATTATAAATCGTGCCACATATGGTGGTCTAATCTACAATTCTTATAACTAATTAAATTATGTATACTACTCTATCTACAGTTTAAAGGAACATGTAGGCCTTAGCTGATACTGTAGGTGGGGCTAGCTAAGGCTGGCAGTCTCCAAACATAGGCTAAGGATGTGGCTACATGTACTCAGTGTGCATAAAATGGCTCCTTGGGCATGGTAGTAGCTTGATATACACAGTTATGTTGGGGGCCAGCTCAGCCTGCAACAGTAACATCCCTCACAATTACCTGTTTGGGATGTTTAGAATTAGTGGTTGTACATTAACATATTAAGTACAGATGTGACATGGAATAAGAGGAAAGTATAATGTTGAGTACGTACTTGTGTGAGCTTTAAAGCTCTCTCATAACCGGCTACCTAACTAATATTACCTAGTGCACACTACCAATAAAAAGTTATAACGTAGTCGGATACTCAAGTATCCGACTATGGTGGTAGAGGTGTTGTTGTTGTTGTAGTTCTCTTAGAACAGAGTAAATTGTCTGTCGTGCGAGACTCGGGGTACAATTCTCAGGAGCACTCGTTTCGTGTGTTGTTTGTTATGTTGTTTTTGTTGATTTAGGGGCGACGACGATCGTGGGACCGGATGCGCCCCGGCGTACTTGTCAAGGGTGAATCGCGAAGCCAGGAAAGGTGAAGCGCCAAGCCAAATCGCAAAAGTCATCCAGTGTCCCCCGGCAGAGCAGAAGCCAGCCGCCCACCACAGCTGAGGGCACACCAGGAGCCCACCAAGACCCACCAACCCCCGCCACCTCTCGGCCAAGCCGGCCCCCGAACACCGTCACCCCGCCGGGAGAACCAGCCAGAACACGCCCCAAAAAAGTCTATCAACAATCCCGTGATCCAAGGCGATATGTGCGCCAGGCGTCGTACAACCGGACCGTTGAAGAGGGATGCCAAACGGCAGTAGCAAAGCCAAAACGGGAAAACAGGACGTGATCAGGCGGCTCCCAGGCGGAGGAGGTATCCAGACGTCCGCTCGGCGTCAAGGTTGAACCAGGAGTCCCAAAACCATTATGATTCTGTGTTGTGACGCTGCCTCCCTCTCTCTTGTGATAATATCCTAATTCTACTTCTGATTTTATTTAACAGTAACAAGGGAGTCAAGCTATACTTCTTGATGTTGGAAATTGTATTCAGTCCTAGTGAACACTTTTTTATTAATTTTAAACACTAGACTGTTGTTTAAAAGAAATTAGAGTTTAATATATTACGTCGGTTGAGTGAGGTCACGGAATACCCGTTCTCTGATTTCTTCAATGGGTAACTTATTATTTTGTGTGTCGGATTTCCGACAATATTAACCCAGTTTGTAGATTCCTGCTAAGTCTCTCTCAGTCACTTATAGGTATAGAGTAGTCTAAGAATGTGTGTGTGTGTGTGTATTCACCAAGTTGTGCTTGCGGGGGTTGAGCTCTGGCTCTTTCGGCCCGCCTCTCAACTTTAAATCAGTCAACTGTTTTTTCACACCCTTCCTCCCCCCCCCTTCCCCAGGAAGAAGCCCGTAACAGCTGTCTAACTCCCAGGTACCTATTTACTGCTAGGTGAACAGACGCCTCAGGGTGCAAGAAACTCTGCCAATTTTTTCCGCCATCGTCGGGGATCAATCCCCCGTCCCTAGGATTAAGAATCCCGAGAGCTGTCAACTCAGCCACCAGTCCCTCCTTCGAGATGTGAGCGTATGCGTGTGTGTGCAACATTAGAAAGTTGGGCCACACCAGACCTCACCTTTATGTGGTCACGAATAAGTGCAGCCCTTGAGGGACCATTCAGGGACCAGAGGCGCTGGGCTGGGTGTCCCATAGCGGGCCAGGGCTGGGGGTCCCACAACGGGCCAGGGCTGGGGGTCCCACAGCGGGCCAGGGGCCAGAGCTGGGTGTCCCACAGTGGGCCAGGGCTGGGTGTCCCACAGCGGACCAGAGGCGCTGGGCTGGGTGTCCCACAGCGGGCCAGGGCTGGGGGTCCCACAACGGGCCAGTGGCCAGGGCTGGGGGTCCCACAGTGGGCCAGGGGCCAGGGCTGGGTGTCCCACAGCGGGCCAGGGCTGGGTGTCCCACAGCGGGCCAGGGCTGGGGGTCCCACAGCGGGCCAGGGCTGGGGGTCCCACAGCGGGCCAGGGCTGGGGGTCCCACAGCGGGCCAGGGCTGGGGGTCCCACAGCGGGCCAGGGCTGGGGGTCCCACAGCGGGCCAGGGCTGGGGGTCCCACAGCGGGCCAGGGCTGGGGGTCCCACAGCGGGCCAGGTGACCGGGTTCCCACACACAACACTGAGGAAGGGGCCCAGCTGTCCGGGACCAGAGTATCGGACATATTGGTGTTGGATCAACAGTCTTGTCTTGACACTTCTAGAATATTTTACTTGACGGGAAGGTGAGAGGTCTGGGCGTTCCTTCCCCAGGTGTTTCTTCCCCAGTCGTTCCTTCCGCAGGTGTTCCTTCCCCAGGTGTTCCTTCCCCAGTCGTTCCTTCCCCAGGTGTTCCTTCCCCAGGTGTTCCTTCCCCAGTCGTTCCTTCCCCAGGTGTTCCTTCCCCAGTCGTTCCTTCCCCAGTCGTTCCTTCCCCAGTCGTTCCATCCCCAGGCGTTCCTTCCCCAGTCGTTCCATCCCCAGGCGTTCCTTCCCCAGGTGTTCCTTCCCCAGGTGTTCCTTCCCCAGGCGATGGGAGAGATGGAAGGGACAGAATGAGAGAGTATATGCCTGAAGAGAAGGGATAGGTCGGTGATGGGAGAGGGAAGAACAGATGGGATGGGTGCAGGTGTGGTGACACATGCTCTTCCTCTCAACCAGAGTGTTTGCTTGGCAGGTTCTTGGTGATCTGATATAAATTATATTGGGTGACTGGTGTAGTGTACATATATATATATATATATATATATATATATATATATATATATATATATATATATATATATATATATATATATATATATATATATATGTATATATGTATGTATCCACAAACACATGCAGATGTATACTTATACACGAGGTAATGGATGTAAATACTCGCAAGTTTACTTTAGAAAGTCTGCACCTGAACCTCTGTGGCGTTGTTTTGTTTCAAATCCCAGCAGCTGGAGCACAGAATGGAAACAACATTTTATCGCAGTTCACATACTTAGGAACTGTGTGTGTGTGTGTGTGTGTATGCACTCATAAACGGGATCCTGTGTATGCACGCACACATACAGGAGATCCTGTGTATGCACGCACACATACAGAAGATCCTGTATATGCACGCACTCATACACGGAGTCCCGTACTCAGCAGCGGAGCAGCCAAAGTTCCGACATAAACCAGGAACATTAGAGTGTCGTGCCCGGGGGTTCCGACGTTAACGTGACGTGGACAGTGAGATACTTCACACGGCGCGGCGGGTGCACGAGTCGCTTGCGCCAAGTTGGTGGCCAGAGTAGAGAGCTGTCCAGTCTAATCCTAAGCCAGTGGGATACCTCACATGAAGATGGGGTGGGGGGAGGGGTACCTCAAGTGAGGGGGGGGCCTCAAGTGAGGGGGGGGGCCTCAAGTGAGGGGGGGGGGTGGATTACTTCAACGAAAGGTGAGGGAAGATTACCTCAGCCGAGAATATGTGGCTCACCTCAAGGGAGTGCAAGAGATTACACCAACTATAGACGGTGGATTACCCCAGTAGTAGCAACAACAGTAGCAGTAGCAGTAACAACAGTAGCAGTAGCAGTAACAATAGTAACAGTAGCAGTAACAACAGTAACAGTAGCAGTAACAATAGCAGCAGTATTACCCATAATTACCTTAGTGTTACCACCAGTTTCTCTCTCTGTGAGAGCCACTTCACTCCGGCCCCTGGCACCCTGGCACTGATGAAAGGCACCTGCCCATCACTGCCACGCTCTACTTCCTTGGCCCAGGAAATTTCCTCGGATTTTTATCCCAGCGATGAACTTGTCTTCAGGCGAAGTGGGAAAGAATCGTTCCGGGGAACATTTAGACGATAAACCCGTCACTCTGGCCAACATGTACCGATGCCTTGAGATATGTCACGGGGCCTCTCCTTCCTCAGGTGCTCGGCCAGTGGGTGTAGTATTGTGAGTCCCCCGTGGGGGGTGAGGGGTGCTTGGGTGCCAGGTGTCACGGGGACATGTTGGCAGGTCCGGGGGGGAGGAGTGTCAACACTCAGGTGTGGCCCTTGGACGGTGGCCAAGGTGGTGGTGTGCAAATCTTTGGCTGCTCTGCTTCTATATTATTTTCTCTCTCCCTCTCTCCCTCTCTCCCTCTCTCTCTCTCTCTCTCTCTCTCTCTCTCTCTCTCTCTCTCTCTCTCTCTCTCTCTCTCTCTCTCTCTCTCTCTCTCTCTCTCTCTCTCTCTCTCTCTCTCTCTCTCTCTCTAAGATAAACTATAACAATATAACACGTAATCATAATAATCAGAAGCTATATAATCTACATATTGATTTAGATTTAGAAGCTATATATGTCGGTGTTTAATACAAATCATTACAGCTCTGGCAGAAGTAAACTGATGGTACAAATATTGAACAAACTTTTAGTTTTCCATTAGAGCAGCGAGAGAGAAATTGGCTAACCATATAATCATTAAAGTGGTAATTTGAATGGTAACTAACGTCAATAAATTATACCATCAACTTATAACAATTTACAAACCCTGACCATTTATCTTCAAGAGATATTGGGGCGACCCCTGGATCAAAGTAACTATTAATTCACGGCTCCTGTAACATAGATCTGAGTTCAATAATATATAAAATGTTTGTCAGTAAGCCCATTCTTTTTGCCAGCTCATCCTCCTATATGAAAGTACTTACACAAACAGTTTGGTTGAACGTTCCAGTATGTAGTGATGGACCAACATAAAGTTGAATTTGTATTATTGAATTTGAACAAATTGGAAACTTTTTTATTCGAAACATACCTATAAGACCTACCCTAACTTAGCCTCCTAGTAATCCTAAGCCTTATACACGCTATATTAGGCTTAATATAGTACATATATCTCCTATACTGAGCCTACGAATACTTAAGATTGGGTTTTAGCTATATTTTGACCGGACCCTAAAATTAAAAGTACCAAGATTACTGGCGATACATCGCTATTTTTTGGTATTTTCCACCAAATACTTTCTGTAATTACTTTCATAAAGAAGAGCGGGCTGTCAAGAAGGGCGGGCTGTCAAGAAGGGCGGCCTGTCAAGAAGGGTGGGCTGTCAAGAAGGGCGGGCTGTCAAGAAGGGTGGGCTGTCAAGAGGGGTGGGCTGTCAAGAAGGGCGGGCTGTCAAGAAGAGCGGGCTGTTAAGAAGGGTGGGTTTACTGACAAATATTTCATATAGTATTGAAATCAGAGCTATATGTTAGAGGAGCCTTGTGTTCAGAGTAATTATGATCCTGACTCGCCCCAAAATCTCTTGATGTTTGGGGTTTGTACATTGTTATAAGTTCACGGTATAATTTGTTTAAACTAGTTTCCCTTCAAATTGACTTAGCGCCTAATTATCACTAACTAGTAAGTATAAGTATAATCATTACAGGAGGATGGGTTGATTTTTTATTGCAGTTTCTTCATAAATCCCAATATCCAGCCTGGGATCTCCCAGTTTTATCTGCTGACTAGTGGAAATATTTTATCCTGTATATCCTCCTACACCATTAAGTACACCACTCATTCTTAGGATAATTAAGGATAATCAAACGTGAAATAACATTAGCCTACTCATCCTTTTTTTTTCTCCTCTTTTGTTACGTTCCCATTCCTACACCCATTATCACCCTCTTACACCCATCCCATGCGTACATTTCGCCTTGTTCTTACCTTCCTCTAAGAGTCTCCTCCTCACCTCTCTCTCTCTTGCCTTACCTAACGCCTGTGTCTCCCTCACGCCCATCACAGTAGACTTGATGATGGTCCAGGACGGACCGAAACGTCTTCGTCTCCTATCATCAGCCGCGTTATTGTGACTCGTCGTCGCATTCTTAGCATATATTTCAGAACAATCAAGTTGATATTCCTGGAAGGGGTTTGTGTGGGCAGTGATCAGTGAATGCCAGAGTAAGTGAAATCTTCATGAAGGTCTCCGTAGAGTTACACGTGTTTACGTTGCTGCCCGCCATTTCCAACATATAGTCTAGTCTGTCACCCAGAAATGATAACACCTTTGGGGGGTTATGGATGGAATATACAAAACATGGACTGTTGGGTCCCATAAACGTCCGTGCTTTGTACTATTAATTTTATTGTTGGCGCCAAAAACATGTAGGCAACAGAAACATGTGACTTTTCCCAGGGCTTGTATAGTGCATATGAGAGCTGAATGACTGTACACGCTAGGCCGAGGATTGCATACTTAACTTAACAAAAAGAATATATATAGAAACATAGTTAAACATAAAAAAGTGTATTTAAATTACGTTTCCTGCTTATTCGTTTTGTTTGTGTTTTTACAATTCCAATAGTATAAAACTAGAGATTTTTTACCACAATAATCCACGTGTTGTGTACGGAGGCCAGCACTGCTGGAGGCCGGAGTGGTTATATAGACTACAGGTATGTACTTAGCCAAGAGCGATTACCTAATTATGGTTGAATTAAGTGAGGTCTGACTCCTGGGCCCCAAACATGTTGGGAATCTATGGAAACTATTGCACTGGTCCGTCTGATTCCATAGTTCAAAAGCAACTATTATTTCAGCTCATCTGTTTCACCGTGATTATCCCACGAAGCTGTGCGAAGCTTAGACTCTTAACAGGTCATGTGTGTGTGTAACTACATAAGTGTAATTACCTAAGTGTAGTTACAGGATGAGAGCTACGCTCGTGGTGTCCCGTCTTCCCAGCACTCTTTGTTATATAACACTTTGAAACTACTGACGGTCTTGGCCTCCACCACCTTCTCACCTAACTTGTTCCAACCGTCTACCACTCTGTTTGCAAAAGTGAATTTTCTCATATTTCTTCGGCATCTGTGTTTAGTTAGTTTAAATCTAAGACCTCTTGTTCTTGAAGTTCCGGGTCTTAGGAATTCTTCCCTATCAATTTTATCATTTCTTGTTAATATTTTGTACGTAGTGATCATATCACCCCTTTTTCTTAGGTCTTCCAGTTTTGGCATATCTAATGCCTCTAACCTTTCTTCATTGCTCTTGTTCTACAGTTCTGGGAGCCACTTAGTGGTATGTCTTTGCACCTTTTCACGTTTGTTGATGTGCTTCTTAAGATATGGGCACCACACAACCGCTGCATATTCTAACTTTGGCCTAACAAAAGTCGTGAATAATTTCTTTAGTATTTCACCATCCATGTATTTAAAAGCAATTCTCAAGTTAGAAAGCGTGGCACAATCTCCTCGCACAACGTGCGAGGAGCACCTCTCTTACCCCTGAAACAAGGAGAAGATCCTTGCTTCAGAAATAAGAGAAGGAATAGTTAACCAGGAACCACTAGAAGAGTTTGAGATTACCAGTAGGGAAGTAAGGAAGCGTTAGCTAGAGTTGGATGTGACAAAGGTTATAGGCCCAGATGGAATCTCCCTATGGATACTAAAGGAAGTGGCAGAAGCACTGTGCCTGCCACTCTCCACAGTGTATAACAAATCACTGGTAACAGGTGAACTGCCAAAAATTTGGAAGACGACTAATGTAGTCCCGATATACAAGAAGGGGGATACACAGGAGGCACTGAACTACAGGGCAATGTCCCTAACCTGCATACCATGCAAGCTGATGGAGAAGATTTTGAGAAAAAAGCTAGTGGAACATCTGGAGCGAAGGAACTTTGTAACACAACATCAATATGGGTTCAGGGATGGCAGGTCCTGCCTCACAGGATTAATTGAATTCTACGACCAGGCAAAAAAAAAAATCAGGCAAGAAAGAGAGGGGTGGGCAGACTACATATTTTTGGATTGCCAGAAAGCCTTTGACACAGTACTACACAAGAGGCTAGTGAAAAAGCTGGAGATGCAGGCTGGAGTGAAAGGGAAAGTACTGCATTGGATAAGGGAGTACCTAAGCAACAGGAGACAGCGAGTCACTGTGAGGGGTAAGGTCTCAGATTTGCGAGACGTCACCAATGGAGTCCCGCAGGGTTCAGTCCTTGAACCAATACTGTTTCTGATATATGTAAATGATCTCCCAGAGGGTACAGAATAGTTCCTCTCATTGTTTGCTGATGATGTAAAAATTATGAGGAGGAGGATTAACACAGAGAATGATAGTAGGAGGCTACAAGATGACCTAGACAGACTGAATGAATGGTCCAACAAATGGCTACTAAAGTTCAACCCGAGTAAATGCAAGGTCATGAAACTAGGCGGTGGAAACAGGAGGCCAGACACAGGATACAGAATGGAGGATGAAGTAATTCATGAAACGGACAGAGAGAAAGATTTAGGAGTTGATATCACACCAAACCTGTCTCCTGAAGCCCACATAAAGAGAATAACGTCTGCGGCATATGCGAGGCTGGCTAACATCAGAACAGCGTTCAGGAACCTGTGTAAGGAATCATTCAGAACCTTGTACACCACATATGTAAGACCAATCCTGGAGTACGCGGCCCCAGCATGGAGCCCGTACCTTGTCAAGCACAAGACAAAGCTGGAAAACGTTCAGAGGTATGCCACTAGACTAGTTCTAGAACTAAAAGGCATGAGTTACGAGGAAAGGCTGCGGGAAATGCACCTCACGACACTGGAAGACAGAAGAGTAAGGGGAGACATGATCACTACCTACAAAATTCTCAGAGGAATTGACAGGGTAGATAAAGATAAACTGTTTAACAGGGGTGGTACACGAACAAGAGGGACACAGGTGGAGACTGAGTACCCACATGAGCCACAGGGACGTTAGAAAGAACTTTTACAGTGTCAGAGTAGTTAACAGATGGAATGCATTAGGCAGTGATGTGGTGGAGGCTGACTCCATACACAGTTTCAAATGTAGATATGATAGAGCCCAGTAGGCTCAGGAACCTGTACATCAGTTGATTGACAGTTGAGAGGCGGGACCAAAGAGCCAGAGCCCAACCCCCGCAAGCTCAACTAGGTGAGTACACACGCACACACACACGGTCCTGTGGTCCCGAGTTCGATCCCGGGCGCCGGCGAGAAACGATGGGCAGAGTTTCTTTCACCCTATGCCCTTGTTACCTAGCAGTAAATAGGTACCTGGGAGTTAGTCAGCTGTCACGGGCTGCTACCTGGTGTGTGTGTGTGTGTGGTGTGGAAAAAAACAATAGTAGTACTTAGAAACAGTTGATTGACAGTTGAGAGATGGGCCGAAAGAGCAGAGCTCATCCCCCGCAAATACAACTAGGTGAATACAACTATTCACACAGACACACACACAAACACACACATTCCCAGGAAGCAGCCCGTAGTAGTTGTCTAACTCCCAGGTACCTATTTATTGTTAGGTGAACAGATGCATCAGGGTGAAAGAAACTCTGCCTATTTGCTTCCACCTCCGCCGGACACAGACCAGGCTCCTGTATACCTGCTACACCATTATGTACACCACGTATTCTTAGGATATATTTCAGAACAAACAAGTTTATATTCCTGGAAGGGGTTTGCGTGGGCAGTGATTATTGAATGCCAGAATAAGTGAAATCTTCTTTGAGGTCTCCGTAGAGTTACACGTGTTTACGTTGCTCCCTGCCATTCCAAACTCTGCTCACAGAGTTGCAAACTCTATGAGCAGGAACTGCGGCACGATCTCCCACACTACATTACCGAATGCCCAGTTATTAGACCTTTCAGACCAGTTGGCATGAGGTACCTGGAGTTTTGTAATTACTTTATTCACTCTCGTGTTCTTGAAGATATCCTCACAGTATACCCAAAATTTGCCAGTGCAGTCTACTAAATATATGGCCCTGTATGACTAACCATCCTGCGAGATGGGGACTTGTATTACCACTGCTACCTTATTCACTCTTGTGTTGATGATATCCTCAAAATGCATCCAGAGTCTGCCAGTGCAGACCGCTTATCACATGCCTCTGTATGACTAACTATCCTGTGTGATGGGGATTTTTTAGCATCACGTAGTTAGATTTTTTGACATACTGGGGTGGTACACCCAGGGTGGGTGTACCACCCATTATCTGTACACCTGACAGCTGAGTGGACAGCGCTTCGGATTCGTAGTCCTGAGGTTCCGAGTTCGATCCCCGGTGGAGGCGGAAATAAATGGGCAAAAGTTCTTTCACCCTAATGCCTCTGTTCACCTAGCAGTAAATAGGTGCCTGGGAGTTAGACAGCTGCTACGGGCTGCTTCCTGTGGGTGTGTAACAAAACGGAGGCCTGGTCGAGAACCGGGCCGCGGGGACGCTAAGCCACGAAATCATCTCAAGTTAACCCCACCATTCAAGTATCATACACACCTGTCACAAAGAAAGATAATGAGAATCTTGCTCTTCTCAAAGCTGTCACTCTTGAAACAATTGCCTCCTCCATCGAGAATTTAAGATCTCACGAGCACTGTGTCTACACCGACGGCTCAGTCCAATCTTCTACTGGACGGACTGCAGCAGCATGTAGGTTTTATAGAAATAATATTTGCACAAAGACTGTCAGTGTCAGGTTAAACAACTGGCTGACCTCCACACAAGCAGAAGCGCCCTCTCACTATGTAGTGAGACAGCGGCACTACAACTAGCTACCAGTATATTGAAAACATAGGAGGAATAATATTTTGTGATTCAATATCTGCTTTTCAAGCAGTCGAAAACTTCTCCTGGAAGATCGGCAGCAAGAACCTCATACTCCCAATTATAAATGACCTAACCGCTACACAGAGTAAAGGGTCTCGAATCTCCTTTGTATGGATACCATCACACATAAATATAACCCATCATAATGAGACTGACATTGCGCCCAAATTAGCGTGTAACAAAGATGAAGTTGAATTAGACCTAGGTATCCCCATCTCTTTTGTCAAAACTTTATTGTTACAAACACTCATGGTCTGATAGGAGAGAAATTACTAACTCCCAACCACCTTAAAGCACCAATATTAAAAGCTATGTTGACCAAACCACACAGTAGAAAGTATCACTGCTACCTTATACACAATCGACTTGATAATGGTCCAGGACGGACCGAAACGACGTCGCCTCTTCACTTTCTAGTGTGTGGTTTCGTCAACATTTTTCAGCCACGTTATTGTGACTCCTCATCTGCTTAAAAGCTATGATTTGTTCAGATCTGAAACCTATGTTTATGGGCAGCACAAAACGTCCACTAGACTGTGCGACACAGTGGTTGCCAGGATCAGGTTGGGTTACCGTTACCTGTGGCAGGTGGCTACAGGTGACGGATCTCCCAATCCTGAGCACTCCAGGTGCAAACTCTGTGAGCAGGAACTGCGGCATGATCTCCCACACTGCATCACCGAATGCCCAGTTTTCTTCGTGTTCTTGATGATATCCTCATAATGCGCCCAATATTTGCAGTGCAGGTTACTGAACATATGACTAACTGTATGACTACCCATCCTGCGAGATGGGGATATTTAGACTCACTGCTGCCTTATTCACTCTTGTGTTCATGATGATATCCTCATAACGAACCCAGAGTCTGTCAGTGCAGACTACTGATCACATGCCTCTGTATGACTAACCATCCTGTGTAATGGGGATTTTAGCATCACGTAGCTAACTTATTAACACACTGTACTCCCCTTCATATAGTCTAGGGTAGCTGCACAAATGCACATGTACCTAAATGTATTAATAAAAAATCCTTTCATATAGTCTAGTCTGTCACCCAATAATGGTAACACCTTTGGGGGTTATGGATGGAATATACAAAACTTGGACTGTTGGGTCCCATAAACGTCCGTGCTCTGTACTGTTAATTTTATTGATGGCCGCCCAAAATGTAGGCACCAAACCCAGGTGCCACTGTGTGTGTGTGGGAGGTCAGGAAGGGTGCCACAGCTCTGGGTCAACATGATAACATAGTGCCTCTCACAGCCTTGTTTATCCTGGGGTCAGGCCTCGTGCCTCCCCTGGCCCCCGTGGACACTGGCACGGTCAACACCACCCAGTGCCACATGGACCGGGCTGGTGCAGTGGCGTGGTCCACCGTGTACCGGGACCCGTCATGTACCGCACATGTACATTCATGTCCGGTACATAATGCATACTGTACCGCGGTACTGGTAAACTTTGGCTGATGGTGGTGGTGGTAGTGGTGTTGGTGGTGGTAGTGGTGCTGATGGTGGTGGTTGTGGATAGGGAAACATTGGAGGTGCGTGTAGGGAGAGGGGAGAGGGGATGGGAAGTGTTCATATGTGTGGATGTGAGTGGGGGGGGGGTAGTGCAGGTGTGGCAAGGGGAGGCAGGGAGCAGGTGTGTGCTTGTAATTACCTAATCGTCGTTACAGGATGTGATCAGATCCAATGATGTCTTCCGCCAACATTATTGTCTGTCATATGGCTTTGTGTGTGTACTCGCCTAGTTGTACACACCTATTGAGATTCTAGGGTCGAGCGGCTGCTCTTGGGCCCCGCTTTTCGACCGTCATTAGGTCAATGCGGGGAATCTTTTCACTCGTTTTTCTAATCATATTTACTTTTTTAAAGCTGAGTAACGAATTGGCTTCGACAAATTCCTTCTCTAGTCCATTCCACGTATTTAGCCTGAGACTGAAAAAGCTCTTTCTAACATCCCTGCGGCTCATCTGTGTCTCCAGTTTCCACCTATGTGCTCCCCTGTGCTCCCCTTCCTCTGTTTCTCACTTTGAACATTACCTCTATATCTAATTTCCAGTTCCCCCTTTATCTTCTGTACGGCGTTATCATGGCTGCCCTGTTTTTTCTCCCCCAACCATTACAACCACCTCCACTAAACACCAGAGAGAGAGAGAGAGAGAGAGAGGGGGGGGGGGAGAAAGAAAAAGAGAGAGAGAGAGAGAGAGAGAGAGAGAGAGAGAGAGAGAGAGAGAGAGAGAGAGAGAGAGAGAGAGAGAGAGAGAGAGAGAGAGAGAGAGAGAGAGAGAAGTAAGAGATAGAAAAGAGAGAGAACAATGAAGTAACAATGGACCAGCAGCAGAAGGTGTTCTACTCACAAAACAATTTCATAACCGGCAATGCTCTTCATTTTCCTTATGTGGGGTGCCTGAGGGCTGGGGTGCCTGAGGGCTGGGGTCCGTGGGTGCCTGAGAGCTGGGGGCTGGAGCGGGATGCTGGGTGAACCAGTGAGCCAGGACCAGCTGTGAACAGCTCACTGTTCCTCTCTCAGAGTCACCTCGGTGTTCACCACTTTTGTTCAACGGAAGATATTAAAAATGAGTCAAAATAATTTATAATGTATATAATTTAAGTAATAATATCATAATACATGCATACGTACATGTATATACACATGTCTACAACATTCTCCCAGCGAGCCCCACCCTCATGGTTATCTTGAGGTTATATTGAGATGATTTCGGGGCTTTAGTGTCCCCGCGGCCCGGTCCTCGACCAGGCCTCCACCCCCAGGAAGCAGCCCGTGACAGCTGACTAACACCCAGGTACCAATTTTACTGCTAGGTAACAGGGGCATAGGGTGAAAGTAACTCTGCCCATTGTTTCTCGCCGGCGCCTGGGATCGACCCCGGGACCACAGGATCACAAGTCCAGCGTGCTGTCCGCTCGGCCGACCGGCCCCCCCTGGTGCGGGGGGCGACCAGCCAGGCCTAATATGGTGATCAATATTCCGAAGAAATGTTATTGATAAAGAATAATAATATATTTCAAATATCACTCCTCCATTAATCGTATTATTCACAATAAAATCCAACCAAATACATGATTCATAAACAGTTTTACATTTACAACAAAGAAAGTTTACACAAAGCTACAGTCCAATAATTACACAGTGATAGACATCCATCAGTCACAGGAGACTATAACAGATTACATAAGTCACAATAACGACACAACCAGAGACACTCTGCTGCTAACAACCTCTTCAGATCACTGTCATACTGCCTGGACTCAACAGGCCTAGAGTAGTCTAAAGCAAACTTATAATTTAAGGCATATAATGTGAGAGTCAGCTCACAGGCTGTTAGGTAATATATTGTGGAGGTGTAGTGAAGATTACCCTTAGAGCGGTGAGACATCTTGGGGCAGTTTATATCACACTATTACGCTAAGACAATTAGAAGTTGAACTTATATACATTAATGACACCAGCACGTTGTTGATATTTGGGGGCCCTCAGCACTCTACATCAACACGGGCCCTCAGCATTACACCAACACGGGCCCTCGGACATCATTAGAAACATGGACAAGTGGGCCCAATGGGACTATAATATGCCCCAGATGCTTCTCCAGACACTTTACTGGAGTGTCTCTGCCTAGTAACTTAAACTTGGCACCTCAACCACACGAGTCCGGTCAGTTACGAGCAGCCACAGCACACTGGCAGGTGCGGACGTCACCTCGTATTCTCCAATATATCTGTTACGAACCCGACTCCATCGTCGCATCATGGAGCAGCGACGTCAACGCCATCTGTGAGTCCGCTCCAGAAACCCCGACAAAATGGACGACGCCATCTGGTGTTGGCAGTATGATACCTGACAGAGACTCTAGATTCTTGCCTTGGTCAGCCCGAAGAGTCGCTGTAGCTGACCTCTGGGGAGGTGGCGCCTAGAAATCAGCGCCATCTATTGGGATATGAGTTGTATGTTAATGTCAGAGTCCGTAATTGGTATTTCTTAGTTCACAAGTACCGGCCAGTTTACTGATGACGTGTCTGTATCCACAGAGGCGACGTAGGGCTGCAGGGGTACGGAGACAGTCAGTCTACCCAGGGCAGCCTATTATCTCTCTACTCCGTTCTGCTTTACGTGAGCAGTGAGCCGCCGCCGAAGAGGAACTGTGTAGTGTTCTACTGTCTGCCAGTGAAGTGGCAGTGACAGAATTCGGCGTACCCGGGACTGGCTAGAGGAAGAGACGACCGACAGTGAGGTGCTACGGAGGAGTGTAACTAGCTAGTTGCAAGAAGCTCCTGCCAGGGGTTCACTACCCTTGTATTTGTTCGTGTAGAGGCCCAGCAGCGCGAGCCTGATGTTCTCTGCCAGCACCAGGCTGGAGAGTGATTGTGGACGTTCACAAGGAGCCCCTAGTGAGACTGTGTATAGGCTGGCCCGTGGCTAGGGTAGACTCGTTAGTGTTTCCCAGTAATGGTTGAGGACGGTACTGGGTGTTGAGGAAACACGGAAGCTGACAAGGCTGCATTGCTTGAGCATCGAGGAGCGTTTAGTGTCCTATGAGAGAGACACATGTGTATATATCAGTGTAGTAATGCTTCGTTTTTTATTCTATTTAAGGTGATGGGAAAGTGATAATATATGAACATATTGATAAAGGATGAAGTGTCGTATTCCTTTCAACCCCCCTCCCCTCCCCCCCGCTTGAGTTTTACTTGCATTGCTAAGCTCACTCCTTGACAGCCACTACCGACTTGGAGTCGGATACTTGTACTTTGGTTCCTTCAACAAAGACCCCGGTTGCGACCCATAGTGGCCGTAACAATATCTTTCACAAATTTCTAGTGTTTCCCAATAGCCTGTTTGGTTGGTGCAAATACAGCTAGATTATAACGGAAAATATTGGCCATAGTACTGCCTATATTGGCTCTTAACTCTTTTTAACAATGGGTCAAGATAGATAACAAACAGAATTGGAACTTTTATACCCCATTTTTAGAGATAAATTTTCACAAGGCATTACTCCATTTTCCAGTAAATGTTCATACCTGATAAGAAATATATAAATATCTTGTGATGACAGGACATAATTTTCTGCTACGCAATTCCCTAAAATGTTTGGTGTGTCGAACTTTATTAAAATCTCTGGAACTGCCTTGTGACTTGATGTAGTGAATAGTTTCTGCCACCACGACACTACAGAACGTGTCGAGTAACCACTTTTGAAACCAAATTGAAACTCAGAGGTGAAAGTCAGTTGCGGCTTGAGTGGGTATAGACCTCTGAGCGTGTGTGACATTAGACTATCTAAAGAAAGAGTCTGGGAAACGGTTTTCCAACTTGTACAGTTTTGTAAAGATCTCCATGAGATCAGCCCTATCGTGTCTGGTTTGTAGTGTTGGTAATACTGATCATGACGAAGTGTTCATGTTAGAGAGTGCAGCTGGGCAGGTGAAGCCACACAACTAACAGCACCTGAAGGTCACATACTGGAAGGTCTCAAGGCAGGATAAGTTATCTTTAACGAGAGCTACCTGTGTCCACAGTGACAAAAGCAGGGCTATAAATCAGCGCATTAGTGGACCATTTGTTGAAAAAGTTGGGACATGGGAGCTGATGCTCAACCCTGAAATTACAATTCACGTGCACACATACAGTGAGAGAGTGCCAGAGAGTGAGAGAAAGTGAGAGAAAGTGAGAGAGAGAGAGAGTGAGTGAGTGAGTTCCTCCCGAGTACAGAATCAGTGTGCGGAGACTTGCATCAAAGGAAACAAAATATTTTGAAAGATACGCTCATCAACAGCACCCCGCCAGAGGGCATCACACACACACACACACACACACACACACACACACACACACACACACACACACACACCATGTTTATCAATTGGTGAGCTTTTGAGGAAGGGAGAGGAGTGGGATTGGAAGATGGTAAAGCAAGCAGTGAAGGGGAGAGGGAGGAAAGTAGACCGGGGAAAAAAGTGGGGCAGGAAGTCAAATGGGAAGGAAGGGAGAACTAGAAGAAGTTGGGCAGGAAGAAAGTCTTGCAGGATAAAATTCTATCGCTTTATTTCTATGACGAAAACACTTAGCTCAATCATTAAATATGCAATAGTCTTGTTATTTGTATAATGTTTGTGTTCAGGCTGTTGTTATTGTTATGCTCATGTTCTCTATTGCAAGTATCATCTCTGAACTCAGTCTTAAAAACAGGCTTTATTCTTTTCATTCAGTCTTTTTCTGAAGACTGATTGCTCGAGTTTCAGGTTACAACTTTGCTCCTAATTTCCCACACTCTGAGGCCAGCTGCCAGCTGGACCCAGTTGGCACCCTCATTAATTAGTTGATAACTGTTTGGGACGTAATATGTCATATGGCTAGGGATATATTACTTAAATGTATTTATTGCTGCCCTATATTTAGTACGCAATGTATAGCCTACCTACCTTGTGTAGCTTCCGGGGATCAATTGGCCCCCGCGGTCCGGTCTCCTACGGTTGACTGATGTAATGAGTCCCGACCTATTTTCTCTATCGACCATCACCCTCACCAGCCTCACGTTCTTCAAGCCATGTTACAAGACGCCAAGAGCCTATCCTGGACGTCACTTGAGAGGACAAGCCATGTTATAAGACGCCAAGAGCCTATCCTGGACGTCACCTGAGAGGACAAGCCATGTTACAAGACGCCAAGAGCCTATCCTGGACGTCACCTGAGAGGACAAGCCATGTTACAAGACGCCAAGAGCCTATCCTGGACGTCACCTGAGAGGACAAGCCATGTTACAAGACGCCAAGAGCCTCCTGGACGTCACCTGAGAGGACAAGCCATGTTACAAGACGCCAAGAGCCTCCTGGACGTCACCTGAGAGGACAAGCCATGTTACAAGACGCCAAGAGCCTCCTGGACGTCACCTGAGAGGACAAGCCATGTTACAAGACGCCAAGAGCCTCCTGGACGTCACCTGAGAGGACAAGCCATGTTACAAGACGCCAAGAGCCTCCTGGACGTCACCTGAGAGGACAAGCCATGTTACAAGACGCCAAGAGCCTATCCTGGACGTCACCTGAGAGGACAAGCCATGTTACAAGACGCCAAGAGCCTCCTGGACGTCACCTGAGAGGACAAGCCATGCTACAAGACGCCAAGAGCCTCCTGGACGTCACCTGAGAGGACAAGCCATGTTACAAGACGCCAAGAGCCTCCTGGACGTCACCTGAGAGGACAAGCCATGTTACAAGACGCCAAGAGCCTATCCTGGACGTCACCTGAGAGGACAAGCCATGTTACAAGACGCCAAGAGCCTATCCTGGACGTCACCTGAGAGGACAAGCCATGTTACAAGACGCCAAGAGCCTCCTGGACGTCACCTGAGAGGACAAGCCATGTTACAAGACGCCAAGAGCCTCCTGGATGTCACCTGAGAGGACAAGCCATGTTACAAGACGCCAAAAGCCTCCTGGACGTCACCTGAGAGCAGCTAGTGGTAAACGTTGTCCTCGCCGTTATTGACTTAACTTAATCGTTGTTCGTCCTTGGTTGGTCCACGACGATCTCATCCCCTTCATCTTGTGGGGGAGCGAAGGACAGTTCTCTCTCGTACCACCTGGGTCTATCTCACCACGTTTCATTGTCTAGGTCTCATTTCTCATATTCTCCTCTTGTATGTGGTCCGGTAGTTCCTCGTTCTCATCGTGCAGAAACTGCACTTGTCTTTTCACCCCCCGTCACTAAGCTCAGACATTGTCTTGTGATTAAGTAAGCCAGACATGGTGACAAGTAAGGTGTCACCAGGTAGTCCACACAACACTGACTAGAGACGTCTGCACCACTCTGCACATGTTAGGGAGCCGAGGGCACATATTAGGCCAGCAGGAGTGGAATGTTGATAGACATGCTGTCTTGTGGGCTTGGGAACGAGGAAGGGAGAATCGAGTGCCCAGATGAGAGTGGAGAAAGAGCAGGTGAAGGGAAGGGGTGCATGTCGGTGCTCGATCCCCGATGGTGTAAGGGATAGGGCACCAATTCTTTCACACATTCTTCGTATCTCGGCAATTATCCTGCTTGATGGGGTTCTGGGAGTTCTTCTACGCCCCAAGCCCGGCCTGACGCCAGGCTTGACTTGTGTGACTTGTGAGAATTTGGTCCACCAGGCTGTTGCTTGGAGCGGCCCGCAGGCCCACATACCCACCACAGCCCGGTTGGTCCGGCACTCCTTGAAGAAAACAATCTAGTTTTCTCTTGAAGATGTCCACGGTTGTTCCGGTAATATTCCTTATAGTCGCTGGGAGGATGTTGAACAACCGCGGACCTCTGATGTTTATACAGTGTTCTCTGATTGTGCCTATGGCACCTCTGCTCTTCACTGGTTCTATTCTGCATTTTCTTCCATATCGTTCACTCCAGTACACTGTTATTTTACTGTGTAGATTTGGTACTTGGCCCTCCAGTATCTTCCAGGTGTATTTTATTTGATACCTTTCCTGTCTCCTTTCTAGTGAGCACATTTTGAGAGCTTCGAGACGATCCCAATAATTTAGATGCTTTATCTCGTCTATGTGTGCCGTATATGTTCTCTGTATTCCCTCTATTTCAGCAATCTCTCCTGCTCTGAAGGGGGAAGTGAGTACTGAGCAGTACTCAAGACGGGACAACACAAGTGACTTGAAGAGTACAAATATTGTGATGGGATCCCTGGATTTGAAAGTTCTCGTAATCCATCCTATCATTTAGTTTAGTGTTTACTCCTGATGGGGCAAACCTTACCTTTGGGGAGGGGAAAGTAGGTTAGGGGAGGGGATGAGGCGTGGGGGAGAGTGCGGACAGACGTGGTGGCGGAGGCCGAGGGAGGGCAGATGGGCCGCTCTTACAAGCACTGGAGACTATTGGCGAACTATGAATAATCCATCAGACCCAACAGTGTCCTCTGGCAGGTCGCTTACACTCCCTTGACACACAGGCGGGGGGCATGTACCCCTTCCTCCTCCTCCGCCCTGCTTTCAAACCTTCAGTTCACACACACACACACACACACACACACACACACACACACACACACACACACACACACACACACACACACACACACACACACACACGCGCGCGCGCGCACACACATACCCACACAGCGTCAGTCTCACCACAGTGTCGCGGCCGCTTGACGAACGCGGCGCGACGCGACACGCCACAAAACAATTGTGAAAGACAGCAGTGTGAGGCGCGTGTAAGACCGGGAGATATTACAGCAGCAGGTGGAGCTGTACGGTGCTGCGGGTGTGATCAAGAGGCAGCTGCCAGCCAGCATCATTGGTGCCTCATGCTGTACCTCTGTAATCTGTGGCTGCTAGACATGTGTGACTCTGTGTCTGTATTCCCCCTATTGCCGCCATCACCATCCAACGGTCTCGTCCCGCATTTCCAACCGTCGGTTGTCTAATAACTGTACCGACCTAATTACCTCTCTTATAGGTTGACCATTGACCATCTCCAGGATACAATGCCCAGCCACTGTCTAACTCCCAGGCACCTGTTGACAGCTGGCTGGACAGAGGCATGAGGGCATCCCTGGGGTCTGGACTACAAGGACGAGCCAGGCATAAAGGCCAGGCTCATCCTTCCATCCTGCCACCTCCAGGAGCTCCTCTTATAAATCCTTCACCCACCTACTTTAAATACAAATAATTGTCAACAGAACCACTGCATCCCAACACACGGTGTCAGAGCACACAGCCACACGGGTGACCAAGTGACCCAGCATGCGGGGTCTTTGCCTGCCTGTGTCTTTTACCTTGAGGTTACCTTGAGATGATCTCGGGGCTTAGCGTCCTCGCGGCCCGGTCGTGGAGCAGGCCTCCTGGTTGTTGGACTGATCAACCAGGCTGTTGGACGCGGCTGCTCGCAGCCAGACGTATGAATTACAGCCTGGTTGATCAGGTATCCTTTGGAGGTGCTTATCCAGTTCTCTCTTGAACACTGTGAGGGGTCGGCCAATTATGCCCCTTATGTGTAGTGGAAGCGTGTTGAACAGTCTCGGGCCTCTGATGTTGATAGAGTTCTCTCTCAGAGTACCTGTTGCACCTCTGCTCTTCAACGAGGGTATTCTGCACATCCTGCCATGCCTTCTGGTCTCATGTGATGTTATTTCTGTGTGCAGGTTTGGGATCAGCCCCTCTAATATTTTCCATGTGAAAATTATTATGTATCTCTCCCGCCTGCGCTCAAGGGAGTACAGATTTAGGCTCTTTAGTCGATACCAATAGTTTAGGTGTTTTACTGAGTGAATTCTAGCAGTAAAGGATCTTTGCACGCTCTTCAGGTCAGCAATTTCTCCAGCTTTGAAAGGGGCTGTCATTGTGCAGCAGTACGGTGGGATCCTACCTACGGGCCTGCCCTTGGGATTCGTGTTCTCAACCTTGGGACTCGTGTTCTCAACCTTGGGACTCGTGTTCTCACCCTTGGGACTCGTGTTCTCACCCTTGGGACTCGTGTTCTCATCGTCATGGCGGTCCGGTCTTATGTCAGTTATGTCTGTCTTGTTGCTTTATAACTTCTGCAACAGTTACACTCTTGGTGGGAGGGACTGGTGGGAGGGACTGGTGGGAGGGACTGGTGGGAGGGACTGGTGGGAGAGACTGGTGGGAGGGACTGGTGGGAGGGACTGGTGGGAGAGAATGGTGGGAGAGACTGGTGGGAGGGACTGGTGGTAGAGAATGGTGGGAGGGACTGGTGGGAGAGACTGGTGGGAGAGACTGGTGGGAGGGACTGGTGGTAGAAAATGGTGGGAGGGACTGGTGGGAGGGACTGGTGGTAGAGACAGGACAGTTAAGGTGAGGGTGGGGGGGGGGTAACAGCCCAAGGGAACTAAGACAAGATGAAGGGAAGATATGATTGCCATTCTCAGAGTTTTCTTTTGTCTCGAGAATGAACTGAAAACTCACAAGTTTGTTTCTTGTGATGTTAATGTTCTGGAAGTACGAGGTAAGTGGTGAGGGGAAGGGAGGGAGAGAGAGAGTGAGAGAGAGAGATAACAGCTGTCCAGAGGCCTTAATAAAGTACCTTTATTGTCTCCATTCACACATTGTCTCCACTGTTCCTTATACATGGTATTATGCTTTCTAGCCGAAGGATAAATATTATTAACGATGGCGTTCCGTTAAGTAGCACAATGTTGTTAAGTGTAGCCGCCGCTGTGGTGGAGGGAGCTGTGGTGCAGGTAGCAGAGTTCTCCACCACACTTCACATACACTTCCACACACAAGGAGACCCCACCAGAGTGGTGGCGGGTTAGTTGTAAAGTCTGGGTTGGTGCGCCAGCTCGGTGGCCCCAAACTCCTCGTCGATTCGGGCACATATCTTGGTCAATGGGTTAAGGTGCGCGTCTTGATGGAGTTACCGAGGACGCTCGTTCGAACCCCGTCTTGCTTCAAATATTTTATCATTGATATATCGTGTTATGGGGACGTCACTGAGTACCCCGGGTACCTGTTATCCTGCGAGAAGAACAGAAGCATCACGTGGTACAAACTCAGCCACTTTGTTCCTTATCCGGCTGAGGATAAAGTCCCAGTCCCTATCCTGGGACTTTATCCTCAGCCATTTGCACTATGACCCCCGAGAGCTGTCCGCTGAGCCGCGATGACTTGTGTGTGTGTGTGTGTGTGTGTGTGTGTGTGTGTGTGTGTGTGTGTGTGTGTGTGTGTGTGTACGCCCACCCGCAGGTTGCGTAAAGACTCTTCATGTAAATCACACGAAATTATGGAGAGGATGATCAAAGTTTATGAGTGTCGTGAATGCATTAGTTAAGAGCGGCGCTGGCTGGCTGGCTGACTGGCTGGCTGGATGGCTGCCTGGCTGGATGGCTGGCTGGCTGGCTGGTAGCTGGCTGGATGGCTGACTGGCTGGATGGCTGGCTGGATGGCTGGCTGGTAGCTGGCTGACTGGTAGCTGGCTGACTGGCTGGATGGCTGACTGGCTGGATGGCTGGCTGGCTGGCTGGCTACCTGGCTGGCTACCTGGCTGGCTGGCTGGCTAGTTGGCTGGCTACCTGGCTAGCTGGTAGCTGGCTGGATGGCTGGCTGGCTGGCTGGCTGGCTGCCTGCCTGGCTGGCTACCTGGCTGGCTACCTAGCTGGCTGGCTGGCTGGCTAGTTGGCTGGCTACCTGGCTAGCTGGTAGCTGGCTGGATGGCTGACTGGCTGGATGGCTGGCTGGATGGCTGGCTGGCTGGCTGGCTGGCTGCCTGGCTGGCTACCTGGCTGGCTACCTGGCTGGCTGGCTGGCTGGCTACCTGGCTAGCTGGTAGCTGGCTGACTAGCTGGCTGGCTGCCTGGCATGAAGTTTGAGCCTGTAAACGTAACATGAACCTCCAGCATCGAACCCCAGATTAATTGTCTAGCAAGAGCGTCTAGCAATAGCGAGAAACGGAAGGGAGGAATAGAATTATCAGGGGAAAGCGCCAAGCCATTACGACTATATAGCACTTGGAAGGGGTCAGGATAAGGATTATGGATGAGACGGGGGGGAAAGGGGAGGAATGGTGCCCGACCATTTAATCCCCGAACGGTCAGGGATTGAACACCGACCTGCATGACAGGAGACCGTCGCTCTACCGTCCAGCCCAAGTGGTTGGGTACCCAGATGTTTTACACTCCCTTGTTCTTCTGTTCACTTTTTCTCTTGTATCAGCTAGTATAATTATCGTAAATATTAATATTATCGTTATTATTATCAATATTGTCATCATTAGCATTAATATATTTATCATTATTATACAAAAACATTTTTGTGCTAAAAGTGTTTTTGTCCATTTGCCAGAAGTTTTGAGTGATGACGTCACTGGTCTTGGGTCTCCAGTCTGTTGCTAAAAAACGTTGTTCATTTTTGTTACGGGATGACGGGAGCGCCGTGGTGGAGGTCTCCGCCGGCCCACTCAACACGTCTCTGGCATTATAGAAGGGAAGCGATAACGCCAGAAGTGTGTGTACTGATCATTCATGAGCTTCCTTGTACCACTCACTGTGTCACTACGAGAGCACAGTCTCACCAGACCAGCGGTGTCTAAGGTGCCAGTGTCACCAGACCACCGGTGTCTAAGGTGCCAGTGTCACCAGACCAGCGGTGTCTAAGGTGCCAGTGTCACCAGACCAGCGGTGTCTAAGGTGCCAGTGTCACCAGACCAGCGGTGTCTAAGGTGCCAGTCTCACCAGACCAGCGGTGTCTAAGGTGCCAGTGTCACCAGACCAGCGGTGTCTAAGGTGCCAGTGCCAGGCAGGGTGTTAACAGCGAGCGTAGGTCCCCAAGCAACACTGGGAAAGAGTATCCACTGGGAAGGGTACTCCGCCAGGGGTGCCACCAGGCAGGGCGGCCCACCTCTCACGGGGCTCCACCGCGAAACATCAGATTAGCTAGGCTAAGGGCTACCTTCTTCTGCATTATCCGGAACAGAGAGAGGGAGAGAGGGAGGGAGAGAGGGAGATAGAGAGATAGAGAGAGAGAAGGGGGGGAGGGGGGCCAGAGACAGAGTCAACTCCGTCGTTACATAATTGTTAAGTCTCTTTGACGAATGAATTAATTATTTTGTTGTAATCCCCTTTTTTTCATTTTGAGATTTCTGGGGTGATTAATGATGCATGCAGAGCGAGGGGGTGGGGGGGGGGTGGTAGTGGTGTTGGTGATGGTGGTGTTGGTGGTGATGGTGATGGGGGTGGTGGTGGTGATGGTTGTGGTGATGGGGGTGGCGGTGGTGGTGATGGTGATGGAGATGGGGGTGGCGGTGATGGTGGTGGTGGTGGTGATGGGGGTGGCGGTGATGGTGATGGTGGCGGTGGTGGTGATGGTGATGGTGATGGTGGTGGTGATGGTGATGGAGATGGGGGTGGCGGTGATGGTGGTGGTGATGGGGGGTGGCGGTGGTTTTGATGGTGATGGTGATGGGGGTGGTGGTGATGGTGGTGGTTCGGGTAATGTAGTGTTGGTGTTTCTTCAACCTCACTCACTCACTCACTCACTCACTCATTCACTCATTCTCTGCAAGGTACCTTGCAACAAGGTACCTTGCAACAAGGGGTAACACAGTACTGTACGTACACATTTACGAGTGCGTCTTGGGGGGTGTCGGGTGAAGTATGGAGGAGCAGTAACCAGGTGACCGTGACGGTCACTGACCACCGTGACGGTCACTGACCACCACGGCGGCGCTGCTGGGCGCGGCTGGAACACCAGTCACCGCACATAAACAATAGCGGGGAGGAACCTGTGAAAGGTTTAGTGAGTTACATGTTAATATGTCCAGTTGATTTGTTTGATTAGTTAACGAATGTCTTCCTTCAAGATGGGATCCGTTGTGAGAGTCCCTCATGGCCGAGGTAGTGAGGGAGTGAGGGACTTCCTCACAATACACTCGCTGCCTCACACTTCAACACACTCATGTCAACACTGTGAGGCGTGGCCTACCGTCTCTCCAGAATTCTCTGCAAATTTTCAGGAAAGAGGACAGAACAAAAAACTGAAATTATCTACATTTTGAATTGCAAATTTGATAATTTTAATGAATTTTTTAGCCGTTATGGGACAGAATATTTTGGGTTAATGTAATTATTTTGTTGAATGTTGTTTGGTGAGACTTAATGATGTGTTTGTGGAGGAGGAGGTGCAGGGGCAGGAGGAGGGGAAGGAGGAGGAGGGGAAGGGGCAGGAGGAGGAACTATAAGAATGAAAGAAGAGAAGATAAGAGACGAAATGGAATGAGTTGACGAGGAAAGGAAAAGCGAGGAGAGGGAGTAAAGAAAGAGAGAGAGGAAGGGGAGGGAGGAAGGGACTAGGAAGAGGGATGAGAGGAGAAGGAAAGCGAGAGTGAGAGAGAAGAGGGAGAGGACCTGGTAATGGGAGACACGCACGCAATTTTCACAAGAAGTATGTAGCTCTACAATGTGTGTGTGTACTCACCTATTTGTGCTTGCGGGGGTTGAGCTTTGGCTCTTTGGTCCCGCCTCTCAACCGTCAATCAACTGGTGTACAGGTTCCTGAGCCTACTGGGCTCTGTCATATCTACATTTGAAACTGTGTATGGAGTCAGCCTCCACCACATCACTGCCTAATGCATTCCATCTGTTAACTACTCTGACACTGAAAAAGCTCTTTTTAACGTCCCTGTGGCTCATGTGGGTACTCAGTTTTCACCTGTGTCCCCTTGTTCGAGTTCCACCCGTGTTAAATAGTTTATCTTTATCTACCTGTCAATTCCTCTTGAGAATTTTCGTAGGTCGTGATCATGTCATAATTTTTCCATCATCAGCAAACAATGAGAGGAACGAATCTATACCCTCTGGGAGATTATTTACATATATCAGAAACAGTATAAATCCAAGGACTGAACCCTACGGGACTCCTCGAAAATCCGAGACCTTTTACCTCTCACAGTGACTCGCTGTCTTCTGTTGCTTAAGTACTCTCTTATCCAGTGGAGTACCTCCCCTTTCACTCCTGCCTGCATCTCCAGTTTGTGCACTAGTCTCTGGTGTGGTACTGTGTCAAAGGCTTTCTGGCAATCCAAAAATATGCAGTCTGCCCAGCCCTCTCTTTCTTGCCTGATTTTTGTTGCCTGGTCGTAGAATTCAATTAATCCTGTTAGGCAGGACCTGCCATCTCTGAACCCATATTGATGTTGTGTTACAAAGTTCTTCCTCTCCAGATGTTCCACTAGCTTTTTCTGCACACTCGTTTCCATCATCTTGCATGGAATGCAAGTTAGGGACACTGGCCTGTAGTTCAGTGCCTCCTTCCTATCACCTTTCTTGTATTTTGGGACTACATTGGCCGTCTTCCAAATTTTTGGCAGTTCATCTGTTACTAGTGACTTGTTGTACACCATAGAGAGTGGCAGGCACAGTGCTTCTGCTTCTTCCTTTAGAATCCATGGTGAGATTCCATCTGGGCCTGTAGCCTTTATCACGTCCAAATCTAGCAGATGCTTCCTCACTTCCCCACTGGTAATCACAAACTCCTCTAGTGGTAACACGTGTGTGTGTGTGTGTGTGTGTGCGTGTGGTCACCTAGTTGTGATTGCGGGGATTAAGCTCTGGTTCTTTGGGCCCGCCTCTCAACTGTCAATCATTCCAGTTTTGTATGTTTTTTCACACACACACACACACACACACCAGGAAGCAGCCCGTGACAGCTGTCTAACTCCCAGGTACCTATTTACTGCTAGGTGAACAGGCATGTGGAAGCATGTGAACAGGGGGCGTACACTCACCTATATATGCTTGCAGGAATGGCATCCAGCCCCACATTCCGCATCGTCTGGTGGAGACTCATAGCTCTTGTGTCAGATCAGGTTCCAGCTTAAAGACATTTCATTAAGCGCTTCATATACTTTTTATCATTCTTCATATAACGCCCCCCCCCCACTCCCCCCCCCCCCTACCACTCTGCGTAAAGCGATCAGATGACTCATTCACAGTCATCTGACTCCTGAAGTGACTATGGAACGGTTGAGGTTGGGACCTGCTCTTGGCTGCCATGTTATTCGCATACTGCTTCTCCGCCACACTCTGAATTTCTGTGTACTCGTTCTTCGTTCTTTTGTATTTACCATGATTACCTAATGTTCCGTGTTCCTATTATTTCTTGTCTGGTCTTTTGTTTCTTTTCTTTGCCTCCAGACACTGCCTGGTGAACCACGAGGTGATGCTAGTCTTGCTTCCCCTTAACCATTAGTGGGAGTATGAATCATTCTTCAGCTTCGTTTGTCCGTTCCGTAGCTCATCGTCGTCTGTGTTTAGTCTTCTCTGGGTTATCTTTTCCCATGCTCTTCCCTTCAGGAGTTCTCTGACCTTCTGGTGTTACTCTTTCCACTTTTCACGTTGCTTTCTAACATTTATTTTCAGCACTTATTCTAAGAATAAGAACACAGTGCTTGATTTATCTTTAGTGGTCAATGTTTTCAATGTGGTTTTCCTGACGGGTGAAAAGCAGGTCTATTCCAGGTGGGTAGTTACCATCCCTTCTCCTTCTGTCCTCCTTGGCGTCACGAAGTTCCTTTCTACCACTTCTACAAGCTGTGTTCTCTATTTCTCTTCTTCACCTCTCAGGTCCATTATTTCCCAGTCAATTTAATTATGATTGAAGTCTCTCATTACTAGCGGCTTTGTTTGTGGGTTGTCTGAGCCACCCTTTACAGCGGGTATTTATGAATGATCTCTTCATAACTTTATATTCTTCATAACTTTATATTCTTCATAACATTATTCTTGCCTCGCTACTCTGGGGTCGTCGGGGGACGGAACATCTCACAGTCACGACCACTTCCTCACCCTCCATCACACTACACCCCACGAAATAGACCTTATACTCACTTGCCTCCTTCAAGCAAATTGATCCAAAGGTCCATTTTCTTTTTCTTTTCCCATCCCCTCCCCCCCCCTCTCTGACGTCTCCCCCCTCTCTCTGAAATCTTGCACTTCAGCATTGGTGCACCATAGCCTTAGAATGTTCAATGTGTGTGTACACGCGCTCATGTGTGTGTGCACGCGCGCATGTGTGTACATGAATGTGTATGGTTGTATGTGTTCTTATCCCAGTTGGCAAGGTCGCGTTTCAGTTCTTGGGCTCCGTCGTTCGCCTGCTTAAATGACTGTCAAGCCCTCTATAATTTGTGAACTGGTTTTCAGAGTTTGAGTCTTCCATTTCCTCGTGTTACGTCCGATCTCGCCGCGCAGCTCGACCTGCACCAGTAGATCTCCAGCTCCCGCCCTTACCCTCACCTGCCTCCCTATGCGCTCCTCACAACATCTTGAACGAACACTATATATACACAGACACACAGGGACGGGGAGAAATGGAGCGTTATGCTGAGACCAACGAGAAGGAAGGAAGCTTTTACTGAAGACTGACACGTGTGAGCACGTCACACAGTGCAAGCCTTAGTCTAGTTCTTAATATTGTCTATTGGGCTTATCCTCGACCCCTCTCCCTCCCTCTCCCTCCCTCTCTCTCTCTCTCTCTCTCTCTCTCTCTCTCTCTCTCTCTCTCTCTCTCTCTCTCTCTCTCTCTCTCTCTCTCTCTCTCTCTCTCTCTCTCTCTCTCTCCCACCTTCCATACAACCCTGTAAGTGATATTGGGAGCTGCACATACAACTTGTCTCTCACTCTATTTCTCTCGTTCACTCGCACCTTGTCATGGCTGAGAGTGAGCGTCACTCAGCATAAACCTTCCCGCCACCCGTGGCCCTGTGTCTCACTCCTCGGGCCGCCCCGCCACCCGTGGCCCTGTGTCTCACTCCTCGGGCCGCCCCGCCACCCGTGGCCCTGTGTCTCACTCCTCGGGCCGCCCCGCCACCCGTGGCCCTGTGTCTCACTCCTCGGGCCGCCCCGCCACCCGTGGCCCTGTGTCTCACTCCTCGGGCCGCCCCGCCACCCGTGGCCCTGTGTCTCACTCCTCGGGCCGCCCCGCCACCCGTGGCCCTGTGTCTCACTCCTCGGGCCGCCCCGCCACCCGTGGCCCTGTGTCTCACTCCTCGGGCCGCCCCGCCACCCGTGGCCCTGTGTCTCACTCCTCGGGCCGCCCCGCCACCTCTCTCACTCATGAACAGCTTGTAGTGATCGCTCGCCCCTGTGTTATGGTGTTTGTAAATGTGTTCTGTGTTATGGTGTTTGTAAACACCAAGACTAAACCTAACCTTAAAACACAGGTAACCAAACCAAAGTGAACCATGTAGACCTAAGCAAGGCCTAGACACGGGCTTCATACCACCGGATGATCCAGTAGCCTGTGGCTATTATTTAAGACAAACCAAAAAAAGAGGTTAGGAACATTAGGTTGTTTAGTGCAATGTTCCCCCAGAACACTATCAGACAGCAGGTTTACAACCAGGACCCAGGCTGCAGCTGGGGGCCCAGGAGGGAACTGCTTGATGGGAAGGTATTCACACGTCCCCACCACAGCGGGGGCTCGAACTTGGGTCCTCTCCCTTGTGGAGCGAGCCGGTGACGGGGCTGTCCACTATATCACCGGGTGGTGTTAAGGCTGAACTGTTGTTACAGACTCTCTACACCTGTCAACACCTGCGTGAGACACAGACACTCTATACCTGTTAACACCTGCGTGAGACACAGACACTACACCTGTCAACACCTGCGTGAGACACAAACACTCTACACCTGTCAACACCTGTATGAGACAGAGACACTCTACACCTGTCAACACCTGCATGAGACACTCTACACCAATACCAATATGGTTCTCCGTCTTGGTGCTTTAAAGAGTCATTACTAAGACCAAGTTACGGCCACATCCAACAGAAAAATAATGTTTACTTAACATCTCTGCGAATTGTAGCGTCATTAATTATATATGAGAAACTGGACACATTTGTAAACAAAGATGCATTTTGGCTGCTTTTTAACTTGACGTTCCAATATTCTCCTGTCACGCTTCCTGCCTGTCCCTCATGGCGGCTCATGACGCCACTGATGGGTCCAGTGTTGATAAACAAATTATTACACTTCCTACGTATATGCTTGAAAGGAATCCTGAACATTTAGGTCTCTTTAGACTTCTTATTTGTCTAAATGACTTCAGTAATTACGGAAATTACAGACAGATATCGATTAAGGCAGTGACTGGGATACTCCCGGACGCAGGTTCGAATCCTCGTCACGGCCCTTGTGGATTTGTTCAATTACGGAAAGTCTGGGTATTTATTTCTGTATTGAGGTGGTGTTTCGTGTTCTTATCTGTCAGAAGCGCTTAACACGCAACTTATTGAAGCCTTACTAAGAACAATAGGTCTTTAATTACAAAATATAAATATTTCCCCGTTGGAAGTAGGATCTTTATTTTGAAATCAAACAATATTATGTCTAATGGAAACGAGGTTGTGTGGGGGGGGGGAACGTTTAACAAATTAACAAATCAAACGTTCTCCATTCTGGCGGCAAAAATCGGTCACCTTTTCTGGTTACTTCAAACAGTTTGGGGAATGGGTTGACAAAAACAATCACTACGCAAAAGCTATAGTTATCTACCGAAGACTATTTACACAGAGCTGCTACTGTTTTGTTTTTATATGCGAGAGATAGAAGTCTTTCCTCTTTGCTCTCTCTCTCTCTCTCTCTCTCTCTCTCTCTCTCTCTCTCTCCAAAAGAGGTATGAGGCTCGTATCACTATTCACCTAAAATTTTTACGTCAAAAGTTGTTCCACTTTGTTGCCGCCTCAGAAATTTTGTTGAAGTTTGGCGTCATTATGGCGCCACCTGCTGGAGGCGGTGACGAGGACGTTGTGGCGACGACGGCCAACGCCTCCACTATGTACGCAGATCACAGCAACGTGATATAAGGGATGATCTTCGGAGCGGGACGGCAGGATGGAACCCGTCTCAGGGGAGACCCAGGTTCGCCGCTTCTGACCTTTCTAAGTTCATTCCTGTTCCGTTTCGCCACTCGTTCCCTCTCTATTCTTTTTGGTCAATCCCAAACATTGGTCATCACTCCTTTCACACCCTTCCCAGGATCCTTGAGGCGTGTCCGGCCTTCTCGGTCGCTTCCTTCCTTCAATCCGGCCCCTCTTAGTGGTTCATCTGGCTAATTCTTCCACCCACTGGGAGTTTGCTCACTGAGTGGCCCTTCACCCTTCTGCTGATTGGTTCTCCTTTTTTCTTGCTGTGATCGCTGATTGGCTGATCCCGCAGTGATGCCATATGGTAGGGAGCTCATATCCGGATGCAGTACCTGTGTCAGTCTCCCAATTTTAAATCTTTTATTAAATTTTGTGTGTATTTTTATGTGGGTGTGAACAACACTTTTATCAGGAACAGCCACCTGTCCCATCATCATTTATCACCCCGTTCCATGGAAAATAACACGCGCGCCCACACACACACACACACACACACACACACACACACACACACACACACACACACACACACACACCTACAGAATTCTCAGGGGAATTGTCACCCCCGCCAGCACAACTAGGTGAGTACACACACACACAACGAAAGCCAAACAGAGGGAGAGAGAGATAAAGCACAATTCCCCGCCAACACTTACAGGCGAGCACAGACAGTGAGACAGGTCACAGACAGTGAGACAGGTCACAGACAGTGGAAGAGACAGGGGAGATCATTAGTGCCTAACATTGACTATACAACGTCAACACGCATTAATTGGCTCCGTCAGCACCAACTGTCACATGTGGCAACCCCGCTCTCGAGTGTCACGGTGCCATAAGCGACCACAACATACGATGGACGCTAATAACCACCATCTTACACACATAACCAAATTGTGCATCGCTTTAGGCTCTGAAGGCAATTCTCTCCACCTCAATGGGGGAGAAGAAAGTTTTGGGAATTCGCAAAATATAATCAGTTTGCACAAAGCGCAATTGCTGCAGATAAAAGTAATGATACTCATAGAAAACTGGATTTTCTATTTCTGTAATGTTCTTATCCACAGAAACTGGGCTGAGAATCGCACAGACTTCGCTAATGTCACCGCCGGCGACACTTTGCACTTCATTAAATGCGAGAAAAATTATAATACCTTCTTATTTACACTTATTTTTATGAATTGAAAAGGGGGAGATAATGAGAAGGAGAGAGAGAGAGAGAGAGAGAGAGAGATTAGAATATAATCATGAAATTTATGGAAAGATGTGGAGGTTTCCACTCACGTCATTTCACGACGACTCGGTGGGTGGGATAATTAGCAAATCGCATGAAGTGTGTCACTGTTACCTATCTGTCTGTCTGTCTGTCTCTGCCTGTCTGTCTGTCTGTCTGTACATCAGTTGCATGTCCATCTGGTAGTCAGTCATTCCTCGGTTATACCAAGTCTGTCAATCAAAAGTAAGTCAGTTACAATTACCAACGACCCCATAACAATGACAGTGCTCACTCTCTCCCCATTACCGGCAGTGTTCACTGTATTATTCCTGTTCCTGTTGTTCACTAATACTTGAAGTCTTCTGTCCAATTCTTTATGTATACACTATGCCAGTCGGCACGCAGGGCTCTGCGTATACATGAGTTTATCACACTAGTCTTACATCTCTCTGGGCTTTCTGAGTGGCCGGTCACACATTCCAGTGTTGATGTGTTGAGTATAACCTCGTGTGGTGAAGTGTAGCTCTCACCTTCACATCAGGAGAGGCAGTGTACCATCGATGACTGGGTCAGGAGTAAGTTTAAATAATGAGTATTGAGTTTACTTACCCAAAAGTGATGGAAGAGATGGGATGGAGGTGAAGAGGCAGGGGAAAAGTGGGATGAGGGGAATGGACGACAGAGAGGGGAAGGTGATGGGAGAGAGACTAAATAATATCCCATAGGGGAGTGTTAATATGATGACCATTACATATGGGATCATCCCTTGGGACCCTCATCCCTTGGGACCCTCATCCCTAGGGACTCTCATCCCTTGGGACCCTTGATGTGTCTATAGTCCGCCTCCTGTACCAGCGGGAAGCCTCTCATGTCTATTAGACACCTGTCTTGTGAGTGTCCCAGCTGGTCGTGTCCTGGGGTCTTGTGAGTGTCCCAGCTGGTCGTGTCCTGGGGTCTTGTGAGTGCCCCGTCTGGTCGTGTCCTGGGGTCTTGTGAGTGTCCCAGCTGGTCGTGTCCTGGGGTCTTGTGAGTGTCCCAGCTGGTCGTGTCCTGGGGTCTTGTGAGTGTCCCAGCTGGTCGTGTCCTGGGGTCTTGTGAGTGTCCCAGCTGGTCGTGTCCTGGGGTCTTGTGAGTGTCCCAGGTGGTCGTGTCCTGGGGTCTTGTGAGTGCCCCGTCTGGTCGTCTCCTGGGGTCTTGTGAGTGTCCCGACTGGTCGTCTCCACTGACCGCCAGGGGACCTTCAAAACAGGACCACACATCATCTTGTACTCCTATCCGTTGTTTAGAGTGTCACGCGCGTCTAATATTCAAACAAAATTTAGTCTCTAGTAAATGAAATTATTCTTCACTTTAAATCCAAACATCTTAGGCTAGTAACGTTGACTTTAGCCTAGAAAAATACAATAATGTTTATCTCACAATTATCACTATGCTTCTGCCAGTAAATTGTATTCCACTAAAATGAATGCACTCTTCACATCATCGTAAATCGTCATACAGTGCAAGATACATACATAAGACCATACACAGTATATGCATCAATAATAATAATAACAAAGGGACATCGTAAGTTGTCCCTGAGGACGACCTAATTCATAGGGACAAGGGAGTGTTCCGTGACGTACTGACGTATGTGACCAGTCTCCGCTTCTCGTGGTCTGGGACCTCGTGAGGTCAACGCCACACACACCGTCCTGCTGCACGACCCCACACGTGTGCTCTTGTCGTTACTTCCGGCGTTACTCTACTCTGTTTACTTGGCGTGTTCCTGATGCTCCCCCTCTGTCTTTGTCCCTCGTACCCCGGCACTGGTCCTTAAACCTGTGCCGGGGGGGAGGGGGGTTAAAGACCATTGCGGGCCAGTCCTTTAAGCTCAAAGGACCGGGTATTAAGAGGGGACAGTGCAGCCAGCTCCCCCCCCCCCTCCCCTTTCGGCACGAAGCTACCGATAACCTGTTCTTCTGGTGCAGGGGAGCCCTGAAGATAGTGGTAGTACTCACACTGAGATGTGAGAGTACTACTCATGACCTCACACAAGCCTCACGGGTGTCACACCTGCAGCTAAACCGGTGGTCTTGCCCTTCGTGTAGTCACACTTCCAAATGTCACTAATTATAGTTTTCAGGTACACAGTCGCCCACACTGGCTCAGGGCGGCCATGTAACACTGCTTACTGACATGGGTAATCAATCAACTGCTTCGCAGAGGCACTTCACTGCCTCACTGTTACTGCTACACAGCAAAGCAGTAGGCGATCTAACATGCTCTACACTTCCTACTGCAGCACTTCCGCTGGCCACACTATCGCTTAGGTAGCAGGACTGCATTTGGAATTCGCTGGACTTCATACCTCATGCACCGGTGACTCTTGTAGACCAGCCTTGCTCTTCGGGCAAGGCTCGGTGGGCTCCCACACTCAGTGGTTCCCTAGATGAATGTGTACACACACACACACACACACACACACACGTCTGGTAGCTGAGCGGACAGCGCGCAGGACTCGTAATTCTGTGGCCCGGGTTTCATTCCCGGACTAGGCAGAAACAGATGGGCAAAGTTTCTTTCACCCTGATACTCCTGTTACCTAACAGTAAATAGGTACCTGGGAGTTAGACAGCTGTTACGAAGGTGCTTCCTGGGTGTGTGTGTGTGTGGGAAAAGAAATAAAAATAGTTAGTTATAATTAGTTACAGATGATTGATTGACAGTTGAGAGGCGGGCCGAAAGAGCAGAGCTCAACCCCCACAAGAACAACTAGGTGAATACACACACACATACACACACACACACACACACACACACACACACACACACACACACACACACGTGTGCGCGCGATAGCGTGTTGAGGCGGAGTGTGAGGGTGTTAAGGGTATCGTTGGTATTGTAATGAGGCAGTTCGTGTCGAGATGTTTTCCCTCGGCGGCCTCCAGCCACACGTCTGGCACCGGGGCTCTCAGTCTCATGCTCCCTACTGTGCTCTCTGATGTATTGTGTTGTTCTTCTTCCTCACCATCATCACTGCTCCCTCCTCGTCACCCTCCTCCTTGCAGCGTCCTCTTTGGTGGCTGCTTCCTGTTCTAACTTTAGTTGAGAGAGAGAGAGAGAGAGAGAGAGAGAGAGAGAGAGAGAGAGAGAGAGACAGACAGACAGACAGACAGACAGACAGACAGACAGAGAATACACATCTCGTTCAATTCTCCTTTATATTATTAATCACCGCCAACAATATTTAGCCTGAAACCAGGTGGCGTCTTAACGGGAACTAAAACTCTGACAAAACTCATTCTTAAACAAGTGGCATCTTAGAGGGAACTTTTCAAGTCAGACCCTCGGGACCTTTTTAAGCATGGCAGCTTGGCGGGAACTTCCCCCCCCCCCCCCAAAAAAAAAACAGTTCCCGCTAAGTAACATTTTAAATCCCACTACTTCCCTCACCCTTCACAGGACCCATCCACCTGTCCCTCACCCTTCACAGGACCCTCCATTCCCACTACTGAGGGATAGGTGGATGGGTCCTCTGAGGGTTATGGTGACAGTGGGTAGAGGGGTGGAGGAGATGGACGGAGGGATGGTAGAGGGGTGGGTGGCTGATGGGTTGGGGGGGGGTCTGATGGATGGTGACGGCCAAGGATAGGGGATGATAGCATGGACCGGGTGCTGCATTATACAAAAGGGATAACTTTTGGCAGTGATTAATAATATATAGGAGAATTGGAATTATTATTGGATATAATATATTGGAGAAATGTGTATTCTCTCTCTGTCTCTGTCTGTCTGTCTGTCTGTCTGTCTGTCTGTCTGTCTGTCTGTCTGTCTGTCTGTCTGTCTGTCTGTCTGTCTGTCTGTCTGTCTCTCTCTCTCTCTCTCTCTCTCTCTCTCTCTGTCTCTCTCTGTCTCTCTCTCTCTCTCTCTCTCTGTCTCTCTCTCTCTCTCTCTCTCTCTCTCTCTCTCTGTCTCTCTCTGTCTCTCTCTCTCTCTCTCTCTCTGTCTCTCTCTCTCTCTCTCTCTCTCTCTCTCTCTCTCTCTCTCTCTGTCTCTCTCTCTCTCTCTGTCTCTCTCTCTCTCTCTCTCTCTCTCTCTCTCTCTCTCTCTCTCTGTCTCTCTCTCTCTCTCTCTCTCTCTCTCTCTCTCTCTCTCTCTCTCTCTCTGTCTCTCTCTGTCTCTCTCTCTCTCTCTCTCTCTCTCTCTCTCTCTCTCTCTCTCTCTCTCTCTCTCTCTCTCTCTCTCTCTCTGTCTCTCTCTGTCTCTCTCTGTCTCTCTCTCTCTCTCTCTCTCTGTCTCTCTCTCTCTCTCTCTCTCTCTCTCTCTCTCTCTCTCTCTCTCTCTCTCTCTCTCTCTCTCTCTCTCTCTCTCTCGTTCCATGCCGTTCACCAATAATTTAATAGTTTCTGACACTGGCTATTCCAAGTGTATCCATACTGAGTGGATACCAAGTGTATCTACACTTCCCCCCGTCACTCACACAACGTTCTCTGTATCTAGTCTCTCAATATTGTATTTATCATGTTTATTCTTCTCCTTCTTCCCGCCGGTGTGTTTAATCACCTAGTTGAGCATGTAACGTTGAGCATCTGCTCTTAAGCTCCTCCTTTCGAACAATTAGTACAATGCACTGCCATATTTACACTCGTTTCTCTTAATCATTTTACATGTAAAACTGTGTATCGAATTAGCTTCGAGAACTTCCTCAAGTCCGTTTCATATGTTTACGACTCTAAGGCTGAGAGAAAGTTGTTCAGGACATCGGTGTGGGCTCAACTGTGTTTCCAGCTTCCAGTTACGTCCTCACGCCCTGCTGTGCTGCTCCTCAGCCTCTTCGTTTCTGCTTTTAGTAAATTATGCAAAGCTGATCCTATAATTTGGGTCTTATCAATATAACCATGAACGGGAATTTATTCCCTTCAAAGACTTAAATTTTGTGAGAGAGGATGAGGCAGGGAGAGGTGAGAGGGAGAGAGAGGGGCAGAGGGGGAGAGACGAGATGAAGGAAAAAGGTGGAATGGGTGAGAGAAGGAAGAGAATGGGGATAAAGAAAGAGAGATGAGAGGATGTGGAGAATAAGGAGTATGAAGGAGAGGGGGGGGGGGGAGGATTTGGGGGAAGAAAGGTTGAGAGGAGAGCACAGGGTGAGGAGAGAGTGAGAGACATGGGGGGGGGAGAGAGCGACCTGGGCACAGTCAGGAACTCCTACTAATAATATATATATGTAAAATAGACAGTCGACTTGAGAATGGTCCAGGACGAGCGAAACGTCGTCGTCCCTTCACCTTCTAGTGTGTGGTCTGGTCTACATACTTCAGCCACGTTATTGTGACTCATCGCCTGCATATATGCAAAACAGTTTATTGTGTGAGCTGTGAGTCGCCTCCTCATCCATGGCGTCCCGTTAACAACTACACTGAAGAAGTTTTTTCTGGCGTCTCGGTGACTCATTTCTGCATCTAATTCCCATTCATGTTTCATTATTCGTTTGCTCCACAACTTGTATACTGATCCGGTATCCACCTTGCGGTTCACCAAAGTATCTTACATGTCGCTGACATGTTCCTCCTTGCCCTGTCTTTTTCCTTGGCGTTAAACTCCAGCTCCTGTGCTCAGGAACAAGTCTTGCTGACTGTCTGGACTTTTCCTAGCTTTGTTCGTTTTCAAATGGAGTTCCATATCAGGGCTGCATGCTCAAACGTTGGTCTTACATAGGTTGAATATATCGGAGGGCACCTTTGTGTATGTTTATGACGGCAGTCTATATCTTTGTTAGTTGTTTATATCCTAAAGTCATATATCAGCAAGGAGCTGTTTTTCAGCTCCTTGCACTTAGTAAAATGAACTAAATTTTCATTTGACAACTTTGACTTCCATAAGCTGAGTCTTGTAATGAATCACTTGATGTCATCATACAACTGAGTGATGAGGTCATTTTACCTTGTCTTGTAGAAGTCATAACTCGCTTACCTCACAGCTGCAGTCGTATTTCTTTTGTGTTTTTGAAATATATTATAAGGTGATAATTTAAATGATAAAAACTGCAATTTGAGACGTTAAATGCCCAAATTACGGTATGCTTTGTGCGGGCCGCAGGTGTGCTCGCAAAGGGCCGCATGCGGCCATCGGTCCGCATGCTTGACACACCTGCCTTACACACAAGGATTCCTTACTCAAGTTTCTGAAAGCAGTTCTGATGTTAGCCAGACTTGTAGACGCCGCTGATGTTATTCCCACATCAAAAGAATAACATCTGCGGCGTATGCAAGGCTGCTTAACATCAGAGCTGCCTTCAGAGATTCTGTGTAAGGAATTTTTCAGCACCTTGTATACCACATATGTAAGACCAATCCTGGAGTATGCAGCCCCAGCATGGAGCCCGTACCTTGTCAAGCACAAGACGAAGTTGGAAGAAGTTCAGAGGTATGCCACTAGGCTTGTCCCTGAATTAATAGGCATGAGTTACAAGGAAAGGCTGCGTGAAATGCACCTCACGTCGCTGGAAGACAGGAGAGCTCAGGGAGACATGATCACCACATACAAAATTCTCAGGGAAATTGATAGGGTAGACAAGGATGGATTATTTAACACGCGTGGGACACGCAAAAGGGGACAGGTGGAAATTGAGTGCCCAAATGAGCCATAGGAAAATTAAACATTATTTTTCAGTGTCAGAGTAGTTAGTAAATGGAATGCACTAGGAAGGGATGTGGTGGAGGCTGACTCCATACACAGTTTCAAATGTAGATATGATAGAGCCCAGTAGGCTCAGGAATCTGTACACCAGTAGATTGACGGTTGAGAGGCGGGACCAAAGAGCCGAAACTCAACCCCCAAAAGCACAACTAGGTGAGTACACACATACACACACACACACACCGGGTACAGCCCGTAGCAGGTGTGTAGCTCCCAGGTACGTATTTAGTGGTAGGTGAAATTGGGTATCAGGTGAATGAAACTGCCCATTTATTTCTCGGGAATCAAGAATCGAACTTGCTGGGGAATCGCACCCGGGCCCTTAGAAGAGTGGTGAGTGAGTGAGTGAGGGAGTGTGTGTGAAGGGCTGACAAAGGGTGAGTAATGGTAACTATTAGTTGAGACGGATGGAGAAGGTTGAGAGGGAGAGAAGAGGGTGGCAGGAAGAGTGTATTTTGGGGAGTGTGTGGGGGGGGGGGGGGAGGGGGAGTGGTTGGAGATAGTGTGCTGGTGTTGTGAGTGTGACGATGGTGAGTGACAGTGACTCTCTCTCTCTACGAGGGAGGGAGAGAGAACAATCTCACGACCGTAACAGAATTCAGAGACACTTTGTTCAATTTAGACCCAAGTTGCTTACTACACACAATTCTTTCCGACTCAACCCGCTAACTTTTAGTTCATCCCATCCCTTTCCATTCTTCTCCATCACTCCCTATTTCCCTATTCCCCCTCCCCCTCTCCCCCCCCCCCCCTCCCTCTTATCAGCCTAAGCGGTGCGACTCCATTACAAACTTTGACATGATCGTTTTCAACGTGGAAAGTTAGGTCGGCTGGGACCCCCTAGCCCACCACACCCGTCACCCTCCCCACCCCCCCCCCCCCTTTTACCCCCTCCCCCCCCCCTCACCTCCACACCATCCCCCACACCCAATCACTCCCCTTCCAATCACCCCTTCCCAATCACCGTCTCCCCCAGCGCCCTCCATCCATGTTGTCTCTCCTCCATCTTTCTGGAGTTATCAGTATTGTTCCTGATCCATGTCTTGCTGCAACTCCCCCCCCCTCTAGTCTCCCTTATTTGGTCACTGCAGATGACCACAAGACCCGATATATCGCACAAAATACCCTATATATATATATGACAGTGTCAGACCACGAAGGAAGAATTGAAACAGGAATTTCCTGAAGTACTTTCGCATTTAATAATACATCTTCAGGAGGATGTGTGAAGATCTCTTTCATATTATTAAATACGAAAGTACTTAAGGGAATTCCTGTTCCAATTCTTCCTCCGTGGTCTATCTTGAGATGATTTCGGGGCTTAGCGTCCCCGCGGCCCGGTCCTCGACCAGGCCTCCTTTTTGTTACACCCCACCCCCCCAGGAAGCAGCCCGTAGCAGCTGTCTAACTCCCAGGTACCTATTTACTGCTAGGTAACAGGGGCATCAGGGTGAAAGAAACATTTTGCCTAATTTGTCTCCGCCTCGCCTCCACCGGGGATCCAAACCGGAACCTCAGTACTACGAATCCGAAGCGCTGTCCACCCAGTTGTCAGGTCTAACACTGTCACATGTTTCATATACGTGTTAATTTTCGTGATTTACACACACACATATATATATATATATATATATATATATATATATATATATATATATATATATATATATATATATATTGTGACGGGAAAGTGTTAGAGTGTAGATGTTCGGCAGTCCTCCAATGGCAGGTGTCAATGCCTGGTCACACTTACAAAAAAAAGATAGACTGCTTGCCTGTTGTCTGTGGTAAGTGAGAGGGAGGAACACGTAAAACACAAAGTATGAACAATGAACTTTAATATATACTTTAAACATAAATAAAAATAAAGACAAATCTCGGGGAAATGAATAGTGCAATTAAATAACAAAGATAAATGCAAAAACAATGTGAGACAAAATAGTAAATGGTAAAATGGTGCTGAGAATATTGGCTATGGCTGAGACCTCCCTTAGTATACAAAAGCCAGAGAGCTTAGTATGCCAGAGAGAGATGTCAACTCTTAGAGCACAAAGAATATTCTGAAGTTGATGGCTGGTCCAGGCTCAGACATCGACTCAGGTAGATAGCGCTGAGTTGCAGTGTGCAGGTGTGCAGTCGGCGAGTCACCAATCAGGAGCATGCAGGCTGGGATGGGTAGTTGGCTGGTTGATGACGAGCCGGCATGGAGGGTGTGTGGAGTTGGGGGGTTTAGGGTACGTTTTGCCTCCTGGTCAAAACGTTTTGTGCTACCGGTGGACGTATCTTGAATGTAGCATCTTATACTTTTAGACTGGACGTAACTTTAGGTAGGGAAGAGCAGGCTCAATCTCTCTCGAAAGAGATTATCGTCACAATATATATATATATATATATATATATATATATATATATATATATATATATATATATATATATATATATGAGGATCTCTCTCTCTCTCTCTCTCTTGCTCTCTCTCTCCCTCGCTTCCCCTACACAAGACAATAACTGGCCGTTGAGGACACAATCACGGCAGGGGTTGCATGCAGGGGAACGAGAAATTTATACCATGCAGTTGAGATTCATCTTTTGCAAGTTGTGGGTGGGAGGCGAGGGTTGGGGAGAGGAGGAGTTGTAACCCCCACCCCCCAACCTTCCCCCTTCTCACAGAGACCCATAAACTCCTTAATTCCTCTCTCTCTCTCTCTCTCTCTCTCTCTCTCTCTCTCTCTCTCTCTCTCTCTCTCTCTCTCTCTCCCTGTTCAACTATTTCCCACTTCAATTTTGTTTCGTTATATAAAAGTGTAAGAGAATGAGGGGAGGGAAAAACGGTAATGACGTGTAAAGGAGATACGAGGAGGGGTAAGAGTAAGGTAACTATGGGCAGGAAGAGGGAGGCGATAATGGTGGGTAGGAGAAGTGGGGGGATGGGGAGGCAGGGTATACTCACCCCAGCTGCTCTCACCTGACTTTCACCTTATTATTAGTAAACGTTATTTTATTACATTATTTGTTATATTATAAATTGTTATTAATATTATTATCATTGTTATAAATTATGATTCATATTATTAATTATATATATATTATTAATTTTGTCACAATTGTTATTACAATTGAATGATGGAAACAAGTGAGTGATTAAAGGCTTTACAAAACGTCCAACAATGGACTTCCTCTCTGCAGCAGAGCGTCACTCAGTGAACGGTGGGCCGCAGTGATCGCCTCAATATTGCAATACCTGTCAATTAGCTCACCTTTCCTGTCGTGCTGTTGCTAATGCTGACGGTAATGTGTTGTTGTTGCTGATGTTGCTCTCTGTACTGTTGTAGTTGTTGTGGTGTGAGTTATATAGCTCTTCCACTCCACTGTCACACCTTCCTGGTGTTTGTGGGTTACCCTCACGAGTCAGTCGGTGGATGATGTTAAATTATGACAGGTTGGTTGAGTGAATGCATTTAACATTGCATAATAATGTTCAATGTATTCATATACTACAACATTGTGACCAGTCATGTAGATTCATTCCCCGGTCCTGGTCCCACAGGGGACTGGTGCTGCTGCTGGTGTTGTGGCTTCTGCTGCAGGTGCTGCTGCTGCTGGTGCTGGTGCTGCTGCTGCTGGTGCTGCTGCTGCTGCTGGTGGTGCTGCTGACACTCTCTCGCTCTCTCTGGTCACTCTCTCGCTCTTCCGTGTGAAGTGGTGGTCAGCCAATCTTGGTCTCAATTTAAAAGCGATTATAAGCGTTGTTAGCAGCCTAAGGGTTAACCCCATTATTTGCTAAGGACACGCTTTAGTAACACATCAGCGTGTTATGTTTCCCTATACTGGCCAGGAGACAGCTGCCTTGTGGCCAGATGGTCCAGAATGAACAAGTGCTTCTACACATACTATCACACATATGTAGTTAGTCTCATTTTTTAACGAACCTTTAAAGTTTTTATTGCTATGAGATATGTGGAATGTTCTTCACAATATATACTCCTCCATTTCCTCCCCCCCCCCTTCCATGTAGGAGGGGGGTCTTCCCCTCCGTGCCCCCCCCCCCCCCCCCCCCTCCACCCCATCCTCCTCCTCCTCTTCCATCCCCTCCTTCGTTATTAATGGTCCTGTTTGCCCCAACCACCGCAAGCCTTCTTTAACCAATACCCACTAAATTGGGTTTCCGTTATTGTTTTTCTTACCTGTTGAAGTGTTCAGTCTGTCTTGGTGAGTGTGTGAGGCAGGTGGGCTGAGCCAGCGTGCCCGCCACACACCCCAGACGGAGGCTCCTCGTAACCAAACACCAACACTGCTTCATCAAAACATAATACTGCCTCACGAATTTAACAATCTTGGGCACTATGAGGGAGATGAGGGTTGAGAGAGGGGGGGGGGGGAACACTGCCGACCGCCACCACTGTCACGGTGAACCTTGAGACAAGAGACAAGCGGAGTTCCACAAGGGTCAGTGCTGTGCCCTAGCTTATCTGAGCCGTGCAGCAGACCAGGACATTAGATGGACGATCAGTTGGGGTGTGAGGGAAGGTTCACCGGTGGATAAAGAAGTACTAGGCAATCAGAAAACAGACTCGGGGTTGAGAGGTAAGACTTGAGACAAGAGACCAGTAACTTGCAGAGTACCGTGCTCATGGGTCAGTGCTTGAGTCAGAGGTCCTCTTCCTGATATACATGATCTACCCGGCAAGGATCCCTTCACTGAACAAGCAAAACACAAAACTAGAAAAGGATCAAGAAAATGCCACAAGGCTTGTTCCTGAGGTGAGGGGCTTGAGCTACGAGGAAAGACTGAAGGGAGAGAGACACGATAAGGACATACAGGATACTAAAAGGAATTTAAAAGTGAAACAAGAATCAATATTTTGAGCGAGGGGCAAAGATGTCCGTAATAAGTTTAGCGGATGAGTTATTAAGAAACTGAATTAAAAGTAATCAAATCTAATTCAAAGCAGAATTTTAAATGCAAATTTGACAGGATAGAAGAGAGAGTAAAGATGTTACCTTGAACTACTAATACTTTGTAAAGCTGGACTTAGAGCTGACTCTCCACCCTGCAGACACATCTGAATATAGTTATCACCAAAAATATTTAGATGACAACAAAATGACAAGGACAAAGACACTGTGAACAAATGAACCATCCAAATATTTTGAATTGCAATACAGGACAAAAATGAGTCATGTTCCTCACCTTATCTTTCCCTGCGGTCCACGGACCAGGTGTGAGGTGGACCAGGCAGAGGTCCACGGACCGGGTGTGAGGTGGACCAGGCAGAGGTCCACGGTCCAGGTGTGAGGTGGACCAGGCAGAGGTCCACGGACCGGGTGTGAGGTGAACCAGGTAGAGGTCCACGGTCCAGGTGTGAGGTGGACCAGGCAGAGGTCCACGGTCCAGGTGTGAGGTGGACCAGGCAGAGGTCCGCGGTCCAGGTGTGAGGTGGACCAGGCAGAGGTCCGCGGTCCAGGTGTGAGGTGGACCAGGCAGAGGTCCACGGTCCAGGTGTGAGGTGGACCAGGCAGTGTGGGAAAATCCTAGCAGGCAAATTATTCTTTTTATTCTATTTTTGTGACTTGAATATTATATTATTATTATTATTATTATTATTATGCTAAGTGGACTGTATAAATTGTTTCAGCCTGCCAGAAACTTGTCTACACATAGTTTGAGAGACAATTTGTAGCTTATACCACCTTGTAGAGGATACAAGACAAACTATAAATTGTTTACCTTATTGTTAATATAAATTATGCCACATATGGTGGCCTAATCTACTGTTATTCTTATATCTACTGAAATTATGAACACTACTACTCTATTTACAATTTCAGTACATGTAAAGGCCTTATCTGAGTTGTAGGTATGGCCAGAATAGGCTGGTTAATAATCTTCTATCAGATTAGGGTGTGGCTACATGTGCTCCAGGGTGCGTAAAATGGCGCCAAGATCAGAGGCCTGTAAGGCTTGCTGTACAGCAGGGTTGTAAGGCTTGCTGTACAGCAGGGTTGTAAGGCTTGCTGTACAGCAGGGTTGTAAGAAATTCAGTTATGTTGAGGGGGCCAGCTGCTGCCTTTCAGTAACTTCACATCAAAGCTTTCCTGCCGAATGTTTAGAGTTAATGGTTGCACTTTAACATATAAGGTATAAGTATGACATGGATATTGGTGTGTAATAAATGCTGAGTAAACGTACTTGTATGGGATATAAATCCCACAGTATAACCGCCTAACCTATCTAAAGACATAAAATGACCAAATTATACAATAGATACTTAGGTATTCCTGTGGTTGTAGATAGGCTGTTGTAGCAGTGACTCGGTTGGTTGACACGTAATCTGGGTGTCTATGGCGAGTTTAGCCGGCTCATATGGAGCCACCCTCTGTGTCGTGTGTTTGTTTACAAGTTGTGGTACGTGACGCTCCCTCCCTCTCTGTTCCAACAATATGCTGGTTCTACTTCTGATTTTATTTAACAGTAACAAGGGAGTCAAACTATACTTTGTTGTGTATTATATTCTATCCAGTCCTAGTGAATACTATTTCATTAAGCATAAACACTTGACTGAAGTTTAAAAAGAGATGAGGGCTTAATATATTACGTGTTGTTGATGACGTCACGGAACCTCCCATTCTCTGATTTTTAAGGGTAACTGTTGTTATTATTTGTGTTGAAATTCCGACACAGAGGTCCACGGTCCATATAGCAAGATATTTGGGTCAATGTTTTAAATTGAATAGTTTTATACATGAAAACCGTCGGTGGTTCTCTTGTTGTTGATTATATTTTTGTTGCTGTTACTACTGTTTCCCTTGCTGTTGCTGCTGGTGCTGCTTCTGCTGATACTGTTACTGATACTGCTTCTGGTGCTGCTGCTGGAACTGGTGCTACTTCTGGTGCTGTTGCTGCTGCTGGTGCTGGTTCTGTTTCTGGCGCTACTGCTGCTGATACTGGTGCTGGTGCTGCTGCTGGTGGTGCTGCTGCTGGTGCTGCTGCTGCTGGTGGTGGTGCTGGTGCTGCTGGTGCTGCTGCTGGTGGTGGTGCTAGTGCTGCTGGTGCTGCTGCTGGTGGTGGTGGTGCTGGTGCTGTTGGTGCTGCTGGTGGTGGTGCTGGTGCTGCTGTTGCTGCTGCTGGAGCTGCAGGTGCTGCTGCTGCTGCTGGAGCTGCAGGTGCTGCTGCTGCTGCTGGTGCTGGTTCTGTTTCTGGCGCTACTGCTGCTGGTACTGGTGCTGGTGCTGCTGCTGCTGGTGCTGGAGCTGCTGGTGCTGCTGCTGCTGGTGGTGGTGCTGGTGCTGCTGGTACTGGTGCTGCTGCTGCTGGTGGTGCTGCTGCTGCTGGTGCTGCTGCTGCTGCTGGTGGTGCTGGTGCTGCTGGTGCTGTTGCTGCTGCTGGAGCTGCAGGTGCTGCTGCTGCTGCTGCTGTTGCGTCTTGTTGTTGTTACAAATACTGTTACTATCGTTACATGGTGTCGTTGTTGTTAATGGTCTTGGGCCTGTTCCAGCTACTAATGTTGTTGTGTTGATGTGATTTAAATATCGTAATTAACGCTTATTTCGACGATTGTTTTCAGTTATACAGAAGTTTTCCCTATAGAAACATTTGTTTTTTTACAAAACTTTAAATAGTAACTATAAGACAAATATCGTCCAAAAACGAGAGGAATAATGTAGATGTAAAATAATCTTGCTTTTAAGGACATTGTTCAACACATGCATTGTGGCAGTCAATCATTGAGTCAATCATTGAGTCAATCATTGAGTCAGTCATTGAGTCAATCATTGGCTCAATCATTGAATCAATCATTGAGTCAATCATTGAGTCAATCATTGAGTCAATCATTGAGTCAATCATTGAGTCAATCATTGGCTCAATCATTGAGTCAATCATTGAGTCAATCATTGAGTCAATCATTGAGTCAATCATTGAGTCAATCATTGAGTCAATCATTGAGTCAATCATTGAGTCAATCATTGAGTCAATCATTGAGTCAATCATTGAGTCAATCATTCAGTCAATCATTGAGTCAATCATTGAGTCAATCATTGAGTCAATCATTCAGTCAATCATTGAGTCAATCATTGAGTCAATCATTGAGTCAATCATTGAGTCAATCATTGAGTCAATCATTGAGTCAATCATTCAGTCAATCATTGAGTCAATCATTCAGTCAATCATTGAGTCAATCATTCAGTCAATCATTCTGTCAATCATTCAGTCAATCATTGAGTCAATCATTGAGTCAATCATTGAGTCAATCATTCAGTCAATCATTGAGTCAATCATTGAGTCAATCATTCAGTCAATCATTGAGTCAATCATTGAGACAATCATTGAGTCAATCATTGAGTCAATCATTGAGTCAATCATTGAGTCAATCATTGAGTCAATCATTGAGTCAATCATTGAGTCAATCATTCAGTCAATCATTCAGTCAATCATTGAGTCAATCATTCAGTCAATCATTCAGTCAATCATTCAGTCAATCATTCAGTCAATCATTGAGTCAATCATTGAGTCAATCATTGAGTCAATCATTCAGTCAATCATTGAGTCAATCATTGGCACATCATTGAGTCAGTCAATGATGCCGGTCAATGGCATCACTTGTTTCAAGGCTCTGAATCCCTCTGAACATAGTTCATGTAACAGGGATCAATTACAGGTAACGATGATCCCCCCGTCGTTAGAGATAAGATTGCGTCTCACTAACCTGTAAGTCGCACTAACTACCCCAGTAACAACACGTCACTAACTAGGGGTATCCTTCCCCCACCCCCTGGCTCTTGTAACACATCCTGTAGAACAGTGACACTATTAAACACAGCCATCGTCCTCAAGTTGTCTTGTCTTGAGATAATGTTTATACAACAAACAAAGTCAGAACAATCTGTCATAAGCCCTCACAGTTTTTGTCGTTAACTGTGAGTTGAGTACTAGTTAGCTAGTACTCAACTGACAGTTCTCAACTCACAGTACTCAACTCACAGTACTCAATTGACAGTACTCAACTCACAGTACTCAACTCACAGTACTCCACTCACAGTACTCAATTGACAGTACTCAATTCACAGTACTCAACTCACAGTACTCCACTCACAGTACTCAACTCACAGTACTCAACTCACAGTACTCAACTCACAGTACTCAATTGACAGTACTCAATTCACAGTACTCAACTCACAGTACTCCACTCACAGTACTCAACTCACAGTACTGAGTTGGAGAGCTGTTTCCTCCAGCCAAAACAACGCTGTAGCGTCGTAGATCAAGCTGATGTATACTTAAACAGTACAAGATCTTCATTTACTAATCAGTTGGTATATAATTGATAACTTTGTTATAGGGGATGAAGAGCGAGCAATGACTCCTAGTTACCACAGGATACAGGAGCTGGGAGGATCTTTGTACCGGCTACAAGTACAGAGGTTACTGATGACAGCTGGCGATGTACCGTGGGAGAGATAGAGCCAGAGACACAACCTCTATCTTTAAGGGTGACAGAGCAGATGTTAGAGCAGTAATCGTAACCACTATTTTTAACCTTCTCTACAGATGTCTTAACCACTACACAGGTTACAATGAGCAGGTGTGTACAGGTCTCACACACACACCTGTAGTTAAATCAGTTTCATTCTTATTTATCTTGTCATATGTTTTATTGTAGTGTTTGAAATCTTTAAAAAACATATATGTATGTTACTTGAGCCAGATGAATTACCTGTTTACAGTCGTGAACATTTCCCCTGAGCTGAATATTTTTCTTATTTTACCCCAACATTCAATGAGCTTCTTTCCGGTAAGTTTATCAGCAACTTTTAATCTCACAATATTAGATTTCTCCTTCTTAATCCTATTAATAGCTTGAAATTGAGCCCCTCGGTGTTCCTTTGATCTGAGGCAGCTGGCCATGCCTGAGGTAGCTGGCTATGCCTGAGGCAGCTGGCCATCCCTGGGGCAGCTGGCCATCCCTGAGGCAGCTGGCCATCCCTGGGGCAGCTGGCCATCCCTGAGGCAGCTGGCCATCCCTGAGGCAGCTGGCCATGCCTGAGGCAGCTGGCCATGCCTGAGGCAGCTGGCCATCCCTGAGGCAGCTGGCCATGCCTGAGGCAGCTGGCCATGCCTGAGGCAGCTGGCCATGCCTGAGGCAGCTGGCCATCCCATCCATCCAAATAAGTCCACTACCACCTTGTGGGCTTATTTCCCTTACCTCTCCTCATCCTCCTCCTCTCCTCTCTCTCATTATTCTGTATTACCAAGCTAAGTATCTTATTATAGAATTACCGTGCCATTACCTACGTTTTTGAGTGTATTTATTTGTGTTCTCGAAGCCAGTGTTTTGGTGCCCTAAGTGTCACTCTAGTGTGGCCAGAGAGACCACGTGGGCCAGTGTTTACAGTGACACATGATAAATGTTTACAGTGATACATGATACATGTTTACAGTGATACCAGTGTGTTGTGTCCCTTCAGGAAAGTAGCCTTTACCACTAGATCGCTGACTGTAATCCTTGTCTCCTGTCTATGTGTAGTCAAGGGGTTAATGTAAGATAGAGTTGGTACAGTAATTTGTTGTATTTTGGTATATGGGGTTATTTTTTTATTATTATTATTATTATTTTCTACCACAGACGTGGCCACACATTTACAATGCTAACCAGCATATATGCAATTTCTTCTGTCCTCCATGGACAGGGTTAGAGATGTGTTAAAAATATAGTTCAAAGGTTATTGAACACTCAACCACAGAAGGTGAGTCGGTGCTTTTAAAATGCTAAGCTAACCTACATACGTAAATACATAGATACACAGATTTACATCTGCCTTACATAAAGTGTTCGATGTGTCTTTTACATAGTGTCATTAATGTGCATTTACAAAGGTGAAATGTAATTCTGATCAGCTTCCATATATACTTTATACACATACATATACACAAACACATTTACGTACACATACATACATACACACACACATGCATTCACAAACATTTGTCTCTTTTACTCTGACAGGGTGAGATAGCTGATAGAGAAACTAGTGTGCAATTAAGCACTTAATCACTGAAGGTGATAAAGGTGCTTTTACAAGTTCAGGTTATATAGTTACATCATATACATACATTGTATAATTGATACATTACATGGTTAATCTTGGGTACAAGTCCATTATATCATCAAGTGTTCCAGTACTCATATAGTAATTACACAGTTCAGCATACCTTAGCCCAGGAGGGCGAAAGTCAGACAATATGGGACATTCTACAATATAATGTTCAAGAGAGTGCATGTTTTCTCTTTCACAAAGTTGACACATTGTGTACTCGACATTTGGGTTTTGAGAAAGCTGCCAGATACGTTTATATCCCAGGCGTATTCTGGCCACTATAACATCACATTGCCGAGTTCTTGTTCTATTAGTCCCATATGTGAATGTCTCCTCACGATATCTATCATAATATTTAATGCTACAACTTTCAGGTCTTTGAGAATTTGTTAGGTCGGTGAGATCTTCATTCGATATTTGTTTAAGTAAATACTTTGTCACTGCTAATGAAACACCCATATCAATTTCTACCACTGGTTTTCTACAGGTTGTCTTTGCAAGCATATCAACAGTGTCATGCCTTGAGATGCCAACATGTGATGGTATCCATAGGAATTTAATTTCAAATCTGTTTTCTTTAGCAGGGAAAACATTCATTCGAATATCACTGACTATTTTCTGGGTGTCACTACTATGTGCGTTCAATGCCAGGAGTGCACTCTGCGAGTCACTGTATATAAGTCCACTGCCTTTGTCTTTAAAAAAAAAAATGTTAAGGTTATAATAGGCGTATCATTTTACCCTGTTTGGAGCAGAGTAGGTTAATCACCTTTAGACTACAGACTCATTTAGGACAAGTATTATTGGCTGGCAATTGTCTTCCCCGGGGGGCGGAGCCTAACCTAACTCTCACTATTTTAGCAACTCCTTAACCTTAGCTGTTGGCCCTCTCAGAGCAACCACTTGACCCTCATAACAACCACCACCAACAACAACACCAAAAACAACAACAACAACAACAACACGAACACAGGATTGAAGGCATTCCTCACGGCTCGTAAGTCTTGGCGGGAAGAGTTGATCATCTATACTGGGAGCATATTTCCCGGGTGTCCCTGCAGGTCTGTCAGGGCGGCGAGGAGGTCCCTGGGGCGGCGGTGGTCCGCTCCCTGATGGAGATTGTTCTCCCTCCTTCCTTCCCTCCCTCTCTATCCTATCTTCACTCCCATGTCTGTATACATCTCTCTTTTTTTTCTCCGTCGTGTGGGCCTTCTTAATCCTCTTCAGTGTATCCTGCTCTCCTCCTCACCACTCTATCCTATCCTCCTCAATACAGTGTATGCACTCATTTCCACTCCGGATACACTGGTGGGTTCTGTATACACTGGTGTACACAGTCTATACTTGAAGGTCCTTGCCAAGTGTTCACGCGGTTGTAAACCAGTCTCTAGTCTGGTCATGACCGGGAGTGTATTGTCTCGCTCCTCGTCTGGACGGAGCAGCAGGCCGCGTGAACCTCCACATCCAATATTTTGGGGGTCCATGAATCACTTGTATTGTAGGATATATATATACACGCATATACAAGCGTACACACACACACACACACACACACACACACACCACAAAAAAGGGTCTGGTAGCTGAGTGGACAGCGCGCAGGACTTGTAATCCTGTGGCCCGGGTTCGATTCCCGCACCAGGCAGAAACAAATGGGCAAAGTTTCTTTCACCCTGAATGCCCCTGTTACCTAGCAGTAAATAGGTACCTTGGAATTAGTCAGCTGTCACGGGATGCTTCCTAGGGTGTGTGTGGTGTGGGGGAAAAAATAGTAAAACAGTTGACTGACAGTTGAGAGGCGGGCCGAAAGAGCAAAGCTCAACCACCGTAAACACAACTAGGTGAATACACACACACACACACACATATATAAGGGGTCTGATGGCTGAATGGACAGCGCGCGGGACTTGTAATTCTGTGGCCCGGGATGGATTCCCGACGAAGGCGGAAATATATGGGCAGATTTTCTTTCACCCTGATGCACCTGTTCACCTAGCAGTAAATAGGTACCTAATAGTTAGACAGCTGCTACGGGCTGCTTCCTGAGGATGTACTCACCTAGTTGAACTCATCTATTTATGCTTGCGAGAGTTAAGCTTTTGCTCTCTGGTCCAGCCTCTCAACTGTCAATCAACTGGTGTACAGATTCCTGAGCCTACTGGGCTCTATCATATCTACATTTAAAACTGTGTATGGAGTCAGCCTCCACCACATCACTGCCTAATTTCAAAACCACTCTGACACTGAAAATAAATCTTTCTAACGTCTCTGTGGCTCATCTGGGTACTACGTTTCCACCTGTGTCCCCTTGTGCGTGTCCCGCCCGTGCTGAAGAGTTTGTCTTTGCCCACTCTGTCAATTCCTCTGACATGACAGCTGACACCTTCACATACTTCACAGATGGATAGGTTGACCAGCAGGGACAAAAACCCGGAGATGCTTTTAAGGCCTGAAACTCTGTAAATAGTTTCAGACTCTCAAACGAGTGTTCAACTTTACAACAAAATTTTGTAGGTGGTTATCATGTCTCCCTTACTCTACAGTCTTCCAGGGACGTGAGGTTTAGCTCCTTTAGCCTTTCCTCGTAGCTCATACCTCTCAGTTCTGGGACTAGTCTGGTGGCATACCTCTGAATCTTTTCTAAATTTGTCTTGTGTTTAATTATGTATGGACTCCAGGCTAGAGCTGTATACTCCAGGATTGGTCTGGCATCAGTGGTATACTCTTGAAATAGCACGTTCTCTGTAACTAACCGACATTGTAACTATAAGGAGTCAAGGATAGATGAAATTGTTTATGTAATAATCTAAGATGAGGTCTGATAAAGACCTTTTGTGCCCTCTGTAATGCTTTTTGCGCTACCGCTCGCAGGATGGGTATGGGGTGCACAATAAACTAGCTGCCTCCGGCGGCAATAATCAATCAATCAGTGGTATACAAATCCTGAACAATTCTTTACACAAGTTTTTAAATGCACTTCTTATGTTGGTCAGTCTAGCATATTCCCCTGATGATATCCTTTTGATGTGGGCCTCTGGGGACAGGTTCGGTGTGATATCAACCCAAAGATCTTTCCCTCTATTTGACTCTTGCAGGATTTCACCTCCCAGATGGTACCTTGTGTTCAGCCTCCTGTTCCCTTCGCCTAATTTCATTAATTTACACTTTCCTGAGTTGAACATTAGAAGCCATTTTCTAGACCATTCCTCCAGTTTGTCCAGGTCATCCTGTAGTCTCTGTCTATCTTCATCTGTCTTGATTCTTCTCATAATTTTTGCATCATCAGAAAACATTGAGAAGAATTAGTCAGTTGTCTGACTAATTAGTCAGAGTCTATACCCTCTGGAAGATCGTTTACATATATTAGATTCAGGATGGGTCCAAGTACAGAGCCCTGTGGGACTCCGCTGGTGACATCGTTTTGGTACATAGGGTTAGTGTTAGACTACAAGGATCAGAGAGGTGAAAAGAGAGGAAGGAGACAGAGAGAGGGATGGTATGGGGGAAACAGAGGGAGAGGAGTATATAGGGAAAAGGTGGAGGGTAGATGAGAGCCGAGAGGGGACAGGGAAAGGGAGATTGGTGGGTGCAGGGAGGGGTGAAGTGGAGAGAACAGAGATAGAGAAAAGCTGGAGAGAGAGAAAGAGAGAGAGAGAGAGAGAGAGAGAGAGAGAGAGAGAGAGAGAGAGAGAGAGAGAGAGAGAGAGAGAGAGAGAAAGTGAGGGGGAGAGAGGGAGTGAGGGAGAGAGAAAGGAGAGTATGACGGGGGAGGAAGGGAAGGAGGCTCTATATTGGAGAGTGAGGGTGAAGGGGTTGGTGTGGTTGGTGGTTGGGTTTATGTGAGGGTGTGTGTGGGGGGGAGGGGGTATTGGGTGAGGGGGGGGTGGGAAGGTGGGAGGGTTAGGTGGTGGCGGGTAGTGACATATTGCTGTGAAAACTAGTACCCAGACGAGCCGTATATCGTCTCGAGATACGTAGTGTGTGTGTGTGTGTGGGATGGGGGGTTAAGTCCTCAGAGAGAAGCCTCCAGGTATGTAGGTCCATTAGTGGAGGAAATGAGAGAGCGTGTTGCTTATTATTACCTATTTCCAGCCATGTATCCCCTGACCACACCCATGTATCCCCCTGATCACACCATGTAACCCCTGACCACACCCATGTAACCCCCTGACCACACCATGTAACCCCTGACCACACCATGTAACCCCTGACCACACCATGTAACCCCTGACCACACCATGTAACCCCTGACCACACCATGTAACCCCTGACCCCCACCATGTAACCCCTGACCACACCATGTAACCCCTGACCACACCATGTAACCCCTGACCACACCATGTAACCCCTGACCACACCCAGCCATCCCTATAGGTCTCCCCATCTTTCCTCAGCCAATAATTTACCCACAACCCTAGCCAAACCATCCCCCCCCCATCCAAGCCCCGCCTCACCCACCGCACATTTCTCACACTCTTTAAACTATGTCCAAACTCCCGCTCCCCCTCTCCCTTCTCCCCACTCCCCCTCCCTTCTCCACTCTCCCTCTCTCCTCTCCCCGTCAAAGGAGACACAGGTGTGTTGTGTAGCGAGGCAGCGATCACCGAGCAACTGTTCCCCTCATCCTGGGAACCTTCAGGAGCCGACCTCTACGCTTCGCCAAAGCCAGGATTCATCAAGCCTTAAGATACCTCTTGCGAAACCTGTACATCTTTCCTCAATCACAACGACTTAGTTTGTACATATAAAACGGTTTATATATTTCTACATATAAAACAGTTGTACATTTGTACGTATATGGAGAGCTCCGATACTTTCCATAATAATGACCTTGGGTTGCGAGGCTTCGAACCAAGTAAATTGTTTAATAAATGCCAACTAAACTGCCGTCATCGAGGAAAGATGTACAGGTTCCGTAAATGAACACGAAAATGCTCGAGATATCCCGGCCATGGGCGACCGAGGGAGTTGATTGAGAGAAAAAATGATATCCTCGCAACTATAGTCTATTCAGTATCGTTGAATACCTCAGGCACCCGCCGACAACAGTCTTATCGCCACTATGTATATCAGTGAAAGAAAAACAATACTTTTAAATATATAAAAAAAAAGAGAGAATCCGGCTAATCCGGTAACCATCCTTTTGTTTCCCAACGGTCGCGCTACCGTTCGTGAGTTTGAATCCGCCTGCGGAGGTCGCGCGTCGGGTGGGATGCTGATCTCTTTACTCATCTCTCCAGTAAAGCGAATGCAAAATAAAGTGTGTAAATGACATACATTTACTGTAAAATATATCTTCACTATGTTTACAATAGAGTACAGTAAAACTCTTACGATATGTTTACGTTGAAGGATGTTTATAGAGGCACTAAAGGTTGGCGCGTCTTATAGGAGTAAGGATGGTAAGGTGCAGGTCCCCCAGGGTACCCCAAGTGTGCAGGTCCCCCCAGGGTACCCCAAGTGTGCAGGTCCCCCCAGGGTACCCCAAGTGTGCAGGTCCCCCGGTGGTTTCTCTGTCTCTTTTGTCTGTCTGTCTGTCTCTATGTCTTTCATTACTGTCACATCCCAAATCCTTATCATTCCAAGTGCTATATATATATATATATATATATATATATATATATATATATATATATATATATATATATATATATAAATATAAATATATATATATAAATATATATATATATATATATATATATATATATATATATATATATATATATATATATATATATATATAGGGTTAGTGTTAGACTCCAAACAAACATATATATAGAGAGAGAGAGAGAGAGAGTCTAATGGCTTGGCGATTTCCTCTGCTAGTTACCTTTCCTTTCTCTGTTTGTCTACCCCTATCTTTCTATGTCTGCCTCTAGGTCTGTGTGCCTCTATTTCTCCCTCGATGTCTGTGTTACGGCCAGCTGGAGCCAGTATCCAGGTCCTTTCTGCGTAACGTGCCTTATAGCCTCTTCTATACTGCTACCCCAAGACAATGGTCAGTTCTCAGGAATTGAGGGGTAGTCAATTCAGTAACAGTGCATCCGAACAGTAACAGTTACATCCGAATTGACGGTAGTCAGTCAATTCGGATGTAACAGTGCAAGGAATAAAGGGGGTAAACAACGCGCAATTACATCTTCACCGATATATTATATATAGAAGTATAACTACACTTATGTACACAGTGTCACTTTCACCCAGGACTCTGCATATATCTGCAGTGTTCTTCAGAGTCCGGTGACTTCAATATCTTCAAGTACAGGTCGTCCACGCTCAATGGTATTCACCGGCGAGTTCACCTTCCTCAACATGGGCCAGTCCACACACCGTATCGTCACCATGTCACAATACCCAACATCTGCTCTCCAGAAACACCCTGGCAGAGGGCTTCAGCAACACGCTGACGGGGATCACAAATAATCACTTCCAGGGGGCTCTAACACCTTGGCAGAAGTCTCTAGCAACACATTAGCAGCACTTCTCAGCAGACAACCCCTACTGTCTTCTTGTAACTCCTCTTGGCCAAATCCCGAGTACGTCGGTCCACACAACACTACATAAGTACAACAGCCAACACACTGCTTACTACCGACGGCGGTCACTTGTCCTCTCACAGGACCAAGTCAGGAGTTCGGGAGTGCCAGAGGTGATCTAATTGCAACAGCGTACTAGACTCCTCACGTCATCTCTGTAGAAGTCATTAGCCAGACAGAAAGTATATGAGGAACACATAGGACGGCAACCTTTCAACGGGAACTGTGAAATGTAATCGGATGCACAATCTAGATGGCGTTGTTATCGTTACTTCACTCACCAGAGGTCATCATCATCGACCTCACCTCCTGACGTCAGTCCTCAGGAACCTCTCACAAACGCCACACCTCCGCCAATAGATGGCGGTGTCTTCGTCTTACCTAATGACTTGGAGTTGGAGTGCAGGTCCATAGATGGCGCCGAAATCGCCACACATCACTCCATAGAAAGCGTTGATATCGTAACAGTCTGTCTCTAAATTATACATGTTATCTGTACCGCTCCAATTTGTTCTCTCCAAGGGGCTCTATTATTGAGGCTCTTATAGAGGCTCTGTTATAAAACAAGTTTTATTAATTTCCAATATAAAAGGTGTAAAAACTCAAGGAGGTCTACGATTTGCGATAGTTATTTTTGTTGGTGCTATGTAACTAATATTGTGATATAAAGTTTAGAAAAGAGGGGGATTGGTAAGAGAAGACACCATACAAGTGCATACGTAAGTAGGCTCACAAGGCTCCCCCATATACTGTATCTTCTCTTCTCCGAGGCAAAGGGTCCCTGCAAACACAGCCATTCAAAGCCTATTTACTTTACATACAAATAACTTTTTTGTGTTCAGATACTGACCAATGTTTCATGCGAATGGTTTTGTACCGACCAATCACAGACCGTGTTTATACTGTGCAGTGACCTTTGACCTCTCATGTCATTCGTTATAAGAACCATTTAGTTGGCACATTTGGCGAACTGCCTCGAGCTGTGACCCCCAACCCTGGTTACGGTTTTTCTAATTGCTTCGTAATTGAAATTGATGGGATTGAAAATGGGATTTTGATCGCTGCTCGCTGGTTGGGAGCATTTCATTAATGTGATAGCTTTGTTATGTTTGGGAAACATTGCATTGTTGGTATTATCGTCGTCTTCGTCAATGGTGTGATTATTTCTACCACCGGTGTGTGTGTGTGTGTGTGTGTGTGTGTGTGTGTGTGTGTGTGTGTGTGTGTGTGTGTGTGTGTGTGTGTGTGTGTGTGTTGAGTGCGTTCTTTAGATCCAAAAATCCATCAATATCCTTTTTCCTTGCAGGTGGAGACGGAGGTTGGCCTCCTTCAACTTCTGTATCTTTGAGTCCTCGGAACCGTCTTCTGGAGAGACAGAAGTTGTCCACTTCTGCCAGAGGACTCCTGAAACCTGCTAACCTTCTGCAAGAACCTCTCATCGGCTCTCTCTTCAGGACCCGACCACAGAAATCCTGCGAAGGATGTACCAACTAGTCAAGTTTGCTACTGTTTCGAACTCTCATCAATATGAACCTGGCGAAGCGTTCAGCGGGGATTTAAGATGAGCCGAGAATGGTTGTTCCACGAGTCGTAGCTACGACAATTATCAGAAATGTAGAAGACACCAAAACTGGCACTGGTGCCTCTCTTGCATCGTTCAGGCGAGAGAGCTTCAGCTGACATAGTGAAGAAGTTCTGGACGTCAACACTAGCCCAGGCGAGGGACAGTAACCGCACCAGTCGACGAAGGAGGAGGAGGAGGAGAAGGCGAGGATAAGGGGGATAGGAGGAAGGATGTGCAGGTGGGTAGGACGGTGGTGGGAAAGCGTGTTGGTGGTGGTGTTTGTGGTGTGTGTCGTCCACGCCGCCATGATCCAGAAGAGAAGGAAGACGGCGCTCGTTGAGGGAGACATTCTCATCGGCGCGCTCTTCTCCGTCCACCACCAACCCAAGCAGAAGAGTGCCTTCACCCTCACCTGTGGCGAGGTCAGTTGCTCTCACCTCTGTGTCTTCCTCTCTCCACCCCTTCCTTGACGTCCTTCCCTTCCCTCTCTTTACCTCCCTCCCGCCCTACCCTCCTGCCCCATCATCTATAATGACCCTGACACATTATTGGTTTACTTTGAAAGCCTCGTTAATTTTGCTCTTTGTTAATATTTTTAATAGAGATAGAGGGGGTGGGGGAGGGAATGATCATTAAAAATATCTGTTCCTTCATTATTTCAACTGGTTAGAATACAATGATGAAGTTCAAATTAATTTGGATGTTTGGGCAGGTTTGAACAGGTAAGGTCAGCACATTTCTGACAACAATGATATATCTGGGAACACACACTGGCAGCCTCAGAAATAATAGTTGGCTAAGAAGGTTCATTAAGCTTTTTATAATATCCTCATAAAGCAAGACTTTTAATTCCTGAGATGAATTCAGGAATCATTTTTATGAAGATGTTCAGGTAAATGTATCAATTCTACATCTTATAGAACGGTCAGAAATCTCTTTAAGCTGAATAATCTTAACGGGCTCAAACACGGGCAAGATTAAGCTGAAGATTAGAATTAAATGTTTGAATTCTTTCTGGGCTTAAGACTTACAAGCTCCGGAAGGTAATTTAGGCTTCATCAATAGCTGACTGACCAACCAGCATCAATGTTGATGTCTGTGGCTTGTTACCTTGGCATCATCTCCCTCACAGATCCGGGAGCAGTACGGCATCCAGAGGGTGGAGGCCGCCTTCATGACCATTGATAAGATCAACAACGACTCTCAGCTGCTGCCCAACATCACTCTGGGGGTGGAGATCCGGGACTCCTGCTGGTACTCCTCCATAGCCCTGGAGCAGAGCATTGGTTAGTGACCCCTTCACTCACCTGCTCACTCACTCACACACACACACATACACACGCACGCACGCACAGACTCACTCACTCACACACAGACACACACACACACACACACACACACACACACACACACACACACACGCACGCACGCACGCACGCACAGACTCTCTCTCTCTCTCTCTCCCATGAAACCAAAACTATAGTTCAAAATAGAAACATTTATGTACATAAATAAACGCTGAAAAGATACATTGCAACATTAGAAGCCTGACCATAAAAACTTATCAATATAATAATGTTATTATTGCATATTATAATATTAAGTTACAGACGTATAGGGAGCGGCCGGAGCCGGCTGTGTGGCACAGCTCACTTGACTTCACAAATATATAATTGTTCCAAACGCTACTGACCCCAGAGTAAGCTCCTACTCTGGGGTGCCCTGTGTGGTGGTACCTCCCCTGAGACTTGCCCTGTGTGATGGTACAACTCCCTGAGAGCAGCCCCGTGTTATGGTAGCCCCCCCCCCTCATAATAACTCCGTGTACCCTGGCTTCTTCCACAAACAGAATTCATCAGAGACTCGTTGGCGTCGCCCATAGGCAGCACCAACAGCACCCAGCGACCCGACGCCTGCAAGTCCACAACTACAAGCAAGAGACTCGTCGGCGTCGTTGGTCCTGGCTCCTCTGACGTCACTATACAGGTGAGTCGGCGTCGGTGGTCCTGGCTCCTCTGACGTCACTATACAGGTGAGTCGGCGTCGGTGGTCCTGGCTCCTCTGACGTCACTATACAGGTGAGTCGGCGTCGGTGGTCCTGGCTCCTCTGACGTCACTATACAGGTAAGTCGGCGTCGGTGGTCCTGGCTCCTCTGACGTCACTATACAGGTGAGTCGGCGTCGGTGGTCCTGGCTCCTCTGACGTCACTATACAGGTGAGTCGACGTCGGTGGTCCTGTCTCCTCTGACGTCACTATACAGGTGAGTCGACGTCGGTGGTCCTGTCTCCCGGTCGATGGCGGACACAGAATGCTCCATAATCACATGTTCATTTCTATAGGCCATTGCACCTCGTGCCTCTCTGAGGGGGCCAGGTTATCGCTCATGGTCCCCGGTTGGCCTAGAATTCCATTCACATTGACTGATGCCAAAGTCTAATACTGTAATCCATATCAGCCTGGATAGCTCCGGGGAGCCGAAGGCCCCCCCCCCCCCCCCAGAAAACAAGATGTATTGGAAGGCGGCATGAGTTCTAAGGGATTTATTACTGATGTTTGATCTAAGCCACTATTCGTACTTCCATAGTAAATGTTAGATAGGGTAGCGTCGTTGTGGGTGACACTGAGTATCCATATAGTATCATATTTACTTTGTGCAAATTGATACCATAATTTTTTCTGTAGATGATCATATATTATTATGTGTCCGTATATTTTAATGGAAATAATGCCATGATTTGAGGATGATTTATATAGAGTGATCTGAAGGAAATAGTGCTATGAGTTTATGAGGTATTGTATATAGGTGAGTTGAGGAAGTGCGGGAATTTATTGTCCCTATGTTCGTGTACTTTAAAGTCATCCAAGTAGAATGTGAGAAATAACTCTTATAACTTGATTCCGGTTACTTTTATGTTTCTGCATGTGAATTTTTTTAGTAAATTTTAAACTTAAAGTTCTTCTGTTATGTTTCAAAGGAGTAGATATGCACAAATCTAGGGGTATATCTATTCATTTGGGGGATTTCCCCCAGACATTCAACAGCAGACAATGCAACACATTCCCAGGCGCACATCTATGTGAATTAACCCATAGGGAAGAAGTCCAAGCCTAAACCAAAGTGAGACCCCTAACACTGGCTTACTGAAATCGGCATGTATTACGTCGTCACCTTTCTCAGTAGATGTATTTGTGATCTCAAAAATATTTGCAGTGAATATTACACAGTGAGTGTTGCTGTTGGAGACTATTCTGTCTGATGTTAGTGTTCATTACCTTCAAGAGTGCCTTTTTTTGGGTCTCATCTATGTCTTGTCAGCATGTTTCCTACTCGCTTCGGCAGTACATATACTAAAATTGTCAGTATGTTTTAAGTGCAAAATTTTATTCCATCTAGGAGCCCCCGCTAGGAATCGCACTCTATCGTGTTGAATAGCCACAACTTTGGCCCTACTGACTTGGAGAAAGAGTGAATAAGGAAGGCGCTGAATAATCAACTAAGGAGTTAATGGCATACATGTAAAGCATTTCTTAACTCCTTGAAGGGGCCCTGTGATTGCTCTCATTATATAAAATTGGAATTTACTTTCCCTTCAGATATTGAATTTGCTTGTTCAATGTCATTTTCTATTACATCAGTACTGATGTAATCGAAAGTTAAGGTTAATGTCTTGACTAGAAGGTTAATGTCTTGAATGTGTCGGTGTCTGTCTCGAGTGTTGCCACCGTATTTCATTGCCTTACATTTCTGTGCAGATATTTTTAGCGCTAAAATTCTGCATTCAGATGTTACGTCTTGATCCAGCGCCATTTGTGCCTTACTCAAAAGTGAAGAACCTGAGACGACTAATGCTATATCACCAGCAGAGCTTAGCAATTTATCTCCAGCTGCTGACTTCATAACTGCAGGAGCTGATCCAGTGACGTGTGCAGGAACATCTGGCAATCTATCCTCCAAATACGATCGTATATTTAGTGACTGGTAATGTATGTACTGAAAATGAGCTGTTGCATACACAAAAAACAAAATCCACTTTTTTTAATATTGATTTAGTTGAGGGGCGAGAAGGTAATATTGAAATCTAATCTTTCTTAAGCCTAGTATAGAAACATGCATGTATTACCTTAGGCCGGAGAGTGAGTATATTAGACCTAGGACTGCTTATTAGGGCTAAATGACAGGTAAGGTTAATATGGTGGTTAGGTTGTTGTTGTTTGTGCTTTATGTCTCATGTTCCACACTCAGTCACTGCAGGTTCCACCCGACCCACCTCCACCCGACCCACCACCACCCGGCCCATCACCACCCGACCCATCACCACCACCTGGCCCACCCTTCACACTGACTCTGGTCCCCCAACAGGTACAGAACTTGCTGCAGCTGTTCGGCATCCCGCAGGTGGGTTACTCGGCCACCTCGCGGGACCTGAGCGACAAGTCCCGCTTCTCCTACTTCATGAGGGTGGTGCCCTCCGACTACTACCAAGCCCAGGTCATGGTGGATATCGTCAGGCACTACAACTGGACCTACGTCTCCGCGGTCCACACCGACGGTCAGTGCCAGCAGGAGGAGCAGGAGGGGACGGAGCCGGGGAAGGCCATTAGGGCCAACAAAGATTAGATCAGAAATCAACATAATGGCACACTTTTGCTAGATATTCTGTGTCATTTCATCGATGATATTTAGAATTTTGTAGGTCATTATGTCCCTTCTATTTCTCTTTTTCTTACAGTGGCAGGAGGTTCAGCTCACTCGGTCTGTCCTCGTACCTTAGTCCATTATATTCTCGCACTTTACTTGGTTGTAAATTTATGAACGGTCTAAATTTGTCTTTGTTAGTGGTTAGTTACTATAAGCCATGCCCCTGGTGGTGGTTCAGGCAACTATAACCCATGCCCCTGGTGGTGTTTCAGGCAACTATAAGCCATGCCCCTGGTGGTGTTTCAGGCAACTATAACCCATGCCCCTGGTGGTGTTTCAGGCAACTATAACCCATGCCCCTGGTGGTGTTTCAGGCAACTATAAGCCATGCCCCTGGTGGTGGTTCAGGCAACTATAACCCATGCCCCTGGTGGTGTTTCAGGCAACTATAACCCATGCCCCTGGTGGTGTTTCAGGCAACTATAAGCCATGCCCCTGGTGGTGGTTCAGGCAACTATAACCCATGCCCCTGGTGGTGTTTCAGGCAACTATAAGCCATGCCCCTGGTGGTGGTTCAGGCAACTATAAGCCATGCCCCTGGTGGTGTTTCAGGCAACTATAACCCATGCCCCTGGTGGTGGTTCAGGCAACTATAAGCCATGCCCCTGGTGGTGTTTCAGGCAACTATAACCCATGCCCCTGGTGGTGTTTCAGGCAACTATGGCCAGAGCGGGATGACGGCCTTCAGGGAGCTGGCTGAGAGCAACAACATCTGTATCGCCAAGGAGGACTCGGTCCTCAGTAACGCCGAGGACGAGGCCTTCGATATGGTGAGTAGAGCGGGAGAGTGGTAGTGGTAGAGTGGTAGTGGTAGAATAGTAGGGCGGTAGAACGGGGAAGTAGAAGGAAAGAAAGAGGAAGTAGAGGGATAGCTGAAGGAAGTAGATGTGGAAGCTATAGAGGGAATTAGTGAGGTATAGAGAAAGAAAGTTGAGAGGTTGGAAGGGAAGTAGAGGTGTAGAGAGAGAGAGGAAGGAGGAGGGTAGTGTGGGAACATATAGAGAATGAATTAAAAAGAGAACAACCGGGAGACAGATACACACACACACACACACACACACACACACACACACACACACACACACACACACACACACACACACACACACACACACACACACACACACACTCACACACACATACACACACACACAGACACTTGAAATTCTTCAAGAGTCAGAGAGAGAAAGACCTGGGGGTTGATATCACGCCAGACCTGTCCCCAGAAGCCCATATCAAAAGGATAACATCAGCGGCATATGCCAGGCTGGCCAACATAAGAACGGCATTTAGAAACTTGTGTAAGGTATCATTCAGAACTTTGTATACTATCTATGTCAGACCAATCCTGGAGTATGCAGCCCCAGCATGGAGTCCATATCTAGTCAAGCATAAGACTAAACTGGAAAAGGTTCAAAGGTTTGCCACCAGACTAGTACCCGAGCTGAGAGGTATGAGCTACGAGGAGAGACTACGGGAATTAAACCTCACGTCGCTGGAAGACAGAAGATTTAGGGAGGACATGATCACCACGTACAAGATTCTCAGAGGAATTGAATGGGTAGATAAAGAAAGGCTATTTAACACAAGGGGCACACGCACTAGGGGACACAGGTGGAAACTGAGTACCCAAATGAGCCACAGAGATATTAGAAAGAACTTTTTTAGTGTCAGAGTGGTTGACAAATGGAATGCATTAGGAAGTGATGTGGTGGAGGCTGACTCCATACACAGTTTCAAATGTAGATATGATAGAGCCCAGTAGGCTCAGGAATCTGTACACCTGTTGATTGACAGTTGAGAGGCGGGACCAAAGAGCCAGAGCTCAACCCCCGCAAGCACAATTAGGTGAATACAATTAGATGAGGACAGGCAGACAGACACACACACACAGACATAGAAGAAGGTTAAACAACACGAGACAGGAGACTGTCTGCCTGGACACGTAGACAGACAGAAGCAGCGAGACATTATCCGGCAGCCACCCCCCCCCCCCCGGTCACCTCGCCAGCACGTCTGGAGTCAAGAAAATATTCAGTGTGGGTGAGGCGGGCGGCGAGGGGGAAATGGTTCCTTCACGGTAATTGGTCCAGTGTTCCTCGGAGAGCGACGAGGAGGGTGCTCAAGGAATAGAGGCTAGTGGAGACGACTAGAGGTCAAAGAATAGAGGGTAGTAGTAGTAGAACAGAGACTGATGTGGAGATCACAAAAGGGCCGGGAAAATCACGGTTAGAAGAAACCGCACATCATATAATGATGGTAACAATATTAATTATATAGTCAAAGTTCGTGGGAGAGAATGTGTACATAATAGCGGAGGTCGGAGAGAGGAAGGGAGAGAGAGAGAGAGAGAGAGAGAGAGAGAGAGAGAGAGAGAGAGAGAGAGAGAGAGAGAGAGAGAGAGAGAGAGAGAGAGAGAGAGAGAGAGACAGTGTAAACTATACCCAATTTCCTCCTTTATGTAAAGTCAAAACATTTGCTTCCTTTTAGAGGTAAGTTGATCAAGTGGGGCAGTGAGTGAGGGTGGTGGGGTCCCCAGGCTGGTGGTGGGGTCCCCAGGATGGTGGTGGGGTCCCCAGGATGGTGGTGGGGTCCCCAGGATGGTGGTGGGGTCCCCAGGATGGTGGTGGGGTCCCCAGGATGGTGGTGGGGTCCCCAGGATGGTGGTGGGGTCCCCAGGATGGTGGTGGGGTCCCCAGGATGGTGGTGGGGTCCCCAGGATGGTGGTGGGGTGTGGGGTCCCCAGGATGGTGGTTGGGCGTGGGGTCCCCAGGATGGTGGTGGTGGGGCGTAGGGTCCCCAGGATGGTGGCGGGGCGAGGGTGGGGACGGGGGCTGAGCGATGCGAGACAAAGATCCATAACTCACGGGGACAGGTGTCACCCTAAATTGTGTTAGCGGCCGGCAGCATCACCTAAGATGGCAGCAACGCAGGTTTTTCCTCCCTGGTCGCGTCTAAATTAAGACCTCAACGTTCTCTCTCAGTCAGAGTTAGGACGAGGCGGTGAAATACATTACTCATGCTGGAGGTGTGAACTCCCTCTTAAAAATCACAAGGGAATCACAATAACATGATTTTTCTTCGAGAAAATCTTTGCAGCAAAACGGGGGATCGACCCAAGGTGCGTGTCTGAGGGTAACCCTGGACGCTGGTCTGAGTTCCGTACAACTCTGAAGATTTTCCCTCCTGAACATGTGGTCGGATGGGTTGATAGACCACTATTACAATGCAAGGATTCTGTTACAGAAACTAGTATAAAACCAGTACTGAAACCTTTCTGGTTTCCAAATATTTCAACTACATGCCCTAATTATTGACTCTCTCATATATTCTACTCCACTTACCGTGTATATCTGATCACATCTGCCGTGATAAACATCCACACATGTCATGATGACCCGCCTGGCGTCCCCACAGGTGATCGAGCAGCTGCGGGAGGACCAGAGAGCCAACGTAGTGGTGTGTTTCTGTGAGGGCATGACCGTCAGGAACCTCCTGCTGGCCGCACAGAGGAACAACGTTACCTCCAGGTTTCTCTTCATCGGCAGGTGGGTCTCGCTATGTGCAGTGCCAACTGTATGCCTAGTGTAGGTGGTTGAGGCCTACTGTAGGTGGTTGAGGCCTACTGTAGGTGGTTGAGGACTACTGTAGCTGGGCCAGGCTTAGTGTGAATAGTCCAGACATGGTGAAGCTATCTTCAAGTTGTCACTATTTGCCTGGATTTAAATTTACATCGACATCTCTAACTTTCTTTCTCATTCACTAAACCTTTCACACTCACTTAACCCTCAACCTCCCCCTATCTCTCTCTCTCTCTCTCTCTCTCTCTCTCTCTCTCTCTCTCTCTCTCTCTCTCTCTCTCTCTCTCTCTCTCTCTCTCTCTCTCTCTCTCTCTCTCTTCCCCCCCCTTCTCTCTCCCTCCCCTCCCCTCCCCCTCCTCATGTAACCAGCCTTTTTCTGCCACAGACGTGGTCACACGTTTACAATGCTAACCAGAATATATATAATTTTTGTCCTGTCTTCCATGGACAGGGTTAGAGATCTGTTAAATATACAGTTCAGTGATTTATTGAACAATCAACCACAGGAGGTGATTTGTAGTCCTTTTAAAATGTTAATCTAACATACATACAGAAATACATACATCTACATTTGTCCTACTTAAATAGTGTTCGAGATATCTTCTGTACATAATGTCATTAATGTGCGTTTACAAAGGTGAAATGCAATTCTGACCCGCTTACACATATCCTGTATATACATACATTTAATATTATATATATATATATATATATATATATATATATATATATATATATATATATACATATATATATATATATATATATATATATATATATATATATATATATATATATATATATATATATATATATATATATATATATGTCGTACCTAGTAGCCAGAACGCACTTCTCAGCCTACTATGAAAGGCCCAATTTGCCTAATAAGCCAAGTTTTCATGAATTAATTGGTTTTCGACTACCTAACCTAACCTAACCTAACTTTTTCGGCTACCTAACCTAACCTAACCTATAAAGATAGGTTAGGTTAGGTTAGGTAGGGTTGGTTAGGTTCGGTCATATATCTACGTTAATTTTAACTCCAATAAAAAAGAATTGACCTCATACATTATGAAATGGGTAGCTTTATCATTTCATAAGAAAAAAATTAGAGAAAATTTATTAATTCAGGAAAACTTGGCTTATTAGGCAAATCGGGCCTTGCATAGTAGGCTGAGAAGTGCGTTCTGGCTACTAGGTACGACATATATATATATATATATATATATATATATATATATATATATATATATATATATATATATATATGACCGAAAAAGTAAGATTAATAATTCTAACACGAATTTTCTCAATCTTTCGTACATTTCTTTTCACTGCTGGTGGTAATTCAAAAATCAATTCTCCAAAATTCATTTTTATTTCTAGTCTGACGCGACACTTGAGCGCGTTTCGTAAAACTTATTACATTTTCAAAGACTTTAGTTTACACATACACAACTGAATAGAACTTACACATCTCCGATTTGTTTATATCTACATTTGCGTTTATATCTACATTTATATCATCAACACAAGACAGAACACGAAACAATGGGTATTGAATGGAAGTGATTGTAGGAAACCTATTGGTCCATATTTCTTGATGCTTCTATATTGGAGCGGGGTCTTGAGGTGGGTAGAATATAGTTGTGCATTAATTGGCTGTTGATTGCTGGTGTTGACTTCTTAATGTGTAGTGCCTCGCAAACGTCAAGCCGTCTGCTATCGCTGTATCTATCGATGATTTCTGTGGTGTTTACTAGGATTTCTCTGGCGATGGTTTGGTTGTGGGAAGATATTATATGTTCCTTAATGGAGCCCTGTTGCTTATGCATCGTTAATCGCCTGGAAAGAGATGTTGTTGTCTTGCCTATATACTGAGTTCTTTGAGGCTTACAGTCCCCAAGTGGGCATTTGAAGGCATAGACGACGTTGGCCTCTTTTAAAGCGTTCTGCTTTGTGTCTGGAGAGTTTCTCATGAGTAGGTTGGCCGTTTTTTTGGTTTTATAGTAAATCTTCAATTGTATCTTCTGATTTTTGTCTGCAGGGATAACGTTCCTATCAACAATATCTTTCAGGACCCTTTTCTCCGTTTAATGAGCTGTGGAAAAGAAGTTCCTGTAAAATAGTCTAATATATATATATATATATATATATATATATATATATATATATATATATATATATATGTATATATATATATGTATATATATATATATATATATATATATATATATATATATATATATATATATATATATATATATATGTACATACGGTCATTGAATATGACCGCATATTCTGTATTTACTATTTTCTGGTTTAGGGCTTCTATCCCTCTAACTATTATTCTTGCATCAGGGTTTAGTTGAAAGAGGAGTTCTCCAAAACTCATGTTCGTTTTTCAAGGTGAAGAAAAAAAGTGAATTACTATAGAATGTATTACACTTATTATACAATTGCACAACGCTTCGAACCTACATGGATCATTCTCAAGTGATAAGAAATTACAGATTTTTTGAAATTACATATATATTTGTTTTATTTAAACTTTGTTACAAAAAAAGGAGTTACATACATAGTACAAAGATGATTATCATAAGTTGTCGAGTTCCTCCAGCTCCTCAGATGGCGGCAGGAACCCTAAATGCAGTGTGCATTTCCCCTCTGTATCGCCACTCTGAGGTGCTGGATGCTGGTAGCTCTAGGGTCTCTTGTTGTTTTAATTGGCCTAGAACCCAGTTCCTTAAAAAACTCATGTCACTTTTACCCCAGACGCAGAATGTCTCAGAAGCAATGTGGATAAAATTGTAGTGGTGATCCAGTTCTCTATACTTACGGGATTTGGCTGATTCCCTGTGAGTGACAGCGCCACCCGGTTGTGCAACACTGAAGTCAATGTAGGTGTTATCCCATGGTTGTTACGCACGTGTAGTCTCATATCAACTGCTTGCCATTCTTCCAGGGGTTTGCTGTGATTCTGTCTGGGCGACTAACAGGTTCATCAGAGTTGCCGGGCATTAGGTAATCGGGTTCTCTCTCTGCTGGACAACCAGCTGTGGTAAGGCTCCTCTTAATAACATAATTTGCCTCACAGTGTCTTGCATGCCATCCTCCTGTGCTTTGGCAGAGCAGGCCATGCCGGCCGTACCTGTCGGTCACTGCCTTGCCACTAATTTACTTATATTCAGTGTGGATTGGGTCAGCAGAGCGAAGAGTGACGATAATTAGGAGAGCCTGCTGTGTGAGACGAGTACCGGTTGCTGACATTGTGGTTGTTACACTATTCTACACTTTCACAAAGTTGACACATGGTGTATTCTACACTTTCACAAAGTTGACACAGGGTGTATTCTACACTTTCACAAAGTTGACACAGGGTGTATTCTACACTTTCACAATGTTGACACATGGTGTATTCTACACTTTCACAATGTTGACACATGGTGTATTCTACACTTTCACAATGTTGACACATGGTGTATTCTACACTTTCACAAAGTTGACACATGGTGTATTCTACACTTTCTTAATGTTGACACATGGTGTATTTGCCATTTGAGAAAGCTGCCAAATACGTCAATGTAACCATTGGTTGATGCCCCCACAGTGACGGCTGGGCGGACCGTTCCGACGTGGTGGCGGGCCTGGAGGAGGCGGCTGTCGGGGGCCTCTCCATCAAGATCAACAGCTCCTACGTGGCAGAGTTCGACGACCACTACTTCCAGCTGCACCCTGAGACCAACGACCGCAACCCGTGGTTCAGGGAGTTCTGGCAGAATAGGTTCAACTGTTCGCTGCCTGGCCAGGAGGAGATCGTCTCTCTACCTCGCTGCTCTGGTTAGTGTAGGCTTTCTTCGGGAAGTTTCACAGGGTTTTGTTTCTGTAATGCTATGTATGTGGTCGTGTGGCGTTCTCATGCACCACACTACCATCGTCAGACTTTTAGCGACCATCATCAGGCTTACCGCAACCATAATTGGGCTTACAGTAACCATCTTCAGACTTATCAGCAACGATACTCAGATTTCCATCAATCGTAGCCAGACTTTCAGTAAACTACAAGGAGACGTTTAGAAACCATAGTAAGACTTTCAGGAACCTGAAACTTTCAGTCTGACTTCCAGCAACCGGAGTCAGACTTTCAGTAGTGTATATCAAATAATAATCAATTCCAGCAGACTCTCATTGTCCCTCACGATACACCACACCACACCAAACCACAATACAATACAATACAATACAATACAACACAACACAATACAATACACCACACCACAAAGTACTCAAGCAACACATCACTTTCAACATACATCATACAACCAGCTCAAGACTCCCCCCCCCACACTAATATCTGTTCCCGCTCTCTTCACCTCACCGCCGTATACACCACCACCACCACCTACCACACCACCACCACCACCTACCACACCACCACCACCACCTACCACACCACCACTACATACCCCCGTCAGTAAGGACTGACCATGACCAGAGAGTAACGTGGAGAACGCTCCCCCACAGGTGAAGAGTCCCTCCGGAAGGGCTACAAGCAGGACACCAAGATGGCCTTCGTGATGAAGGCCATCTACACGATGGCGTGGGGCCTGCACAACATGCAGCGGGACCTGTGCCCCGGCACCCAGGGCCTCTGTGACGCCATGCTCCCCATCAACGGCTCCCTCTACAGGGTCTGTACCCATCACTCTTATGCAAATTTTTTCTTATAATACATATTTCAGCGTCACGATTTTTTCCTTCATAATAGTTGGCTCATTCGTGTATTATTAGTTATGTATATTTTGATTGTTTAGAGTTACGAATTTATATTACATTATATAGATTTATAACAATATCTGATGGTGAGGAGGAGGCGTGTTGCAGCTTTGTGTGTGTGTACTGGGGCCTCAGCTGCCGGGGGGGGGGGCTTGCAACATCTGCTCTAGTTGAGGGTCAGGTCATGGAGGTGGGGTCGGGTCATGGAGGTGGGGTCAGGTCATGGAGGTGGGGTCAGGTCATGGAGGTGGGGTCAGGTTATGGAGGTGGGGTCAGGTTATGGAGGTGGGGTCAGGTCATGGAGGTGGGGTCACGTCATGGAGGTGGGGTCAGGTCATGGAGGTGGGGTCAGGTTATGGAGGTGGGGTCAGGTCATGGAGGTGGGGTCAGGTCATGGAGGTGGGGTCAGGTTATGGAGGTGGGATCAGGTCACGGAGGTGGGGTCAGGTCATGGAGGTGGGGTCAGGTCATGGAGGTGGGGTCAGGTCATGGAGGTGGGGTCAGGTCATGGAGGTGGGGTCAGGTCATGGAGGTGGGGTCAGGTCATGGAGGTGGGGTCAGGTCATGGAGGTGGGGTCAGGTCATGGAGGTGGGGTCGGGTCATGGAGGTGGGGAGCTTGAGAAACATCCTTGAGAAAGGATAAAGGTTACATCCGAAAATTTGTTTTTTAATACATATATACATCTTTTATGCTCTCCTCCTTTACTCAAGCACTACGGTACTGTAGTAAGTTTCTTCATTGTGTGGTTTAATATTGGGCTGTCTTGATCAACCCTTCCTCCTAATATTGGGTTGTCTTGATCAACCCTTCCTCCTAATATTGGGTCGTCTTGATCAACCCTTCCTCCTAATATTGGGTCGTCTTGGTCAACCCTTCCTCCTAATATTGGGTTGTCTTGATCAACCCTTCCTCCTAATATTGGGTTGTCTTGATCAACTCTTCCTCCTAACATTGGGTTGTCTTGATCAACCCTTCCTCCTAGCATTGGGTTGTCTTGATCAACCCTTCTTCCTAATATTGGGTTGTCTTGATCAACCCTTCCTCCTAATATTAGGTTGTCTTACATACAGAAATCACAATTGCGTGATGCATCAAATGAACAAATCCACAAGGGCCGTGACGAGGATTCAAACCTGCGTCCGAGAGCATCCCAGACGCTACCTTAAACGACTGAGCTACGACATTGTCAAAAGAAGTTGAAACCGAAGTTCTACTGAACTTGCTGGATCCTGCAGCCTCTCCGAGGCACAAACCAGGGTTTTACACAACTCCCTCCATGCACTCGAGCTATGTCAACAGGCCAGTTCAGTAGAACTTCGGTTTCAACTCCTTTTGACCATGTCGTAGCTCAGTCGATTAAGGCTGCGTCTGGGATGCTCTCGGACATAGGTTCGAATTCTCGTTACGGCCCTTGTGGATTTGTTCATTTGATGCATCACGCAATTGTGATTTCTGTGTGTAATGAAGATATATATATATATGTATATATATACCTTCATTACACACACACACACACATATATATATATATATATATATATATATATATATATATATATATATGTCGTACCTAGTAGCCAGAACTCACTTCTCAGCCTACTATGCAAGGCCCGATTTGCCTAATAAGCCAAGTTTTTATGAATTAATGTTTTTTCGTCTACCTAACCTACCTAACCTAACCTAACCTAGCTTTTTTTGGCTACCTAACCTAACCTTACATATATATATAGGTTAGGTTAGGTTAGGTAGGGTTGGTTAGGTTCGGTCATATATCTACGTTAATTTTAACTCCAATAAAAAAAAATTGACCTCATACATAGTGAAAAGGGTAGCTTTATCATTTCATAAGAAAAAAATTATAGTAAATATATTAATTCAGGAAAACTTGGCTTATTAGGCAAATCGGGCCTTGAATAGTAGGCTGAGAAGTGAGTTCTGGCTACTAGGTACGACATATATATATATATATATATATATATATATATATATATATATATATATATATATATATATATATATATATATATATATATATATATATATTAATACCTAAAAGGAGTACCATCTCTGGTGCAAGTGTAGGGACCCATAGCCTCAGAGAAGAAAATAATGAGTACTCAGAAAAGACCTTGTGGATCCTCACTGAACACTTTGATATTTTCTTCTACCACCCCTATTCCTTTAGTACTTGTATCTATGTTATCTTTAGTATGTGTATGTGTTAGTATATATATCTAACTTTATTTTAAAATTTCATTACACAAAAAGGGTTACAACATTGGTTACATGCAGGGTACAAGACGACGTGTCACAAGTTGTATAGCTCCGCCAGCTCCTCAGATGGCGGGCAGGAACTATAGATGCAGTGAGCATTTCCTCTATGGATCGCGACACTAAGACACTGCAAGAGAAAACTGGTGGTTCTAGGGTCTCTAGTTCTTTCAATTAGCTTGGACCCCAGCTCCTTCAAAAAACTTGCAGCACTTTTGCCCCAGGCACCAAGTGTCTCTGAGGCAATGGGGACAAAATTGTAGTGGTGATCAAGGTCTTTGTATTTACGCGACTTAGCTGCTTCCCGGTGATTGGCTGCACCTCCTGCTTGTGCAGCACTGAAGTTAACAGGTGTTGGCTAAGGTTGAAACGCAAATGTAGTCCCACAACAACTGTCTACCATTCTTCCAGGGGTTCACCATGATCCCGTCTGGGCGACTGACAGGCTCATCAAAATTGCGGGGCATTAGGTAACGGGGCTCTCTTTCTGCTGGACTACGGCCCTGGTAAGGCTTCTCTTGATAATGTCGTTAACCTTGCCGTGTCTTGCATGTCATCCTCCTATCCTTTGGCAGAGAAGTCCATGCCGTCCGTCCCTGTCGGCCGTGAAAAGGTTATTGGACTACTCTGCAAACCAAATGGCATTCTTTTGAAATGAAAATGACCATTGGGAGTACTAAAGGCTGTCAATTGTTAACTTTCCTCGTCAAGGGGATTTGCCAGAATCCCTGCAACAAATCTAATGTTGGGAATACTTTGTTCTGACCTATACTTTGCAATAAATCATTTAGGACTGGAAGTGGGAAACGATCAGGTATAGTCACTCTGTTAAGCTTGCGATAATCGATTACAGGTCTCCAAGTACCATCTCGCTTTGGTACAAGAATCAATGGAGCGTTCCATGGTGAATTACTCGACTCAATTACGTCACTCTGTAACATATCCTCTATGAGTCTATCAGCTTCTGCTCTCTGAGAATGGGGAAGACGGTAAGCTGGTACATAAATAGGCATAGTTCCTTGTTCAAGGGGAATTTTATGTGTAATAAGAGGAATGAGACCTAACTTTACTCCTGGTAGAGCAACAACGGCTCTATTCCTGTTCAAAATTTCCAAAAGCTGAGCCACAGAGTCAGGAAGTCAGTAGGACTGAGGTGTAGTGCTTGCACCTCTGGCTGAGATCCCTGTTCTCCTGGTGTGAGAGTACAAACAGTATGATCCATGGAGACATCATCCACCACTCGCACCGATGATGAGTAATGGGCAAAATCTACAACGTGGGTGCCAGACTGGAGATAAATGTTGGCATTACTAGTGTTTGCAATATACAATGTAACGGTACCATCCTGCACTGTATGCCAGGAGGGTTCAACAAATGTACCGTTCACTTTACACGTATCACTTTCTGCAATAACATCCGATAACTCAGGCACTCCCTGAACCTTAACTCTTACTCTGGTGAGAGAATGAGAGTGCAGCACAGTGTCAGTAGCTATAGAACCACTGACTTCAGAGATGGAAGCTGCTAGGCAAGCAAGACAACGAGAATCTGTTAGGGTGTTCCCGTCCAGAAAGTCTCGATACTCACTCTCCTTAACAACTGCAAAACTATGATGCTTCAATCGAATGCCCATTTTCCCGGGTATGCTACTGCAACAAGGATCAGATAAACCTAAGCTAGTGAGTCAGGTGTCGACAAAATTAATGTAATCTGATTGAAGGTTGAACTCATGGCCCTGTCGATACATGCTACACAAGGGTATGACGTGGTCTTTGATACTAATGTTTCACCTATGGGGAAACAATGCGATATTTTCATCAATCATGGTGTACAAACCTAAAAGAATGTCACCAGGAAAATGGATATATATAGTCAACAACTAAACAGGTTATAAAAAGTGTGATGTCATCTAACTTGAGTGAAAGGTCAATTTCTCCCTGAATTTTTACTGTGTTTCCTGAAACACCACTTAGAAAAGATATGGTGACTTTCTTACTGGAGTAGGGTGATTACTTGCAAAATCTCTGTGAGCTGAGGGCTTGACAATATTAATTTTTGCACCCGAGTCAAGAAAAACTTTTAAAACTCTACCATGCACAATGGCTGGGACAAGGGGCCATCACTTGTGACTGGGCAAGTTACTACTTTTGATTTATGTTGTCTAGGAAGTCTGCGTCTCGTCTGTGTCAAATACACTGCGGTTCCATTAACATCTAAAACCGGTCGAGAGTCAGTGTCCTCCTCTGTCAAGTGTCCAAATCTATTTTGGGTAGCTACTGAGTACACAGGGAGGGCACTAGGACTGGCTAACTTGAATTGGTTAGCGGATGGCTTTGGGAGTTTCCCGACGACATGGAATGAACATGAACAAATCCACAAGGGCCATGACGAGGATTCGAACCTGCGTCCGGGAGCATCCCAGACACTGCCTTAATCGACTGAGCTACGACAGGGTTAAAAGGGTTGAAACCGAAGTTCTACTGAACTTATTGGCTCCCGTAGCCTCTCCGAGGCACAGACCAGGATTTTACACAACCCCCCCCCCTGCACCCGAGCTATGTCAATAGGCCGTTCTCCCTCTTCGCCCTTACATCATCACACACAGAGATCACACTAACGTGATGCATCAAATAAACAAATCCACAAGGAATGGTGTGATGGAATGAACATTTTGAGCTCCAGCAGTCTGTGATCGATTATTATAATTGGATGTTGTATTATGGCTGGGCTGGGAGTTGTAATTATGCGAGTTCTTATAATGTCTAGGATGCTGTGCGCCTCGCTAAGACTGACCATGGGAATTACAAGGTGGGGATGTCCTTTGCCTAGCTCTACAATCTGCTGTATGGTGACCGACTTGTTTATGATATCTGCAATATGGGAGCCTAGAATTATTGGGTTGACGAGGAGACCGAGAGAATTGTCTAGGGGTGATTATCTAGTAGCGGACCAACAGTCCCTTGCAAAGTGGTTAGTCTTACCACAATGCCAACATGAGGGAGTGGATGGTTGTGGGCTATGGTGTTTCGGCAACTTATGAGGAGGAGAACTGGGCTGCGGGTTACGAGCATGGGTGCAGTTCTGTGACCAAGCGTTTTGAGAGTTTGTGGGAGGATGCTGAGGGCTTGTTACTACATTCACAGTGTCAGAGGATGGCAACAGTTGAGCACTTCGGGGAGCTAGTTTATCAGCGGTATTACTGATAGCCTCAAACACTTCACCAATTTCATCTTTAACTCCAAAGTTTTGTTGCTTGATGGTCGGTTTAGTATGCTCTGGGGCAAAATTAATTAAAGTCCCAAATGCAATCATTTTGGCCATGGCATGGGGGGTCAATATCTTGTCCTTATCAACCCATGAGGAACTACGCATGGCAGTCTCCAAGGCATACAGATACTGATCTAGTCGGCTAGTACAATCCATTAAAGGATTCACAAGGTTGCATGGTGGCATTGGCAGTTTTCTTGACTAACCTATACGGGTCGAGGTCTCCTTTGTTAACAAAGCGCTGGCCAAAGAAACCCTTAAATTCTGACCATGACTGGAGGCTAACAATGGCTTTCTCATCTACCACAAAACGTGCATCGCCTTTGGTTGTGTCAATGGCGGACCGAGCAATTGCCAAATATTCGGCATCAGTAGGCTCAGAAAAACAGGCCTTGCTCTGACCTCTGACCTCGAGCTGACCTCTGGACAATAGCACAAGCAATTGCTCCATTGGAGACAGCAGAAGTTGCAAAAGAGGTAGGCATTGTCACTTCCGTTGAAGGAATATTTGAACACAGATTATAGTTAAGTGCACCGGGCATCAGAAATACAATACACAAAAATAAATACTCAAAAAATATCAAACTTGGCTAATGCAAGGAAATGGCAGAAATAAAATGATTAAATTGGGCTAGGCAACAAAATAATTCAAAACAAGCAAAATTATGAATTAAATTAGCAATCTGGTATGAAAATGACTGGAATTAGAGGTATATAAATAAATTAAACCAGGCTAAGCACTGCAAATTAAATGATAAAACTGTTAAGTGTAATTGCAATTTTGATGAAAAAATAATACAACACAACAAGTGGCAATACAGGAAATATGGATGTAGCACAGAAACTGGACACAGATATGTATATAACTTGCTATGGTAAGATTATAATGTGAAATGTTGAAGGAATAAATTTCAATTTTAGGTCTGGAGGAATTAAAAAAATTATATTGTGCAAATCCTTAACTGCTACTAAAACAATGATTCCTTACTTCTCTGAACTTTGAATTTACCAATAACACTACTAACACAATTAATATTCAATTAAATTACTGTGAGAAGCAGGAATATCGAAATCACTCAGGGAAACTGTGGGAGTGGAGTACTGAGCCAGCTCCAATATTTAACTCATCTATCAATTTAACAAGTCACTGAATGGTTAATACATAGGATGTTTTGGATATTATTATGTAAATCACTGTTAGAACATGACACAGGAAGGCTCATCTATCAATTACTTATCTCGGGGGTGGAATTCATGAGAATCACTAGCAGCCAAAATGGGAGAAACATCGTGAAGGTGCGTGAAGAGCACATGCAGGGTTTGTTTTGGTTTTGGTGCGGCAGGCAGCGCTCCTAGCGGCCGTGCCCTAAGCTCTTCTGGGACCCTGCACTGGAATTGATCTTGGAAGCGCGACAATACATGCTGAGACGTCGATTGCGATGGAGGAAGCACGATTTGCTAGGCAGGAGTTCACAGCAAAATGATGTAGCAGGGGGCTGTGGCGATGGTGAGAGGAAGCTGGGTGGCGAGGTGTGTGTAAGCTGGTGGCGACACTTAGTCAGACAATTGCAGTCTGCCAGTTCCTTTTCAATACCAGTAACAGTACAACACACACGATGATCAGTTGATACTTGCGACGATGGCTGACGGCGATTGCAGTAGCTAGAACACTCACAAGGCTTGATGCTGTCGGCTTGGGTGACGATTGTGGTGGTGGCACAGGTTCCAAGATGGCGCGGAAAATTCAAAAACACTGACAGCGAATTACTCTCCCCTCACTGATGAAAATTCGTTCTTACTTGTAAATATTGCGCCTTAATTCTGATAAAGTCGACCTAGAGTAGTAGCTGATGGTAGGACCCCCGGACTGACACAATAATTGATGAATATTGATGCGTGGGTGGCGGTGGATGGTGGCTGGAAACACGTGGCCATGTGGGTACTTGAATTTTCGATTCCCAGAAAATTAATTCTGGATCCCACAGCTGCTACCAGTATTAGTTACCTTCTTCATGTACGTGGTTCTTGCTGGATAGTAGATAATACACGGTTGATGACTTCAGCAGTTTATTGAGGAAGGTAACAAGTTGGGTATCTGGCCTGCCGAGGTCCTACCTAACTCTGAGGTCTGTGAGATACTGACTCCTCACCAGAACGGTTAGTACCAGCTCTCCTGTGGAGAATGACGTCAGAGGCTTACTCGACTGTGATTGGCTATCCCCAACAGTCGTACAATTTGAATAACAAACATATCAAAAGCTTCCTTACATCCTCACTGGTAATCTCAAACTCTTCTAGTGTGTGTGTGTGTGTGCGCGTGCATGTGTGCGTGTCTAATTACTGTATCTAAGTGTAGTTACAGGATGAGAGCTACGCTCGTGGTGTCCCGTCCTCCCGATACTCTGTCGTATAACGTTTTAAAGCTACTAACGGTTTTGGCCTCCACCACCTTCTCACTCAACTTGTTCTATCCGTCTTCTACGCTGTAAAAGAAAACGTTCTAATATATGTGTGTGCGGGTGTGTATGTTGACTCATCACCTACTTTGCTCAATATACTAACACAACATTACCCTACATGATGGCAATGATATAACAGCTTACGCATCAACATTTGCTTTAAGCTTTTTCCAGTTGATATCAGCGCTGTTTTGCCACTTTACCTGCCACTTGGTGATGTGTTTATTTTTATTAATTTATAGCTTGAATCATAAAAGCTTTGTAAATAATTACTAATACAACAACCTAAGGTGTAATTAATTATTTTGAGTTAATATTTATGTTAAATAGTAATTTTTAACAGAAGTCTTATTAATTGAATTGCAATTGTTTGTTTTGTTTCCTTCTCCCACCGTAGGAGGTGGGAGAAGGGCTTCCTCATTGACTTGTCATAAGCAAATCGTGTCATAGATGCTCCTCTTCCTTCCAGGAATATCTAATGAATGTCACTTTCACCTATATGAACGAGTCAGTGACGTTTGACTTGCGGGGCGACCCACCAGGAAGGTAGAGTCTGCAACCACACCACCACTTACACTGATTCTCCAGCTACACTAACACTTACACTGACTCCTCCAGCTACACTAACACTTACACTGACTCTCCAGCCACACTAACACTTACACTGACTCTCCAGCTACACTAACACTTACACTGACTCCTCCAGCCACACTAACACTTACACTGACTCTCCAGCCACACTAACACTGACTCCTCTAGCCACACTAACACTTACACTGATTCTCCAGCCACACTAACACTTACACTGACTCTCCAGCTACACTAACACTTACACTGACTCTCCAGCCACACTAACACTTACACTGTCCCTCCTCCAGCCACACTAACACTTACACTGTCTCCTCCAGCCACACTAACACTTACACTGTCCCTCCTCCAGCCACACTAACACTTACACTGTCCCTCCTCCAGCCACACTAACACTTACACTGGCTCCTCCAGCCACACTAACACTTACACTGGCTCCTCCAGCCACACTAACACTTACACTGACTCTCCAGCCACACTAACACTTACACTGACTCTCCAGCCACACTAACACTTACACTGACTCTCCAGCCACACTAACACTTACACTGACTCTCCAGCTACACTAACACTTACACTGACTCTCCAGCTACACTAACACTTACACTGACTCTCCAGCCACACTAACACTTACACTGTCTCCTCCAGCTACACTAACACTTACACTGTCTCCTCCAGCTACACTAACACTTACACTGTCTCCTCCAGCCACACTAACACTTACACTGTCTCCTCCAGCTACACTAACACTTACACTGACTCTCCAGCCACACTAACACTTACACTGACTCTCCAGCCACACTAACACTTACACTGTCTCCTCCAGCCACACTAACACTTACACTGTCTCCTCCAGCCACACTAACACTTACACTGTCTCCTCCAGCCACACTAATACTTACACTGTCTCCTCCAGCTACACTTACACTGTCTCCTCCAGCCACACTGACACTTACACTGTCTCCTCCAGCCGCACTGACACTTACACTGTCTCCTCCAGCCACATTAACACTTACACTGTCTCCTCCTCCAGCCACACTAACACTTACACTGTCTCCTCCAGCCTCACTTACACTGTCTCCTCCTCCAGCCACACTAACACTTACACTGTCTCCTCCAGCCACACTTACACTGTCTCCTCCAGCCACACTTACACTGTCTCCTCCAGCCACACTGACACTTACACTGTCTCCTCCAGCCACACTAACACTGTCTCCTCCAGCCACACTAACACTGTCTCCTCCAGCCACACTAACACTTACACTGTCTCCTCCAGCTACACTAACACTTACACTGTCTCCTCCAGCTACACTAACACTTACACTGTCTCCTCCAGCTACACTAACACTTACACTGTCTCCTCCAGCCACACTGACACTTACACTGGCTCCTCCAGCCACACTAACACTTACACTGGCTCCTCCAGCCACACTAACACTTACACTGTCTCCTCCAGCCACACTAACACTTACACTGGCTCCTCCAGCCACACTGACACTTACACTGGCTCCTCCAGCCACACTAACACTTACACTGGCTCCTCCAGCCACACTAACACTGGCTCCTCCAGCCACACTAACACTTACACTGGCTCCTCCAGCCACACTAACACTTACACTGGCTCCTCCAGCCACACTAACACTGGCTCCTCCAGCCACACTAACACTTACACTGGCTCCTCCAGCCACACTAACACTTACACTGGCTCCTCCAGCCACACTAACACTTACACTGGCTCCTCCAGCCACACTAGCCCAAGAGGTATCTACTCCATAAGAGAGAGACAACTGTAGAATGCCGAAGAAGAAAAAGCTTTTGTAGGGGCTGTAAGTCCAACACTAACGCCAGTGACACACATTAAGAGGGTGACATCGACAGCACAGGAGACGCTAGCGGTAATCATTAGAAAGTCATTAAAAACTTAAATTATTATTATGTAGACAATGTACACTGCGTTTGTTAGATTAATACTGGAATGTGTAATGCCGGCTGGGATTTCGCACCTTATTAACTGCAAAATAAAAATTTGAATTGTACAAAAGTTCGCAATAAGATTATTACTAAAACTAGGAAATTTCAAACTACGACCCTAGCTTAAAGGGAAGAAATCTCACAAGCCTAGAGAAGGGAAAACAGGGGGATATGATCACGACATACAAGATACTGAGGAGGAATAAACAAAATGGGCAAGAAAAGCCTCTATAAATTAAGATAAAGTAGGACAATAGGATATAGGTGGAAGCTGGCAAGGCAGATGAGTGGCAGGAATGTAGGGAGCTACGCGCCACCTGTACGGGTAGTCAACAAATGCTGTGGGACTTACCACTCAACTTAATTATCTGAGTTAAATCTTGAAGCAGTATATAAACTATACATATTTTTGGAAAAAACTTATGAATCAAAATATAGTAATTTAAACAACTGCAGAATACTCAGTTATCAAACACAGCACAGTACAATCATTATTCAAGACTCTACTGTAACAAAAGGAATGTATAAAGGAACATAGCTGATTTGCTAGCGTAGAGTCAGTCCCTCATGCAGTTTGATGTTGGGGAAAAAGTCACTTACAGAACCAAGTCGCTGTTCTTGGATATCTGCCGAAAAGTTCCACATTTGGTTTATAACAAATTATTTTAGTGATTACTTCGTAAACACGCGTACGTCGCGGTGTACGCCTTCAATCCACAAAACAGTATTATATGCAGCCTTGCCTAGCCTAATGGTTAAAATCTCTATATTAATGAATATTAATTTGAGGAAATATTTATAAACTTATAATTCCAGTTAATTTCACAACAAAGGATCAGTGTTACAATTGATTACTTACTTGTTTGGGGTAAAAACCCCATGGTTTAACCTGGACCTTGGAGAAACAGTTAAATGACAGGTACATAAATTGATATTAATTATAACAATACCAACAGTCACAACCATGCTCGGAGCAGGTGCCCGGGTGCTTAGGTCAACGTCTTTAGCCGGCCATGTGTCGTTGATGGATAAATGAGCACATTATTTTGTGTTTATTGCGCTGGTTCACGTGACGCCAGGCTCAGCTAGTACAGTTTTCTGTACTGGTAATATTTACAGCGTTATGGCGCTTGTTATTTACTTCATATTGTCTCTGGGACTTCACCAAGAATTCTGTAAAGAACTGAATACATACAGGTTCCTGAAAGTGGGAAGACTCGCTAAGAAAACAAAGGAGCGCAGTCGCAAGCGTGTTGTGGCGTCTGGGTGATGCATGGCGTCTCCCATCAGCCCTTGCGAGCAGGAGGCGGGAAACTGTATTTATTTAATTTAATCAGCGATTATTCACCGATATGCTATATTTTTGTATAAGTGCCATAGCATTAAATAATATAATTTTGCAATTTATAATTAAGGCTATAATATTAGATTCTCAGCGTTAATACCTCGCAATTGAGACTCGTTAGGGGAACGTTGTCAGCCGCTCACAAAGATGAGTCCACTCAGTGAGACGTCATACAAAAATTATTTAGATGAGGCTGTGGACTATTTTCCATGAATGAAATGCACTGAAAGGCGTTGTGGAAGCCACCTCCGTCCACAACTTTAAGGCCAGGTTTCACAAAGAATTTGCACGTTAGAATAGTTAAATTATAAGGCATCAGGTGCAAAGCTAGGAGGTGGGGCATAAATAGTTAGACCTCACCCGCCAGTCACTAATAGGTAATTATTGATAGGTAAGTACATCACCACCAACCTCACCAACACCACCACTAACCACACCACCAACCACACCACCATTTTTGTTATATTTTCATGTATATTTATTTTCTAATATCATTGTTTCACTTTATAAAGCTTGTTTTAATGCGTTCTGTTTTGTGTCGAGTCATGCGGCTCAGTACACTGCACTTTTCTCAGTTTAATGAACGGGAAAGTTTTTATTACGCATGTATTGTACTGAATCATGGCCATAGTTATCATTTGTTGCCTTTCACTTGTTTTAAATTTGCCAGCTACTACATATATCTTTGAAACTTTGTCACATTATATATATATATATATATATATATATATATATATATATATATATATATATATATATATATATATATATATATATATATATATATATATATATAAATGAGTGACATCCTTAACCGTGCACGGCAGGTATGACATCATGAACTACCAGAGGCTGGAAAATGGGAGCTTCGATTACATCCCCATTGGGACGTGGGACAACGGAACTCTGGTCGTCCACGAGGAGCTGGTCATCTTCAACAGCACCGACGGCCTCCCGCCCACCTCCGTCTGCTCGGAGCCCTGCAGCTACAATGAGTTTAAGGTACGTCTTCATCTTCCTCCTATCCTATGGTCTGATGTGGGAAAGGTGGAAGATGGAAACCTCACTACCACCACCAGAGTATGAGTAGGTGACATGTAAATATTGGATTGTGGATACCAGCTATGACTGCCTTCCAAGCCTTCAGGTATATACAGTAGAACATCTGTTTGTGGTTAAAGTATAGCTCAGGCATGGTTAAGTGGGTAGTATGTCTGTCTGTCTGTCTGTCTGTCTGTCTGTCTGTCTGTCTGCATCAGTATCGTCAGTTCTATCCTACTCTTTGGCCTCAACGTTTCCAAATTTTACTTACAAACTGTTGTGATTCAGTTTAACTCATTCACCTGAAGCAGCAACATACTGAGAACTGCAACAAAATAGTCGTGAGAAAAGTGAATTTCAGACTAGTTCATTATCACCAGATAAGTAAGTAATTATCAAAAGAGGGCACCAAGTCAGGGAGGCTATGTAGCACCACCAAAAGTGTGTGATATTCAAAAAGCGCTAAATATTACTAAGGATGCCAATATGAAAACAAAAGGCATATAGTGAACAACATCAAAGACATCTGATTCACTAGGGATACTAACGAGAGACAAGTAACTGCGATGGACCGTCGGGAAGCAAGACACACACACGTCCTGGAAGTCAGGACATTCAACAAGGATATGCCCGAACGTAAGAGGGACAATGCAATTCGGACAATAAGGAGCAGGGGGGCGCTCCATTAAGTGTCCGTGAATTAAGCGTGTATGACCAATATGTAACTTCGCCAGAGCTAGGGGGAAGGCCATGGGGACTAACCTCTCTTAAGAGCATGCAGTTTGTTACCAGGAACAGAAGACCAACGACCCTGCCAACGGGCACGGATTGAGTAATGAATAACTGGGTAACAGTCGGAATAAGGAATACCTTTACAGGAGATGGGACAGGCGCGGATAGCTTCCTTAGCGGGAGCATCCGCACGCTCATTTAAAAACACACCAATATGGCTGGGAGTCCAGTAAAACTCGACTGTCTTAAATCTGCTGGAGATAAGAAACAGCTAATATTGAATTTCAACGACCACAGGATGGACAGGCTTGCAGCGGACAGCCCGAGCATAGTCTGGGTTCCACCAGGGACGCAGACTACCACGCCTCTGGAGATAAGCCAGAGGGCAGCAGCAAAAAACAGTGTCATGAAAGAGGAGGAGGGCTCGGGAGAGAGGCAGATCAGAGAAATAAGAAAGAGTAGCACACAAAGTGAAGAGGTTCCAGTCAGCCCTGGCAAACTGCCACCTAGGGAAGGAGAGGGGAGGGCGAAAAGAGATGACAAGGATGGGGAAATGGTCACTGTTATGTAGGTCATCAAGAACTCTCCAGGTGAAGTCCAACTAAAGAGAAGACGAGCAGAGAGAAAGATCAAGACAGGACAGGGTGCGAGTGTCGGAGTCAACATGAGTCAGCTCACCAGAATTCAAAAGAGAAAGAGAAGAAGAGAGGACAAAATGTTCAAAAAGGCAGCACCCGGATGTTTGTCAGAACATCACCCAAGATGGTTTGCCGACAGTTAAAATCACCCAAAAGGAGCACAGGCTCTGCTAAGGAGTCCAACAGGTGTTTAAGATCAGAAAGAGAAAGTGGAACATTCGGGGGGAGATAAATGGAACAGACTGTATATCATTTACTCACAAAGATACGAGCCACAGAACACTGAATGGGGAGTTGAAAACGTAGGGGGATGAAGGGAATATCAAGACAGATCAAGAGAGCAGTAGAGGCAAGGATTCCCAGTAAAAGCTGGAGGTGAAGAGAGAAAGGAATAACCACAGAAGCGACCAAGATGAACGCCAAGCATCGGCTCCTGGAGACAAACACAAAGTGGGGAAAGCTGAGCGATCAGAAGTTAGAGTTCATGAAAGTTAGCATAAAAACCACGAATATTCCATTAAAGAACAGACAGACAAAAAATAAAGAACAGAAACAGAAAATTAGAGAGAAACAGAGGCAAAGCAGAACACATTAGACTAAGGCAGAACAAGACCAGGATCAGTGAAATCAAGGTGACAGGGCAGAGGTAAAGCTAGCAAAGATAACTGATACAAGAGAGCGGGAGGACGGACCAGAGACGAACGGACAGAGTCCGGAGCGGGAGGAGACAACGGAGAGAGGCCGTCAAGGGAATCGAGGGTAGAAAGGACAGAAACAAGTGAGGGCACTGGTTCAAGGGCAGCATACAAGAGAGGATCAATGACCAAGGAAACCTCCACAGGAAGGACAGGAGACCCCACCATTGAAAATGGAGGGGAAGCAGGGAGTGTCAGAGTCGGAAGGTGAGGAAAACAACAAAGCCTTCTTACCCGCTGGGTAGGAAGAAGGAGAGGAGCCAGGCTTACGCTTCTGACGTAGAGAAACAGGCGTATCATCAGCAATATACTGGGTGACTGCCTCAACAGTTTCACCAAGAGAAGGAGAACGGGAACGGGAAACATGACGAATGCTGGATGGAGGATGGACAATGACCTGAACAGACAGGTGGCGAGGAGGACCAAGAGACAGAGGGAATGCTGAGAAGAAGGAGAGAGGCGAGAAGGGAAGGAGAGCACAGGAGACAGGGAAGACCGGGAAGGAAGTAAGGAAACACCTGACGGAGAACTGGGAGGACCCTCTAGGCCAGAATACAAAGGAGCAGATGGAGCAGACAAGGTGGTGGTGGTGTCGGGGTTCAAGGCCCCGAAGTGGTTGAGAAACGTAGAAAGTGGGAGAAAGCGAGAAGAATGAGCACGCAACACACAAGCATAAGACATGCCAGAGAAAGAGGGAAGATGGCGAACTTGGGGTCTAACCTCAAGAAAAGACAAATGATCCCGATGCTTCAAACTTCGTCAAATTTGTAATACATACATGCACGGGAGAAGGCAGGGTGGGCATCACCGCAATTGATGCAGAGAGTTTGGGAAGAAGGGCACTCTATCTTAGAATGTCCCGAGGTTCCACACTAGGGGGCAGAGACACACCTCACATGTGCACCTGAAGGGACCATGCCCAAATCTCCAGCACCTGCTACAGAGGCGAGGAGAGGGGATGCCAGATGCATTCTTGCTGGTGCCAGATGCTCCTAAACGGAGTATCTGGCACCAGCAAGAATGCCTGAAGAGGGAAGGGACCTACCATCAAACGTGACCTTCAGAACGCGAAGAGGCTGAAGGCGACGACCACGAGGAGGCCGAGTGAAGGTATGCACCTGGAGGATAGAATGGCTTTGGGCCTTAAAGATATACTTAATATCCATGTGGCAGTCCTTAAGTTCCCTGTCACCAGTCACGACATTGTGCAGAGAAGAATTATGCCAATGCAGGCATTCAACTGGGCATTTTTAGAGATCCGAATAGGGGTCTCCCCAATGCAGGACAATGAAGCCAAGTGCACAGTCACTTCCTGAGAAGGGGCTGCAACAACATGGATACGGGTGGGGTTAAAGGTGACCAACGTATCCATCGAATCAACAAGGTGCTTATGAAAAAATAAATCGTCGAGACGAATAGGGTCAACATGACTAAGATCAAAATACTTAGTCAATGTAGCAGGATCAAAACAAAGCATGGAAAGAAGGAGATTGGGAAGGAATCAAGTGTGAGTGAGTGTGGAGGTGACGACGCCGAGCACCCCCAGTAAGAGAGGGGGGGTAAAAGGCACAGTGGTGACAACTAGAGACGGAGCCACGCCAAGTGATGAGGTGGTCACCACTGGGGGCTTGAGGTTCAACCCCCGCCACAGAGGAGGAAGGGGAGCAGAGAGAGGCAGTCGGGAGAGTCGGAGAAGGAACATGGTCAGAGCCCAATGTAGCAGGGGCTATAGAGCCCGATCTTCCAAAACAGTCTAACTCGGGGGCTTGGTCGCCCACCCTACGATCTGGGACGTGAAAAGAGGGTCAGTCATCGGCATAATAACGTGCAGGTAACAATTTAATTCACGAATAAGCCCCCATACTCATCATGGAGCCACAGTTAGAGGATAGGACACCCGACAAGACCACCGGTGGTCTTGACACGAAGAGTCAAGAATTTCAACCTGGGATCATACACTCCTCAGGGGTGCATCGTGAGTGTACGCCCCCCCAATTGCCACTTTAAGAACCGTCAGTCCATTGAGATCGGGTTCAGCAATGAAGGCGAGGATTGACACTAAAAGCGTCACCCTCGCTTGCAACGTCGGGTACCACAGTTTTACGGGTGTGAGAGCTTGCCTCCCCAAGCACCCGGGCATCAAAAAAGAAGATGTCCAGAAGAATAATCAAGAATGGCATAAAGTCGGCGGTAAATGACAATTAGAAAGGAGAAGAGAGTGGAGAAAATTAAGGAAACATAAGGAAGAGGAAAAGACTTCCAGCACAATTTGTGAAGATGGTAGCAGGAGTATAAGGCTACAAAAGGACAGAGGGCTGTTCCATGGAGCATCACACTTCTTCAGCCGCCCACCAAGCATCTTCACGACGACAACGGGCCAGAAAGCGAGGGGGTCATTTATCGTTTATCATCAAACTACTGTATTGTGCATGAAGAGTCAAATATCTATGGGTCATCCAGTATGGTCAGGAGACCTCTAGATGTTGCTGCTGCTAGGCTTAGACTCGGCTACAAGTACCTCTGGGAGTCTTCACCACCTGCTAAAGTAGATGTGACCAAATGTAAACTCTGTTCACATACCTTTCATTACTATGTAATCGAGTGTGAAAAAATCATAATTTAGAGATATTTGTTACAAATGTTCAATAAATGTGTATTTCATTCTAAATTATGTACTTCCAGACATCGTAACCAAAGACATCTTAACAAATCCAAAGTTTGTTTATTTTAGGTAGTGGATGCATGTGACAGCTTTCTACTGCCGCCCACTGGATGGGCACGGGATGCTTATTAGTAAATTGTATTATATGTAACTGGGTCACCACAGATGTGCATTGCTCAGTTTAGAAACTTTTGTTATCCAGTTCTTGTGCTATAAAAACCATTAATATTATACATTTAAGACTAATATTATACATTAAACTGTGTAACTAATTTATCAAGACTAAATTTCTTAACCAAATGAGTCTTTGGTTCATGTGTTGAGCCCATCATGTTCCTCTATAACGTTTCCCATTATGTTCTCTATAACGTGGGTAGTTATGGAGCTCATAGCAAATGAACAAAATCAAAATCATTTCAATATAAATCATCTCAATTACTCATACACATTAGTTATATTTTCTTAGGTCCATTAATTTATGACAAATACGGTGATCATGGAATAAATGGCTGTAGGAGGAGGAGGAGTATGTGATGTTGTGTCCCTAAATTATCTGCAGGAGGACAGCTAAGACTAATGCCATAGTATCCAGAAGAACAACCATAAACCCTTGCTGTTATAACACCACCACCGAGACAGATCATTCTTGTGGTAACTGTGGATATTCCACCATCAGCAGAGCTTCGTGGGGACAGGCGACGACACGCAAAGATGCTGTTGGATCTGCACGGCCTGCGACCCGGAGGAGTACCTCAAGAACGAGACCGCCTGCGAGAAATGCCAACCCGGGTACTGGCCAAACCTTAACAAGACAGGTTCGTTCCAGTGGCGTCTTGTCACATGTTTTGGTCAAACCTCAAGACAGGTGCGTTCTAGCGGGGATTTTCACTTATTTTTTTGTCAAAACTCAAAGAGACAGGTGCGTTTAGTGGCGTTTGTCACGTGTTGGAGACTCTTGGGAGAAATAATTAACCATCAAACACATGAAGTGAAATTAAAGTGATGACATTTCTCTCCGTCCTGGATCTTTATCAAATACTGATGTCACTTTTATTCCATTCCATGTGTTTGGATTGATTTATTTGTTCAAGCGACGGTATTTTGATTTATTCTCTGCAATTAACCATCTACTGTACTAATGTTTAGTGAACAAATCCACCCGCTTGGATGGCTGGCTAACAATACCTTGCATCTGGAAAGATGAGTTTCTTGCATGTAAGCGACCTAAACAAAGAGTCATTTTTCCCGCCTGTTTTGACCAAGATATGCATCAAAATTATTTGATGATAACAAAATTAATAATAACAAAAATAATAACAAAATAATTATTATTCGATTTTTTTTTTTTTTTTTTTGAGATATATACAAGAGTTGTTACATTCTTGTACAGCCACTAGTACGCGTAGCGTTTCGGGCAGGTCCCTGGAATACGATCCCCTGCCGCGAAGAATCGTTTTTTCATCCAAGTACACATTTTACTGTTGAGTTAAACAGAGGCTACAGTTAAGGAATTGCGCCCAGTAAATCCTCCCCGGCCAGGATACGAACCCATGACATAGCGCTCGCGGAACGCCAGGCGAGTGTCTTACCACTACACCACGGAGACTGTGTAACTCAAGGTATAATTTCCCGAGTGTTTGCGAATACATTTTACTTCACCAGGCTGGTTTTCCAAGTGTCTTTATATAGTATACATTGTTTATTATGAGAATGTTTATGTGTTATTCGTAATTCTGAGATTTTTCATGTACTGTGCATCGTTCATGAGAAGGGTTATTCATTATTAAGTTCACGATTCTGAGACTTAAAAAGAAGTTCCTCACTTAGATGGTTTAGTGTTGGGCTTAAGGACTATCAACCACTGGAGGGATATCAAGACCACCTCAACAGCTTACTGACCAACCAGTAACTGCAGTATCTTAGTCCTGAGCATAGTCCAGGACAAAAGTGAACTCTCAGTGTATATTCACTGGGAAGCAGAATTCACCTGTCACAGGTCCACTGTACACTGTGTAATGGTTCTTAGCCCCCAATTAGGTATTCCGACAGAATCGCCAATTTCCATTCCGGCGTTCTCTGCCTTAAAAGGAGTTGATGTCCCTCTAGAGCGCTCGATGGTGTCCTCCCTGGAATGCCGCAGCACCCTCCGATCTGGAACTTCTCATTGATGGTGCCCTTACTCCCCTTCCTAGGTGCCACTGTTCACCTCTGGGGAACACCTCAGTCGAACTATGGAGCAGAGTTCACTCCGAACCCAGCCTTGCCCTCGTACTGACACGAGAGACATCTCCCGTCACGCAGGGTGCAGTCGCACCTCCACGGATCTCCAGTATCATCTATTGATACTGGTGATGGCTCAAAAGGGCCACCACTTACGGGCTATTCATGCCCGTGCCACCTTTTGGGTGGCTTAATCTTCATCAATCATCAATCAATCACCCGTACTGAGTGAGGTAATTACCACTCCCCAGTTTCCTTGCTGGGAGGTCAGTGGACACGGAAACTCAAGGTTACCCAGGTCGAGTTGCTCGTCCATAAGGTTAATCTCAAGGTCACCAACTTGATTCATCTTCCTCCACGGTCATGTAATACTTCCAACACAGTGTGATGTCACCTCTCCCAGTCTATTACTTCTTCAACAGTAGCGTGGTGCACAGTAAACCCCACGACAACACACAAAAATAAATGAAGAGGAGGAAGATATAAACAAATCATAAATATGATTTGTTTACTCACAATAGGCTACACTCTTCTGGTCTGTAAAAGTCTCAATCAGTTCGATGGCAGCACTTGAAATTATTCACAATATCTGGCAACACTTAACTGTTTCCAAATCGAAAGTTATGAGGCAATCTCTTAACCAAAACTTATATCATGTGAATGTAAATAAATATTATAAAGGCTCTTCAGTATGTGTAGCCTATAAATCACTACTTTTTCGGTATATGTAAACATAATCACCGACACCAAAATAATTAATATTTTATTGCTTTATGTCTGATGTCACTCACGTAATTTCCGATTATCACCTTATTTGTATAAAACACCTTTCCTAACACAAAGTGGGACAATGGGAGGGCAATTTAACTACCTTATAGATCGTTGACCCAGCAGGTCGTAGGCGCTGCTCTTCACCAACCCACGACAGTGAGACGTCTTCTTGTAGGTAAATGAATCTTCACTTGGCACCGACCGTTGCACATAGTCCTCCCTTGGCGCCGCTCACTCCACGTAGTGTTCCTCACTAGATGTTAGGTGGAAACTGATGTCGCCTGACCTATCCAGGCTAATACACTCCACGTACTGGTCCACCGCCTCACACGTAGCTTCGTCGTGTGAATTCTTCTCTCGTGGAAACGGTTGTTGAACTGCACCGAACCAGGACCGCTACCAAATCTTCTTAACACAGCTCCACCATCGTGCACGGCCCGAGGGTTGTCCCACAACCCCCCGGCGCCACCTTCTGAAGTTACCCAGGAGTGCGGTCGTCACCGAGCCTTGGGTACTATCTTCACACCATCCACCTCAATCTCATACTTCCTCTTCGATAGCACATGGTAGCTGATAGAATTTACCCTCTCTGGAGGCCTATACTTCTCCAGAATGGGTAATCGCTTGAGTGCACCTCCGCTCAGCAGGAACTTGGTAGTGAGTGAGTCAGGACTCCCGTCTTCCTGGTCGGGCGTCTTACGTCACACCCGAGGCGCGACCCCATTGGTCAACCTGGCCAAGCCCCCGTCGCCGACCAATCATGCTCCACCTGACGCTGTACCCAGCATTCAATAGGAGTTCGTCTTGAGCAGAAAAGCTGTCCTCTTTCGCGAGCTGTGTCACCATATTTGATGATGGAGTCGTCTCCTAGCCTCAGCTCAAATAAACTTAAAATCGATATTTCTTCTAATTACAGCTTCTTGTTTTCTTTAAAGTGTTATAAAATTAACTAAAACTTGTAAATATTTACAGATAGAGAAATATGCCTCTTATATGCGGGAATAGGGGAATACAGGCTGAACTCCACAATAACTCTTACTTCCGTAACATTAATACTTCCGTAACATTAATACTTGCTTCAGGGTGTGACGCAATCCCAGTGAAGCACATCATGTGGGGTGACACAGAGTCCATTGTGGCGCTCAGTCTTGCTTCACTAGGCTTCATGGCGACCTGCTTCTCTATGGTGGTGTTCTTCAAGTATAATCATACACCAGTGGTCAAGGTTAGTTGCCGTGGGTTGCCATGTGTCAGTGTTCCCTGTTACTGCTGCGTATATCTGGTATATGATTGGTGTGTATGGTAAAGGGTCAGTGTTCCCTGTTACTTTTACAAATTTAGGGTTGCTTCACCAGGCATCTACTAGAGAGCTCTCCTACATCATCTTTGTGGGTATGATGGTGTCGTACTGCGCAACGCTGCCCCTCTTGGCTAGGCCTTCCACCCTGAGTTGCGCAGTCTCGCGGGTCATGCCAGGCCTCTCCTTCGCCATGATCTACGCCGCACTGGTCACCAAGACCAACCGCATCGCCAGGATCCTTGCAGGCAACAAGAAGATCATGATGCGTAAACCTCGCTTCATGTCCGCTACTGCACAGGTGAGGCCAATTCGACTGGGCTCTGTGGCGTCTTAAATATTTTTGTTATCTTGCAAGTAAGATATATATATATATATATATATATATATATATATATATATATATATATATATATATATATATATATATATATATATATATATATTGTTGAATATGACCGAAAGGATAAGATTAATGATTCTAACATGAATCTTCTCAATATTTCTTGTTTTTCTTCACTGTCGGGGGTTGTTTGAAAAATTAACTCTCCAAAGTTCATTTTCACTTTTTATGACCCAGGGATGGCTTCTTAAACCTTGTTGGAATCAACCTCACTGAGGACCAAATCACTCTCTTAAATCTGAGAATAAACTGTCACATTATGTCCAGACCAAGTGAGATGGCCCGGAAAGTGGAGTTGGAGATCCTGTTGGAGGACATGTTTGACCTCGAGACGCAAAAAAGGTTACCACTAAGGACACCTTGCAAGTGGAACTTATTGCAGAAGGAGGAAAGATTCGAGGTAACTACAGAAGCACCATACTGTCCCTCGAGCTCAACGCGGCAGCTAAGAGCCTTCGTGAAAATAAGGAGAGAGTCGGCAGGAGAGGTGACAAGTTGCCAATATATGTTATTCTTAAGAAAGACAAATATCTGGCAAAAACGAACCTCATACTCTCCGAACCATCTGTCGTTAATAAATCACCCATCAGATAATAAAGTTATCTGTACATTATTTTCACAAATATTTTGGATAGTGTGGAGAAAGACTGATTTCGGCCTATAGTTGATGTCAGTGAGATATCCACTTTTATGGATTCGGGTTACTTAGCCTTTTCTAGCCTGAGGTTACTCTGGCTTTTATGAACAGAGATTATTGTGACCTTCTTTTTTTAGTTGATATCTCTTCCCAGGTGATCATCACGTGTATATTGATCAGCATTGAGGTAGGCATCATCACAACCATGCTCATCTTGGACCCCGCCGATGTCAAACACATCTATCCACGTCCTGAGGAGGTAAATTATCTGCGTTTCCTTATTATTATATCTGGAACAAATTATATATAAATATATATATATATATATATATATATATATATATATATATATATATATATATATATATATATATATATATATATATATATATATATATAATATATGTGTGTATATCACGAAAATAAACACGTGATTAAGAATGTGACAATGTCAGACCACGGAGGAAAAATGAAACAGGAAATTTCCTTAAGTACTTTCGTATATTAAATACATCTTCAGAAGGTCATTTTACAGATCGAGTGATGGGTATAAATAGGCAGGAAGGAGTGGTGAAGTAAGGTGAGGTACAATACTTGGACAACGCAGACGGCCCATTGGCCCATCAGATGCACCCAATTGACACATCCGATGTAGCCCAATGGCCCATCTGATACAGCAGACATACAAGCATAATATATAGGTAATTATAACTTAAAGAAGTAAATATATACAATAAATTAGTGAGACAAATGTTTTTCAATGATTCTACTTAAATCGCCCTTTAGCTGATCTATTAGAAATGGATCTAAGTTATATAGACCACTGCTAATATTCAAATTACTTTCTTTGGTGATCTGTATCAAAGCAGATTCAATTATGTTTCTGTTATAGGTGCTTTTACAATTTGTTATTGAAGAAGCACTCGCCCAATCAATTTGGTGAGCTTTTTCTGACAAATGCACAAACAAAGCATTAGACAATTGGCCATGTCTTACAGAGTATTTATGTTGCGATATTCTACATTTTAAATCTTTAGATGTTTGCCCGACATAGAACTTATTACATTCCTTACAAGGTATTTTATAAATGACGCAATTATCACTACGAGGGCTGTTCCTTACTAATAGCTTACCAACAGTGTTTTCGTAGCTAAACATTACATCTATATTAAAAAGTTTCAAGGCCTTGACAATATTCTCAAACCCAGAGAAATATGGTAAACATAACACATTCTTTGGGCGAATCCTTTCACTGCATACATTATTATAATATGTACGACGAGCTTTGTTACGACAAACTTCCAAAAAATTCAGTGGGTAACAAAGCTTAAGACCAATCGAATCAATATTCTTAAATTCTTCATCTAAGAATTCTGGACTCACAACTCGAAGAGCTCTTAGATACATTGAAGAAAAAATTGACTTTTTTACATTGTATTTATGCCCTGAAAAATAATGAACATAAGATAAATTGTTCGTAGGTTTTCTGTAAACACTAAACTTTAATGAAGAGTTTTCCCTATGAATAAGCACATCTAAGAATGGCAAACATTTATCAATTTCAGTCTCCATAGTAAATTTATCTTATGTTCATTATTTTTCAGGGCATAAATACAATGTAAAAAAGTCAATTTTTTCTTCAATGTATCTAAGAGCTCTTCGAGTTGTGAGTCCAGAATTCTTAGATGAAGAATTTAAGAATATTGATTCGATTGGTCTTAAGCTTTGTTACCCACTGAATTTTTTGGAAGTTTGTCGTAACAAAGCTCGTCGTACATATTATAATAATGTATGCAGTGAAAGGATTCGCCCAAAGAATGTGTTATGTTTACCATATTTCTCTGGGTTTGAGAATATTGTCAAGGCCTTGAAACTTTTTAATATAGATGTAATGTTTAGCTACGAAAACACTGTTGGTAAGCTATTAGTAAGGAACAGCCCTCGTAGTGATAATTGCGTCATTTATAAAATACCTTGTAAGGAATGTAATAAGTTCTATGTCGGGCAAACATCTAAAGATTTAAAATGTAGAATATCGCAACATAAATACTCTGTAAGACATGGCCAATTGTCTAATGCTTTGTTTGTGCATTTGTCAGAAAAAGCTCACCAAATTGATTGGGCGAGTGCTTCTTCAATAACAAATTGTAAAAGCACCTATAACAGAAACATAATTGAATCTGCTTTGATACAGATCACCAAAGAAAGTAATTTGAATATTAGCAGTGGTCTATATAACTTAGATCCATTTCTAATAGATCAGCTAAAGGGCGATTTAAGTAGAATCATTGAAAAACATTTGTCTCACTAATTTATTGTATATATTTACTTCTTTAAGTTATAATTACCTATATATTATGCTTGTATGTCTGCTGTATCAGATGGGCCATTGGGCTACATCGGATGTGTCAATTGGGTGCATCTGATGGGCCAATGGGCCGTCTGCGTTGTCCAAGTATTGTACCTCACCTTACTTCACCACTCCTTCCTGCCTATTTATACCCATCACTCGATCTGTAAAATGACCTTCTGAAGATGTATTTAATATACGAAAGTACTTAAGGAAATTTCCTGTTTCATTTTTCCTCCGTGGTCTGACATTGTCATATAATATATATATATATATATATATATATATATATATATATATATATATATATATATATATATATATATATATATATATATATATATATATATATATATATATATATATAGGCTTTAGGTACAGAGACTGTGGATAGTTACCTGTAAGATGTTAAGGACTATCTTGCAGGTAACTATCCACAGTCTCTGTACCTAAAGCCTACAAATTCCACTGATGTTAATGAGATAATCCTTTCCCTTAAAACCAAGTCTAGTGCCCTTGAGGAGATACTAACTTTAATTTACAAAAAAACTCCAGATCTTTAGCCCCTGCTATTGCATTGCTCTTCAACAAGTCACTTGAACTCCAAACCTTTCCAGATATTCTGAAAAAAGCGAGAGTAACCCCTGTCCACAAATGTGGTGATCTCACAGATGTTAACAACTACAGACCTATATCAATCCTCCCTAACTTGTCAAAAATATTTGAAAAACTAATCTGCAAGCAGCTTTACTTTTATCTAGCCAAACACAATATACTTAGCTCTTGTCAATATGGCTTCAGACCCAAAAAAAGCACTAACGATGCACTTATTAGAATGATTAACTTGATTTATGCAGCTCTTGATAAAAATGAGTTCCCTGTTGGGTTATTTGTGGACCTACGTAAGGCTTTTGACACTGTCAACCACCAAAACCTTCTTCTTAAATTACATCATTATGGAGTCAGAGGTCACTCCCTGCAATACCTCAAATCTTACCTTACTGACAGGCTGCAGTATGTTTCTGAGAATAATTCAATTTCTCCCACTCTACCCATCAACATCGGTGTTCCTCAGGGCAGCACACTTGGCCCTCTTCTCTTTCTCATCTACATTAATGACCTTCCAAATGCCTCCCAACACCTCAAACCAATTCTATTTGCTGACGATACAACCTACATTTACTCCTGTCCTGACCCCCCTTACTCTAAATGTCACAGTGAATACTGAGTTAAATAAAGTCCATCTTTGGCTAACTGCCAACAAACTCACCCTTAACATTGACAAAACTTTCTATATTCTGTTTGGCAATAAATCCTCTAATCAAATAAATCTCAGGATAAACAATACTCAAATTTGTAACAAAATAGATGGCAAATTCCTTGGCTTTCTCACTGACCACAAGCTAAATTTCCAGGGACACATTCTAAATATATCAAAAAAGTTTCAAAAACTGTTGGCATTCTTTCTAAGATCAGATATTATGTACCTCGCCCTGCCCTGGTGACGCTCTATTACTCCCTCATCTATCCATATCTCAATTATGGTATTTGTGCTTGGGGTTCTACTACCCAAAATCATTTACGTCCTCTAATTACTCAACACAAAGCTGCTATTGGGACAATATCCAACTCTGGCCCCAGACATCACTCGGTACCCCTACTCAAATCTCTGAATATGTTAGATATTAAGTCACTGCACATTCTCTCATGTGTATTATACATATATAAAACGCTGAACTGCAATGCCAATCCTGACCTAATCAAACTAGAAATGCTCTACAAATCAAGGGACCCAGAATGTGGAATGACCTTCCCAATCATGTTAAAGACTGTACCTCTCTCAACCAGTTTAAGATAAAAACGAAGCACTACCTAATAAATTCCCTGTAACCTACCTTACCCCTATATTGTCAACCCATGTCTTATTTTTTAAACAATGCTGTCTGTCGACCAAATTGTATTTGTGCTGCTTTTTCTGCCATGTTCCCCCCTTTTTTATTTTTAATTGCATATATATATATATATATATATATATATATATATATATATATATATATATATATATATATATATATATGTATATATATATAATATATATAATTTTTGTATAACCTCTTGTATGTATGTACTTTACCTGAATAAACATTTATTTATTATTTATTTATTTATTTATATATAATATATATATATATATATATATATATATATATATATATATATATATATATATATATATATGCAGAATAACCACATATGAAAAATAGAAAATGCTTAACGCGTTTTCGGCTAATTCGCCTTCATCAGAGCAAAGTAGAATGATTATTCTACTTTGCTCTGATGAAGGCGAATTAGCCGAAAACGCGTTAAGCATTTTCTATTTTTCATATGTGGTTATTCTGCATACTTGGATCAGTGTTTTTGTGATCATTGTTGCATATATATATATATATATATATATATATATATATATATATATATATATATATATATATATATATATATATATATATATATATATATATATATATATATATATATGTCGTACCTAGTAGCCAGAACAGAACTCACTTCTCAGCCTACTACTCAAGGCCCGATTTGCCTAATAAGCCAAGTTTTCATGAATTAATGTTTTTTCGTCTACCTAACCTAACCTAGCTTTTTTTGGCTACCTAACCTAACCTTACCTATATATATAGGTTAGGTTAGGTTAGGTAGGGTTGGTTAGGTTCGGTCATATATCTACGTTAATTTTAACTCCAATAAAAAAAATTGACCTCATACATAGTGAAAAGGGTAGCTTTATCATTTCATAAGAAAAAAATTATAGTAAATATATTAATTCAGGAAAACTTGGCTTATTAGGCAAATCGGGCCTTGAATAGTAGGCTGAGAAGTGCGTTCTGGCTATTAGGTACGACATATATATATATATATATATATATATATATATATATATATATGTCGTACCTAATAGCCAGAACTCACTTCTCAGCCTACTATTCAAGGCCCGATTTGCCTAATAAGCCAAGTTTTCCTGAATTAATATATTTACTATAATTTTTTTCTTATGAAATGATAAAGCAACCCTTTTCTCTATGTATGAGGTCAATTTTTTTTTATTGGAGTTAAAATTAACGTAGATATATGACCGAACCTAACCAACCCTACCTAACCTAACCTAACCTATATTTATAGGTAAGGTTAGGTTAGGTAGCCAAAAAAAGCTAGGTTAGGTTAGGTAGGTTAAGTAGACGAAAAAACATTAATTCATGAAAACTTGGCTTATTAGGCAAATCGGGCCTTGAATAGTAGGCTGAGAAGTGAGTTCTGGCTACTAGGTACGACATATATATATATATATATATATATATATATATATATATATATATATATATATATATATATATATATATATATATATATATATATGTCGTACCTAGTAGCCAGAACGCACTTCTCAGCCTACTATGCAAGGCCCGATTTGCTTAATAAGCCAAGTTTTCATGAATTAATGTTTTTTCGACTACCTAACCTACCTAACCTAACCTAACCTAACTTTTTTGGCTACCTAACCTAACCTAACCTATAAAGATAGATTAGGTTAGGTTAGGTAGGGTTGGTTAGGTTCGGTCATATATCTACGTTAATTTTAACTCCAATAAAAATAAATTGAACTCATACATAATGAAATGGGTAGCTTTATCATTTCATAAGAAAAAAATTAGAGAAAATATATTAATTCAGTAAAACTTGGCTTATTAGGCAAATCGGGCCTTGCATAGTAGGCTGAGAAGTGAGTTCTAGCTACTAGGTACGACATATATAAATATATATATATATACATATATATATATATATATATATGTCGTACCTAATAGCCAGAACGCACTTCTCAGCCTACTATGCAAGGCCCGATTTGCCTAATAAGCCAAGTTTTCATGAATTAATGTTTTTTCGACTACCTAACCTACCTAACCTACCTTTTTCGGCAACCTAACCCAACCTAACCTATGAAGATAGGTTAGGTTAGGTTAGGTAGGGTTGGTTAGGTTCGGTCATATATCTACGTTAATTTTAACTACAATAAAAAAAAATTGACCTCATACATAATGAAATGGGTAGCTTTATCATTTCATAAGAAAAAAATTAGAAAAAATATATTAATTCAGGAAAACTTGGCTTATTAGGCAAATCGGGCCTTGAATAGTAGGCCAAAAAGTGAGTTCTGGCTACTAGGTACGACATATATATATATATATATATATATATATATATATATATATATATATATATATATATATATATATATATATATATATATGTGTGTGTGTGTGTGTGTGTGTGTGTGTGTATTACCATGGAAGAAAAGTAGATTTAGAGTCTTTGTTACATGGTGTGTGGTGACTGAGAAACATTGTGTTACAGGTTAAGCTGGTCTGTAACACATCGCCACGAGGCATCATCGCCCCCATGGGATGGGACTTCTTCCTCATCGCCATGTGTACAGTCTACGCCATCAAGACGAGAAACTTGCCGGAGAATTTTAATGAAGCAAAATTCATCGGATTCTCCATGTATACTACCTGCGTCATCTGGGTAAGTATACATAGTTACTGACTCATTGATCACCTCGTGACACTGGGAATGATATTCGTTTTAGTTCAACAAATATATGTATTCGATAAAATATTATATAACGGATCACATTTCGGTAATACGATGTGACGACATATATTGAATTTTGTAACTAGCTCATCAAGATTGTAACTTGCTTAGCTAAATGAATTGTGGGGTTCAGTCCCTGAGCCCATTATGTGCCTCTGTAACCCTTTCCACTACTGCCCACAAGATGGGTATGGGGTACATAATAAATGAACTAAACTAACGTTGTGAAAAATAAATTGCATTGGGCACTAAATATAAGTTAACTTTTCTAGAATAGATGGCGTGAAAGTAAGTTACCTTCTTTCCAACAGATGGCGTGGGTTCCCATCTACTTCGGCAGTGACCACAAGATCATCTGCATGAGTATGTGCACCTCGCTCAGTGCTCTCGTCACACTCGTTCTCCTCTTCTTTCCCAAGCTTTACATTATTCTTTTCAGGTAAGTAATGGGTAATATTACCTTATTTACCCGAGGGCCATTGTCTCTCTAGTGGCCTCGACGATGACAGGAAGCCAGCGACCCCCCATTTTCCTGTTGGTGACGCTTGCTACCCTGGATATTATTTTCACGTTAGGGAATTTTATAATTATTATAATGGTCTGGGTTCAAGTCCTAGCCAGGGAGGATTGACTGGGCGTCTGTCTTTAACTGTTCACCAGTTCACCCAATTGGGTATTTATTGGGTCGTGTTCCAGGAAAAACTAGCAACAAGAGGGGAAAAATCACTTAGTTACGGTTGAGGGGGGATGAGCTTCAGCTCTTGGTTCCTGCCACCTAACCCTCATTCAGTGTACGACGTCAGCCTCTACAGTTCCTCTTCCTAGTTCATGCCATTTCATCACTACTCCAACACTAAATAAAGTCCTCCAAATACCGCAAAGGCGAACTTGGGAACTTAGTCTGGAAGCGTTCTGTTGTTTGTGTTCCTCCCGTGGTCAGGAGTACGAATGACAACACAGATGTGCATTTGTACGCTCACATGTGATTGCGAGGCTGGGGGTCAAGCTCCTGCTCTTGTCCCTACCTCTCAACCAATAATTATCAAGCGTGATGCCATCCTCACCCCATACACTGTAACTGTACACTATATACATGAGTGTATGCCTGTATTTAATCGTACGTATTAATGAAATAAGTTGATGAAATATGATAATGTAACAGAGAATAATAATATTTATTGGGATTTTTCTTATTAAGATTCGCTAATTACAGACCAGAGAAGAATGACCGGTCAGCCTTCAAAACTGCCACAACAGTTCGGTGTCATATTGGGTCATCGAGCAAGGCCAGTCTGTCGAGACCCTCTGATCCCTCGCCAAGTGCTGCTATTGAAAGGTGAGGAAGTAGACATGAGAACAAAAGCTCTAAATAATTAATGGATTGTTTCGATGCCCAAGTCTGTGTTTGTCTAATATATTTTGTCATATTAACATGTGCATCAGTGTGCTATTCCCACTCACGGCTCTCTTACTGAAGGCAGATATTCTTATGTCACTATGACTCGTGGCAGTGGAGACCTCCTCCTGGTCCCACTCCTAGTGTCCCCTCCTCCTCCTGGTCCCACTCCCTGTGTCCTCTCCTCCTCGTCCCACTCCGTGTCCTCTCCTCCTGGTCCCACTCCTAGTGTCCCCTCCTCCTCCTGGTCCCACTCCTTGTGTCCCCTCCTCCTGGTCCCACTCCGTGTCCTCTCCTCCTGATCCCACTTCCTGTGTCCTCTCCTCCTGGTCTTACTCATTTTTACCTAATGTGTTCGTTCCTCTCCTTGTATTCTTAACGTCCTGGCTTCCTAAACCAGCCATTACATCCGGTCTTGTAACACTGAACCCTTCTCATCCCTCGAAAGACGCGTATTGCTCCACAGGAGAAGCTGCTCTTAAATTATGGATAGCCTGAAGATCACATTGTTGTTCCACCCCTCTCCTTGGGGCAGACTACCTTCACAAGCAACACTCAACTGCCCATCAAGGCACTCAAGCACCCTTCATGTCAGAACAATGGCCATTAACCTGGTCTTTCCTGAAAAAAATAGCATTCCGTGTGTACCTGATAACCATATTGATACTTTGATACTTTACACCAACAATACAGTATGTTGGTGGTAAATATCAATATAGTGTAAAAATATCAATAAAATATCAACAAATTGTATTGATTTGTTCGTTTAATACAGTCTCATTATGCAGTTCAAGGCATCAATGCTTCTTGTCTTTCTGTCCTGAAGATATGACCAGGGACCTGACCATCTTCCTGTATATCAAGAACCACCATTTTGTAATTTCATCTGTCATAAAAATCATATCATAAGAATATTTTATTTTCTTCATACATTTTCTGTAATGATTACTTTGTGCGTGTCTTCCAGCATGTACGTTGGGTCAGCTATGCTAGGCTTCGGGCAGCCGCAGCTCTCCCTCATGCAGAGGATCCGCTCCAGCCTGGGCATGCCCTTCATCCCACCCCTTGGAATTCTACCCAGAGACCCGAATCCTCGCTCCTTGCTTAGACGGGAGATCAGGTATGGCCGACCATCCAAATAACTCACACAGTTCAAGTACTGTGTTCATAAATATCAAAGAAAAGGCACAATTCAAAAGTCTGTTAATTATATTTATGCTAGGTCTGACTGGTCTATAACTGATATATATTTACAGTTCAATTTTATATTGACAATTAATTACTCTATATTCATATAATATCTGTATAAGAATATTACTTAAAGATTTGTGGGAAGTAAGGAGGGTATTGAACGTCCTACAGCGTGTGGAGTGACGCCAGCGGCAGCGTGGGCACCGCAGGCGGGACCAACAGCAACACCAGAGACATGATGCTGCGCAGAGCCTATGGCTCCCAACTCGACCTCACAGGTCAAATATATATATATATATATATATATATATATATATATATATATATATATATATATATATATATATATATATATATACATATATGTTTTATTCTCTCATGCCTTAAGCACGTGTGGTCGTCTTGCATGCATGGTCACTTGTGACTTTTTTCATACACTATATGTAAACACTGCTTGTATATGTTAGGGTTGCTGCATCTGAACTCAGAATCCAGGACACCTCAGAATCTCTGCTTCAAACCCAACACACAACTTTGGGTCTTCGGCGTAACACACATATCCAATCCTTGTGCTTATATATATATATATATATATATATATATATATATATATATATATATATATATATATACATATATATATATATATATATATATATATATATATATATATATATATATATAGATATATATATATATATATATATATATATGTCGTACCTAGTAGCCAGAACCCACTTCTCAGCCTACTATGCAAGGCCCGATTTGCCAAATAAGCCAAATTTTCCTGAATTAATATATTTTCTCTAATATTTTTCTTATGAAATGATAAAGCTACCCATTTCATTATGTATGAGGTAAATTTTTTTTATTGGAGTTAAAATTAACGTAGATATATGACCGAACCTAACCAACCCTACCTAACCTAACCTAACCTATCTTTATAGGTTAGGTTAGGTTAGGTAGCCGAAAAAGTTAGGTTAGGTTAGGTTAGGTAGGTTAGGTAGTCGAAAAACAATTAGTTCATGAAAACTTGGCTTATTAGGCAAATCGGGCCTTGCATAGTAGGCTGAGAAGTGCGTTCTGGCTACTAGGTACGACATATATATATATATATATAGATATATATATATATATATATATATATATATATATATATATATATATATATATATATATGACTGAAAACTACCACCCCAGAAGTGACTCAAACCCATACTGCCAGGAGCAACGCAACTGGTATGTACAGGGACACCTTAATCCGCTTGACCATCACGACCGGACATAAGGAAGTGATAGCCGAAGCTATCACTTCCTTATGTCCGGTCGTGATGGTCAAGTGGATTAAGGCGTCCCTGTACATACCAGTTGCGTTGCTCCTGGCAGTATGGGTTCGAGTCACTTCTGGGGTGTGAGTTTTCAGTCGCATATAGTCCTGGGGACCATTCAGGCTTGTTTGCATTTGTGTTCCTCACGTGTGCCCCAAAGAATGAGGTGATTTGATAAAATGCTATGCCCAAGATTACCATCCGAGTGCCGGCGGGGGAGTGGTTCAAATAGCTTCGGCTATCACTTCCTTATGTCCGGTCGTGATGGTCGAGCGGATTAAGGCGTCCCTGTACATACCAGTTGCGTTGCTCCTGGCAGTATGGGTTCGAGTTACTTCTGGGGTGTGAGTTTTCAGTCGCATATAGTCCTGGGGACCATTCAGGCTTGTTTGCATTTGTGTTCCTCACGTGTGCCCCAAAGAATGAGGTGATTTGATAAAATGCTATGCCCAAGATTACCATCCGAGTGCCGGCGGGGGAGTGGTTCAAATAGCTTCGACTATCACTTCCTTATGTCCGGTCGTGATGGTCAAGCGGATTAAGGCGTCCCTGTACATACCAGTTGCGTTGCTCCTGGCAGTATGGGTTCGAGTCACTTCTGGGGTGTGAGTTTTCAGTCGCATATAGTCCTGGGGACCATTCAGGCTTGTTTGCATATATATATATATATATATATATATATATATATATATATATATATATATATATATATATATATATATATATATATTAGTATATTTTGGTAGCAGTCTTTCCTGTAGACATATATTATTAAATATGACCGAAAAAGTAAGATTAATAATTCTAACACGAATTTTCTCGATCTTTGTTATGTTTCTTTTCACAGTTGATGGTAATTGAAAAATCAATTCTCCAAAATTCATTTTTAATATATATTTATATATATTCCGAACTTTTGGAGAATTTTTTTAATTCTTCCCGGATTGAAATTTTGACACCTGAATCCAGGACATGTCCTGGAAAATATGTACATATGACAACCCTAGTATATGCCCCACTAATAAAAGGAAGGGGAAAAAATCCTTAATTATATAATGACCTGTTGATCAGTATAGGAATCTTGGTCTTGAACGGCAGTTACAGCTGGCATTTGTCCCTCTTCAGGTGGCGATGGGTTGTGGACCCGAGAGGAGAGGAGTTGCCAGACGACAGACGACCTCCTGGACCCTCTCATACCCAGGCTGAGACGACGCGTGGCCCGGGCGGTGAGGGAGAACGAGATCGATGTCTGTGAAGGGCGAGAGTTCTTCAGCATCACACATAACTGGATGAACTCACAGGTGTGCCAGGGGGAAAAACAAGACAAAAAGATGGAATGATGAATTACCTTCCACCTCGATAGTGTAAATATATGTACAGTATTTTTTTTATTTTTCATACTAACGGCAATTATAATTGTTTTTATTTTTTATTATTGCATGGATAATTTATTATGTTATTTAAGTTAATCCTAAACCATTAAGTGTTGGGTAGTAATCTAGAAAAGTGTTGTTTTGCTTGGCTTTGTTTTGACAGTCTTGGTTTATTTTTCAAGGAATATAACATAAGAATGTTCATAAACAGGCGGTATATATTTAGCTTTACTGTTAAATAAATCATTAACATTTTTCATCCTGTCTAATCTCATACATTGTTTTTCAATGTATGTGTCATTGAGAATTTGGCTCACGGGACCCAGGTTCAGTTCCTTGGAAGGAACACTTCCTTTTACCTGATGCCGCTGTTCACTGAACAATAAAATAGATACCTAGGAGTTAGGCAGCTGTTGTCAGTTTCATCCTGTTTAAGGGGACCTCGATAAGCTTATATATAGGCTTGTTGTCTACCACAACGGGACATAAAAACTATATTTTATTTATTTATATATATATATATATATATATATATATATATATATACAAGAAGGTACATTGGTTTATGAGAGTACATAGCATCGATGTTTTCACAAACTTGTAAAGCCACTAACACGCATAGCGTTACAGGCAGGTCCTTAATCTAACATAATTTTTAGTAGGTAATTTCTAGCAAAATTAAGACATGTTAACAGGCATATTGTAAGAAAATTTGACGAAGAATAGTAGGTACATTATAGAAGATTAGTAGGTAACATTACAGAAGATTACTACGGTAAGTATCCATTATTATTAATTGTTCCGGGTTTAATTCCAATGTCGCAAGAGGCGTTTGAGCACATTTCCTTACACCTGATGCCTCTGTTCATCTAGGATCAACTGGGTAACTAGGAGCTAGGCATCTGTTGTAGATGGCATCATGTGGTAGGTCCGTTGTTGACATTTTTGGACTTGGTACAGATCTGAAAGTAACAGGAAAGCAATGAACGAAAAATATTAGAATAATTATAAAAATATAAATCATGTATTCATGAGAACTCGTACACCTCGTACTGCTCCAACGAGCAGTACCTCCTGATCGATGGGTGTGTCGACGACGCCGGTGTTGGTTTCTTTGGGGAGAGGCAAAAGGGTGATGGGTGCCAGGCTCCGGCCGAGACTGAGCGTCTCTGTATCCGTGGATGAGTTTCCGTCCATGTCAAGCCTACCCAGGAGGGAAAATCGACAACCAACCTGGGCGTATGAGTCATGTGGCTGGGACAGGCTCACATGCCTGTCCCTACGTATGCTAGTTCCTACTTGTGAAGAGGCCCGACAAGGGGGAACCTGGAGGCGAGAAGAAGCGATAGGCTGATTGAGGGTGCACATCCTCTGGAACAGCTCATGTCGAGGTGCCCCCGCTGTTTTATGATCGATGTCTAATTGGAGGGCCTCAAGGTATACAGGGCAACTCTTGGACGTAACCTTGTGATGGCCATGGCATAAAAAGCAGCGAGGTGCAGCAGAGCACCCACCGTTATCTCTGTCTGTATAACCTGTTTTGCCGCAGTTTGCACAGCGTGCTGCATTACGACAGGTGAGGCGACTATGGCCCAATAGATGACAAGCGTAACATTGTAACACAGGGAAGTTGTAGGGCTGAATCTGATAGGAGGTCCTGTGTAGTGCCACTCGGTCAGGGAGGGGCCCATCAAACTTTACACGGACCATGGATGTCGGCCCTGCTGCTCCGCGAATCCTGGTAACTTCCAATAATGCCGCTGATGCACCCCCTAATACCTGCAGAGCGGCCTGGATGTCATCCACATCTACACTCTGGTCAATTGGGCCAATCTTCCCATACCGGGCCCGAGACTCCTCCTCCTGTGACAATACCTGTCGGCACCTGACAGGCCAGTCCCCCAACTTAATAATGTCGGATACACGGATGTGTGATAGAGCCTCCTTTCTGATGAGTAGCTTCAGTGCTGCACCCCTACCCAGGGTACGTATGGTCTCAGGCAGGCAATGTGGCCACAATACCGAAGCCTCAATTGCTGCACCTAAGGTACGAGGATTTACAAACATGCACCGACCTGATTCTGACTGGATTAGGACAACCACAAACGAGGAACGGGGTACCACAAGAGGAAGGTCTTCTGAAGGCGAAGACATCCTCTTAGCATCTCGCTCTGGGGCAGCATCAGCCGACTCATTTTCCAGCAGACGTTTTCCTCTCTGGGACTTGCTGTCAACATCCATGGCGCCCCCGCTCGGGTCCATTAGGGAGGCTCCGGCCTCCCCCGGTGCTGTGAGCCCCTGGGGTAGCTGCAGTGAGCACACACTGGCCCAAAGAAGCCAGCTGAATTCAAAGACGAGCTCCAGGTAAGGTGTGGAAAGAAAGTCCAGCCACGAGCATTCAATCCGCGCGCCAAGATGGCCGACCTTCCTCATATCACAGATATTAGCGTTATGCCTCTAATATAGTACATGAACATATGTGGTGTTTACAAGCTCAGGTTTCAAGGGGAAGTTTTTTTACAGGTCACTCTATAATGTATAGAGGAAGCATCTATAAATAATATGAATAAAATAGATTTTGTATTTTTCCTTTTAAATAGACTATACATAATACTGCAAAATTTACAACTATTATTAATAACATTACTGATAGAATTTCATCAGTGATAAGCATATTTGTTCTTAAATTTGTAATATTCACAATCTTGCTTATTTTTGTACTGTACAGAAATTTCAAATATTATTTCCCACACAGTTTACATATACAATTTTTGCAACATTAGACAGTGCCTTTACAATTTGTTTAGTGCCGTATTTTGCTGAGATTATTCTGCTTTAGAATGGCCCAAAGTTTTTCATTGAGTGTGTTTATTAACTCTTTTGATTAATGTGAGCAACATTATTGCAACAGTCCTGTTAACAGTATTTACAGCAGTCCTCTATTATACTTGCATCAAAATTATATTTCTTAACCAAACTGTTGGCCTGCAATGATAATATTTTAGGTAGTAATCTATTAAAACTAGTACTTAATATATATATTAAGTAGTATACATTACTTAGTGATTAAAAATATCTGGGTAATATACATACCCCAGACAGTATAATGTTCAATAAAACAAAGTAATTAATCTAATTGCACTTGCTATTTTAAAGCTTGTAGAGTATTTATGTGATTGAGTGAAACACGTGGTTCTCTGACTCAGGCTGAGGCTGCCCGGACTGCGATGCTGGGGAACGACAGTCAGCGGAGCAGCGAGGCCGATGACCGACCAACCACCATTATCAGGGAAGACCTCGTATTGGAAGATAGAGAAAGCAGGATCAAAGAACCAATGACAACTTTAATGGAAAATGGTGTTGACAATGAAACTGAGTGTTCATATTTAATTAAACAATCTGGTTCTTTGCAGGAAATAGCAGAATCATCAGTTTACGAAAAAAGACATGGCATAAAATTCCCAATCTCTGCAAAATATATGACTGAAAAAAACAAAATTCAAATTCCAGATCAGGTTGAGAGAGAGATTCGTTTTGAAGACTGTGGTCAAAGTGTACCCGCAGAGGAAGGATGCAATCACAAGTGCTTTCCTCTAAACAGCGTGCAAGACAATTCCATTAGTGGTGAATGTAATTCTTCACCAGAAAAACTACCTACCTGTGTTGAAAATCAAAGTGAGTGTTCAGTTCATAAACAAACTTGCACAGATTCTCAATTTGTTAACTTTATTGGGTATGGTTCAGTGATGTCAAGTTCTAAAGACGTGAGTTGGGCTAAACAATGTCCAGTTAGTTGTGATAGCAGCATAATATTCAAGAACAAAATTGTACCCTTTAACCAGTCTACTCAAACAGAAATATCCCATGATAAACATGGTTGGGTTTCAAACGCGGACGGGAGAAATCTTGCGGTAGCAGCCAATGAGAATATTGGAAAAATGGATCTATATCACCGGAAGAGAAAGGTGGGAGTGTCAGCCCGAGTGTCAGACGTTCGTGGCATCCTCAAGTCAGTAAGATTATCTCCAGCAGAGAGGGAAACGAGGGTATCATTTAGTTCTCAGTTCTCTCCTCAAGGGGTTACTGCTGACGACGAGCCCCTCTCACCGACACTATTGGATGAAGATGCCGAGGCCCGTAGTGAAGCTGCAGTCAAAGAGGTTCCGCGTCAGGCTTTAGCATATGATAACATATGTGGACACAAACAGTCAACGTCAGAAGAAACTTCCTTTAGCATCCTTGAAGAAGCCCTTAGTGCTGAAAGTGATATTGAAGCTTCAGATCATTGTGAATTAAAAACTATAATTATTAGGTTAGGTAGTGATGAGGCAGATGTTAATATCCCATCAATGACCAAATCAGAAGTAAATGGTAATGTAATTAACTGGAGACCAACTCTAGGCAAAAATCATAAATTGCTGCCATATTCCTCAGCAAACTTTAGTTATGATAATCCTTCAGTAAATACAGATACCGAAGTTTTGTACAATGTTGAAGATGTGCGAGGCGTGACTATGTCTGGTGTGTCTTCGGGAAGTAACTTTAACGTGCATGAAGGGCAGGAAGACCCAAGCAAAAAATATGCGAGAGAAAATGAACTAGTTATATTAGACTTGCTACATAGCACCTTCCCACAAAAGTATTATAGTACTCAAGGTTCACAGTCTCATTGTGCCTCAACCACATTACAAAATTCCAATATTGATTTGCCCACATCTAGTAATACTCCTGAAGACTCAGGCTCTCTCTCAGTTAAATGTCTCACTATAACTCCTCCAGAACTCTACAGAAATACCCCACCAAAACACATCCCTCCTCAAGAACCAGATACACTCGACCTTTCATACTTCAGTCAACCCATTCCATCACACAAATCACAATCTATTTCTGAAATCGAAGAGCACAGTCATTATAACTCTCAATTACTGAACCCTGTAGTTGAAGATTACTGCATAGCAAACGTCGCAAACTCTCAAGACATAGAAATGGAGCCAAAGTATATTTCCTCTTCGTTAAACTCTGTTGTACATGAAACTTCACCCGTACCACTCACCCCTTGTTTCAAAACATATCAATGCCAGTCTTGTGCAGAAGTCCCGTCCTATGTTAGTCCAACACCCAGTTGCCACACTGCCTCCACAGCACAGTATCCCGCCGTGGAGGAAGACACACACACAGATACCAGGTTATGTAGAACTGATACCGACGACGACACGGACGAAAGTACAACGCCTATTAAGGAATTCTTCCGAACTCATGGCATTAAATTTGATGTTACTTCGACGAAATCAAAAAAACTGTAAGTGATATTATCCTTAATTTTGACTTTACAATGTTCTTAAGGACTTTTCTTTTAGAATAAAGCGGCTACTTATATACAATTGTATAAACTGTATACCAAAAAAGTGACCAGTTCACTGGTCACTTTTGACCTACTTCCACATTTTCATCAGTAATGTATAATACACTCGACTTTGTATTATTCTACTTAGCTTCTCTTTATGAAAGTCTGAAAAGTCAGACTTTGATGAAGCTCATTTGCTCAATATGAGACACTGTCATTCAAAGTTCATTTATTTGTAAACAATCACAACAGATTTGTATAGATTACTTAATGTGACATATCAGTAGTTAGCAATCAAAAACTATTTTTAAATGTCACTCTTCCATGTTGTGAAGCTCAGAGCGTTCCTCACTACAGCTGTTTTCTTGTGTTTTATTAAACACATAAATTTTTACCGTGCCAAAGACAACAATTTTTACAAAGAATTTGCAGATACCCGTGATTGTACCCTAGCTCACTGCCTGATTGTTCTATTCATGTTCCTAATTTTAAGAGTAACACTAATTGTATACATACATACGTAATTATACCTACATATATTCATACATGCACATACATACATACATACATACATACATACATACATACATACATACACTTTAGCTCTGCTTGGGACATCTTCAGAGACTGAGAGACAGACGTGGTCAGCCCCCGACTCCACACAGCCAGACCCAACCCATCCTCCTAAGAAATTGAAATAAGTTTATTAAGGTATAAATACAGACAAAGAATGAGGTAGCTCAAACTATTCTCGCCCCGTTATCCTCCTAAGATGACAATACTTATATGAAGTATTTGGTGGAAAGTACCAATATGTAGTGATAGACCACCAGTTTAGTTTAGTTCATTTATTATGCACCCCATACCCATCTTGTGGGCGGTAGTGGAAAGGGTTACAGAGGTACATAATGGGCTCAGGGACTGAACCCCACAATTCATACCAGAAAGGTTAATTTCGTTTTATTAATTTAATTTGGACAAACCGGAAACCTTTTTAACCGCAACATAAATATAAGACCTAACCTAACTGTCTTAGTAATCCTAGGCCTAATTCATGCTATATTAGGCCTAATATGGTACATATATGTCCTAATATTCAAGGTTGGTTTTTGGCTTTAGTTTTGTGGATTATAAAATTAAATTTACAAAAAGTGGTTTACTGGCGGGCCATCACTGTACATATTGGTACTTTCAACCCAATAGTCACTATAAGTACTATCATACCAGAAGGATGGGTTCAGACCGGAAGTGGTAATAAAGGTACATACTGTAATAAACATTATATAATACAAAGTTAAAAAAAAAAGTGCTTGGTATAAGGAGCCATAATTAAAAGTACAATCTGAAGCACAAACAATTGCCAGGAACGACAATCGCGTACTTAACACAATTACAAACTTCTGAATAAGACAGGTTATTGACGCCCTCGAGACAGGGGGGTCGAACCTGGTACTTTCGTACCCAATTTTTGTGCATGTCTTGCTATTTGGTACTAAGCGTTGATAGACACCATGTGATAGACAAGTTGGTAGACACCATGTGATAGACAAGTTGGTAGACAAGTTGATAGACACCATGTGCTAGACACAAGATAGACACAATGACAGACACCATGTGCTAGACACATTAAGACACCATGTGCTAGACCCAAAATAGACACGTTGATAGATACGAGCTAGACACTCCCACGAAGAAAAATGTGCAAAAGTCAAGTCTAAACACAAAGTGTCTTAACAAAATATTGCTTGATAAATGATTTTGCGAGTGGGTCGTTAAGAGAGACCAGATCAGAGTATTTTGTAAATAATTTTAACGTACGTGAGATACAAGGGAGTATTGCACGAAACGTATCATCTTTTTATCAATATTATTTTTACTTGCGTGGTAAATTGTGAATTTTCAACTTTTTTATATAATAATTTTGGTACATTCACTAAACAACCCGTCCTCGACTTAAGTTCATTACATCCAGCGGTCGACCCCACAGACGTATTCATAACTTTTAACATGCTGTTTATTTAAAACGGGAATTTTCTCAAATATAAATTAATATTATAATATATTAGCATATTGTGCACATATATAAGCATAGGTTAGGTGTTTAGGTTCTGTTAGCGATTATTTGTATTTGTAGTACGTGGGTGAAGCATTTATAGCGTTGTGATTCTTTTTTTTTTTTTTTTTTTTTTTTTTTGAGATATATACAAGAGTTGTTACATTCTTGTACAGCCACTAGTACGCGTAGCGTTTCGGGCAGGTCCCTGGAATACGATCCCCTGCCGCGAAGAATCGTTTTTTCATCCAAGTACACATTTTACTGTTGCGTTAAACAGAGGCTACAGTTAAGGAATTGCGCCCAGTAAATCCTCCCCGGCCAGGATACGAACCCATGACATAGCGCTCGCGGAACGCCAGGCGAGTGTCTTACCACTACACCACGGAGACTGTTAAACAAAACAGAATTCGAATTCGAACAAAATTCGTCAGTGAAGCACTTGTTCCGGATATGTTCGAACGTCAGCAGTTGTGAGTCGTGTGTAAACCGCTTTTCATTCATAAACAGGGGGTTTGGCGGGTGCATGGAATCACTTTTGGATCTTTGTTTGGAGGACGGGCTGCGACCCCACATACATATTCATAAACTTTTACATGCTGTTCAGTCAAAACGGGAATTTTCTCAAATATAAACTAATATTATAATATATTTGCATATATAGGCATAGGTTAGGTCAGGTGTTTTGGTTCTGTTGGCGATTATTTGTATTTGTAGTACGTGGGTGAACCATTTACAGCGTTGTGGTTCGAACAAAAGTCGTCATTGAAGCACTTGTTCCGGAAGTGTTCGAACGAAATCAATTGCGAGTCGTGTGTAACAGCCCGTCCTCCAAATAAAGATCCAAAAGTGATTCCATGCACCCGCCAAACCCCCTGTTTATGAATGAAAAACGGTTTACACACGACTCACAACTAATTTCATTCGAACACTTCCGGAACAAGTGAATCACTGACGAGTTTTGTTCGAACCACTTCGCTATAAATGCTTCACCCACGTACTACAAATGCAAATAATCGCCAACCGAACCTAAACACCTAACCTATGCCTATATATGCACAATATGCTAATATATTATAATATTAATTTATATTTGAAAAAATTCTTGTTCTGAATGAACAGCTTGTTAAAATTTATGGATGCGTCTGTGGGGGCGACCGCTGGATGTAATGGACTTGAGTCGAGGACGGGTTGATAAATGCTTCACCCACGTACTACAAATACAAATAATCGCCAACAGAACATAATCACCAAACCTATCCTAACCAATGCCTAAATATGCTAACATATAATAATATTAATTTATATTTGAGAAGAGTTTTGAATGAACTGAATGTTAAAATTGATGAATGCGTCTTTAGGGTCGACCGTTGGATAGAATGGACTTAATCTGAGGAATGGTTGATATAACGTGGGTCGGAACAAAGGAGAATTAAAACCTTTATGGAAATGCCAACATATTCCTTGTATTCAACAGTATTTAAATACAATTTAATGAACTATAAAGGCTCAATATTCAGCTGATGGTGTATAACCCATTCAACGTAATTAATTATTAAATTGACTGCCACCAGCAATGCCAATCTCAAAGGGAACGAGACACATATATAAAATTGTTGGAAGAGAGCGATAGAGATATAGATGAACAGACACAGAAAGAAAGACACAGAGACAGACAACAAAGCCTGGTGCCCCTTCTAGAGTGAGAGAGAGTGAGAGAGAGTGAGAGAGAGAGAGAGAGAGAGAGAGAGAGAGAGAGAGAGAGAGAGAGAGAGAGAGAGAGAGAGAGAGAGAGAGAGAGAGAGAGAGAGAGAGAGAGAAAGAGAGAGAGAGAGAGAGAGAGAGAGAGAGAGAGAGAGAGAGAGAGAGAGAGAGAGAGAGAGAGAGAGAGAGAGAGAGAGAGAGAGAGAGAGAGAGAGGGAGGGAGGGGAGGGAGGGAGGGAGAGGGAGAGAGAGAGAGAGAGAGAGAGAGAGAGAGAGAGAGAGAGAGTGTGTGTGTGTACTTACCTAATTGTGCTTGTGGGGGTTGAGCTCTGGCTCTTTGGTCGGGGCCTATGAGTGTGTGTGTGTGTAATTACCTAAGTGTAGTTACAGGATGAGAGCTACGCTCGTGGTGTCCCGTCTTCCCAGCACTCTTTGTCATATAACGCTTTGAAACTACTGACGGTCTTGGCCTCCACCACCTTCTCACCTAACTTGTTTTAACCGTCTACTACTCTGCGAAAGTTAATTTTCTTATATTTCTCCGGCAGCTTTGTTTCGTTAGTTTAAATCTATTACCTCTTTGATCTTGAAGTTCCGGGTCTCGGGCATTCTTCCCTATCAATTTTATCGATTCCTGTTACTATTTTGTACGTAGTGATCATATCTACTTTTTTTTCTTCTATCTTCTAGTTTTGGAATATTTAATGCCTCTAACCTCTCCTCGTAGCTCTAGTCCTTCAGTTCTGGGAGCAACTTAGTGGCATGTCTTTGTACCTTTTCCAGTTTGTTGATGTGCTTCTTAAGATATGGGCACCACACAACCGCTGCATATTCCAGCTTTGGTCTGACAAAAGTCGTGAACAATTTCTTTAGTATTTCACCATCCATGTATTTAAATCAATTCTGAAGTTAGAAAGTGTAGCATAGGCTCCTCGCACAATGTTCTTAATGTGGTTCTCAGGTGTGTGTGTGTGTGTGTGTGTATTCACCTAGTTGAATTCACCTATTTGTTCTTGCGGGGATTGAGCTCTGCTCTTTCGGCCCACCTCTTAACTGTCAATCAACTGTAACTAACTACTAACTAATGTTCCCCCCCCCCACACACACGCATACATACATACACTTACACACACACACAGGAAGCAGCTCTGTAACAGCTGTCTAACACCCAGGTACCTATTTACTGCTAGGTAACAGAGGCATCAGGGCTGAAAGAAACTTTGCCCATTTGTTTCTGCCTGGGTCCGGGAGTCGAACCCGGGCCACAGAACTACGAGTCCTGCGCGCTGTCCACTCAGCTACCAGACCCCATGTGTGTGTGTGTGTGTGTGTGTGTGTGTGTATGTGTGTGCTTGCCTAGTTGTGCTTGCGTGGGTTGAGCTTTGGCTCTTTGGTCCCGCCTCTCAACTGTCAATCAACTGGTGTACAGGTTCCTGAGCCTATTGGGCTCTATCATATCTACATTTGAAACTGTGTATGGAGTCAGCCTCCACCCCATCACTGCCTAATGCATTCCATCTGTTAACCACGACACTGAAAAGTTCTTTCTAACATCTCTGTGGCTCATTTGGGTACTCAGTTTCCACCTGTGTCCCCTTGTTTGTGTTCCGCCCGTGCTAAAGAGTTTGTCTTTGTCCACCCTGTCAATTCCCCTGAGAATTCTGTAGGTGGTTATCATGTCTTCCCATCTCTTCTGTTTTCCAGGGACGTGAGTTTCAGTTCCTTTAATCTTTCCTCGTAGCTCATACCTCTCAGTTCTGGAACAGAGTCTGGTCGCATACCGCTGAATCTTGAACAAATCCAAAAGGGCCGTGACGAGGGTTCGAACCTACGTCCGAAAGGATCCCAGATGCTGCCTTAATCAACTGAGCTACATGGTTAAAAGAATTGCAACCAAGAAATCATCCTGATTTACCAACGATTCCTGCAGTCTCTCCGAGACACAAACCAGGGTTTTTCGCAATTCCCCCATGCACTCGAGCTATGTCAACAGGCTGCTCTACCTCTTCGCCCTTACTTCATTACTTTTGTTCATTTGATGTATCACGCTATTGTGATTTCTGTGTGTCTGCTGAATCTTCTCTAAATTTGTCTTGTGTTTAACTAGGTATGGACTCCAAGCTAGAGCTGCATATTCCAAGATTGGTCTGACATAAGTGGTATACAGGGTCCTGAACGATTCCTTACATAAGTTTTTAAAGACAGTTTTTATGCTGGCCAGTCTAGCATTTGCCGCTGATAATATCCTTTTGATGTGGGCCTCTGGGGACAGGTTCGGTGTGATATCAACCCCCAGATCTTTCTCTCTATTTGACTGTTGCAGGATTTCACCTCCCAGGTGGTGCCTTGTGTTCAGCCTTCTGCTCCTTTCGCCTAATTTCATTACTTTGCACTTTCCTGAGTTGAACTTTAGTAGCCATTTTCTAGGCCTTTCCTCCAGCCTGTCCAGGTCGTCCTGTAGTCTCTGTCTATCTTCATCTGTCTTGATTCTTCTCATAATTTTTGCATCATCAGCAAATATTGAGAGGAATGAGTCTATACCCTCCAGGATCGTTTACATATACAGTATTAGAAACAGGATGGATCCAAGAACAGAGCCCTGTGGGACTCCGCTGGTGATATTTCATCTGTCCCCTCCCCCCCACCTTACAGTTACTCGCTGTTTTCTGTTGCTTACTCCCTTATCCATTGGAGCACCTTACCTTTTACTCCTGCCTGTTGCTCCAACTTTTGTAACAGCCTTTTATGGGGTACTGTGGTAAAGGCTTTCTGACTGTTCAAGAAAATGCAGTCTGCCCACCCTTTTCTTTCTTGTCTAATTTGTGTTGCTTGGTCATAGAATTCTATTAAACCTGTGAGGCACGATTTACCATTTCTGAACCCATGCTGGTGGTGTGCTCCAAAGCTATTTCCCTCCAGATGCTCTACGAGCCTTTTCCTCACGATCTTCTCCATCACCTTGCATGGAATACAAGTTAGGGGAACTGGCCTGTAGTTCAGTGCCTCTTGCCTGTCACCCTTTTTGTATATTGGGACTACATTAGCTGTCTTCCAACTTTCTGGTAGGTCATCTGTTTCCAGTGACCTGTTATACACCATAGAGTGTGGCACGCTTAGTGCTTCTGTACATTCTTTTAATATCCACGGTGAGATTTTGTCAGGCCCAACAGCCTTTGTCACATTTAACTCCAACAGATTTCTTTTGACCTCATCACTGGTGAGGTCAAATTCCTCCACGGTTGCGTTGTTTGCCTCCTCCTCATTTAGTGCAAGGGGCTTCTCCTTGTTCTTTTGTGAAGACCTCCTGGAATCTCTTGTTGAGTTCTTCACACACCTTATTCTCTGTATATCTGTTCTCCCCCTTTTCTCAGTTTCATCACTTGTTCCTTTGCAGTTGTTTTCCTCCTGATGTGGCTGTGGAGCAGTTTTGGTTGGGTCTTAGCTTTTCTCGTGATGTCATTTTCATACTGGCTCTCTGTTTCTCTTCTCACTCTAAGGTACTCGTTTCTTACCCTCTGGTATCTCTCCCTGCTCTATGGCGTTCTGTTATTCTTGTAGTTTCTCCATGTTCTTTTACTCAATTACTTTGCTACCTTACAGTCCTGTTTCAATCATGAATTCTGTTGTTTTTCGTTTTTCTCCTTTTGGACCGGGATAAACCTGCCTGCAGCTTCCTGGCACTTCTGGATGACATAGTTCATCAGATCCTGTACAGTCTTCTCTCCGAGTTCTGTTTCCTATGTTATTTTCCTTAGGAAATTCCTCATCTCGTCATATTTTCCTCTTTGCTAATTTAGTCTTTTCCCCTCCAATCCCATCCTTGGATATGTTATCTCTACCTCCACCAGATACTCAAATGTCAATTCACTGTGGTCACACATTCCTATCAGGGCTTCAAATTTGACTTCCCTTATTTGACTCATTCAAGGTGAATATCAGGTCAAGTCTAGCTAGTTCGTCATTTCCTCTCATTCTTGTGGGTTCCCTGACATGTTGGCTCATAAAGTTCCTTGTTGCCACTTCCAAGAGTTTAGCTATCCATGTATTTGCACCTCCATGTGGGTCCCCATTCTCCCAGTCTACCTTTCCATGGTCGAAATCGCCCATGATTAAGAGTCTGGAGCAATTCCTGCAGGCAACTGAAGCTGCTGCATTTTATATTATTAGTTGCCATGTTGTTCCTATCAAACTCCTGTCTGGGTCTTCTGTCATTTAGTGGATGGTTGTAAATAAATGCCACTATTATCTTAGGTCCACCCATTGTCATAGTTCCTGTTATGTAATCCCTGAATCCGTCACAGCCCCGGAATTTCCATCTCATCAAAACCCCAGTCCTCCCTTATCAGCAGGGGGAACTCCTTCACCTCTCCCTTACTTCTCTTTCCTTACTATATAGTAGTCCTTTGGAAACAAGTGTCTGATATGACTCCTGACAATTTTGTTTCCGTGAGTCCTATTACATCTGGTTTTTCTCCCTGCACCCTTTCTGCCAGTTCATTTGCTTTATTGGTAATCCCATCGATGTTTGAGTACATTACCTTGAAGTTCACTTTCCTACATCCATTTTCACACTCCCTCCCCCACAAGTGTAGGAAGTTGTTCCATGGGAAATGCTACTTGGGTAGGCTCATCCTCCTGTGGGGTAGTTCTCGTGCAAGTGTGTGCGCATGCGTGTGTGTGTGTGTGTGTGTGTGTGTGTGTGTGTGTGTGTGTGTGTGTGTGTGTGTTTCAACACATTAAGACACTTTAGTTCTTGATATTCTTACGAAATGACCTGGTTTCCACTTTTAATATATTTAAATGAGTACTGTATCATATGGTGATATAGTATTTTATTGAATATGACCGAAAAAGTAAGATTAATAATTCAAACACGAATTTTTTTCAATATTTCTTATGTTTTTCTTCATTGTCGAAGACAATGAAGAAAACTATAAGTATAGTAACACTATACTTATGAACTACATTTATGATATACTCGATGCACTGTGTATGAAACATTTCACATAACCCTCGGTTTTTATTGGTTTGGGTGAGGTGGGTATTGGGTGAGGTGGGTACATGAGAATGGAAGTAACTGCAGAGGGCCTATTGGCCCATACGATGCATTGAAGTGGGTAGAATATAGTTGTGCATTAATTGGCTGTTGATTGCTGGTGTTGACGTTTTGATGTGTAGTGCCTCGCTGATGTCGAGCCGCCTGCTATCGCTGTACTTATCGATGATTTCTGTGTAGTTTGTTAGGATTTCTCTGGTGATGGTCTGGTTGTGAGAAGAGATTATATGTTCCTTGATGGCTCCCTGTTGTTTATGCATTGTTAGTCGCCTGGAAAGAGACGTTGTTGTCTCTTTGTTGACGCCTTGAAGGAGACCAACGTCACCTATACCTTTAAATGCCCACTTGAGTACTGTAAGCCCCAAAGAACTTAGTATATAGGCAAGACAACAACGTCTCTTTCCAGGCGACTAACAATGCATAAGCAACAGGGCGCCATCAAGGAACATATAATCTTTTCTCACAACCACACCATCACCAAAGAAATCCTAACAAACAACACAGAAATCACCGATAGGTACAGTGATAGCAGGCGGCTCGACATCAGCAAGGCATTACACATCAAAACGTCAACACCAGCAATCAACAGCCAATTAATGCACAACTATATTCTACGCACTTCAATGCATCGTATGGACCAATAGGCCTTCTGCAGTTACTTCCATTCTCATGTACCCACCTCACCCAAACCAATAAAAATCGAGTTATGTAAATTGTTTCATACACAGTGCATCGAGTGTATCATAAATGTAGTTCATAAGAGTAATGTTAAGTGTAAAGAAGTCTTTGAGAATGTAAGAAGTCCTTACGAAACACTTCTAAGCGTCAGACCATTAATAAAAAATGAATTTTGGAGAATTGATATTTTCATTACCACCGACAGTGAAGAAAAACAATATTGAAAAAAATTGTGTTAGAATTATTAATCTTACTTTTTCAGTCATATTCAACAACATATGATATAGTATTGTATATATTTTTGTTGTAAGTTATTATGTAGCTAGAAATAAAGTGGTGTGAGAGAACAATACAGTATTGAGTGACTTTTCATTTACTTACTGTGCTCATTTGACACATTGCTCAGGTTATATATAACGTGAGCAGAACGTCCGTATTGTATATCCTCAGTGTCTAGATATGTAACTGTCATATGCGTCTATACATGGCTGTAGCAGCAAAACTCGTAGCTTCACATACGTTTCTTGTACAAAACTTTTCTAGCTTCCTGGAAACACTATTTTCTTGTGTACAGTGTTTGGTGGATAACGTTTATTAACCTTGATGTGCCATGTGTCATGAGGCTGTGGGGAACTTACACTTTCTATACCATAATTTATATATTATCTTAAACCATAATATTTGTAATTTTAAGCAAATGTAATAAATGAAGATGTAGCTGCCATATATATATTTAGTATGTTTGACTATTATTATTAGTGTGATGGGATATAAGGACTGAGTCCAGCGCCGAAAGTGTCATTCGGAGCTAATATGTTTTCAGTCTGCAAGTCATTCCAATCAAAATACTTTTTTTTAATTGATGCCATTTAACAGAGGAAGGAGTAGGGGAGTTCCTGCCCTCTGTGTATAGCATAAAAGTCAAATACTGTGCATATTCTTTTTCCTCCTTGTTAAGGGGCATTCTTTCTCTCATATCCAGTAATATCAAATGCAAAATTGTTCTTTTGCTAAGCAAATAATGTTGAAACCTGGAGGAATAGAATCGTAATGGTTCTTTATTATTGTGCTCTTGTATTTTGCAAATGTTACCATATTTACTTATATTGTCAAGATCCCCAAATTGCAATTTTGAGGATCAAATTATATCTGTAGATATTGATTCTTTGGTATGTGTGTATGACTAAGAGAAGTAACCATGCCTCTCTATGTACAGTGAACAGTGGTGCACATATTTTATGTTCATTAATGCAAATATTATTACTTTTTCATTAGTACTTCATACATTTCTCAGCATCATAGGCTTGAAACCTAAAGACTGGGGTACACTCCATCAGCCCATTTCTCTTGCATTGTTCTCATTAGCCAAAACTAGACCATTTTGAAAGTGAAAAATAATGTAATTATTTTCTATGTACTGGGATATTCTAAGAAAACAAATGTCAGATCACTCAGATCAAACATGAAATTTAATAATATGATGCTAGTAAGCTATACATGGAGTTCCAATGGGCAATTTACTTTGGGCTAAAGTTAATGTCTGTGCACACACGCGCGCGCGCACACACACACACACACACACACACACACACACACACACACACACACACACACACACACACACACACACACACACACACACACACTGCATAACCTACTTGCAACATACAGTATTCAGAGAAGGGCTGCAACCAAAGAGTGAGCTGTGGTGCATGATGGTCTCAGGGGAGGACCATCATTGCAACAACTCTCCTCACTTATATCCAGTTAAACAAAGTGATGTGCTCCTCTAATCTTACCTCTGAAGCAGGCTTGTTGATGAATATTTCACCAGGTATTAAATGGGGCATTATTGTTAAGGTTTTTTTATGATGCTGAGAATTGGATTATTTGTTACAACTCTGAATTATGTGAACATTTGTTCTGTAACTCTTTATAATGCTCTCTTTTCTGGAGATAAAGACAATAAATGTCTGACTCTTCAAACATTTTGACATCTTCCACCTACCGAAGAAGCTTACCAGCATCAGAAATAACAACTTACATCGTTATATATTTACAGTTGATAAACTGAAGAATGGCCAGCAAGAAATTGTATATTTTTTAATGATTATGATGTAGCACCAGCACATTGTTAATCATTATCATCATTTTTACTATCATTATGATTAATTTTTTACAGAAGATGGCTGATCAGTCACCCCTATATACTGCGATCTCAAATCTAAATTTAATTTACATCAATATATAACCCACAGTTGGATTTTAACACTTTGTCACATAAATGTAATAACTCGACCCTGCAATTGTGTCATGAATGTACATTGCTGACTTCAGCACCGTTAAAATTATAGACAAGGAAAACAGAGAATTCCAAGTGTTGGTACAGTTTTCGTAGTTTATTTCATGGTCAAAACAGGGCAGGACAAGGCAAGCCGGGCACTGTCCCAGCACTGTCTGTATGGTGGAACAATGGGGTACAGAGTCCACCAACATGATAGATTCCTAGCAGCTTAGACCAATTTGAAGAGATCATACTCACAGCAATACAATAGTCTTGCTCCTAATATGTAAAAATAATGTAAAAAAAAAAAATCTTACAAGCTAACCCAACTATAATGTACCAAATGAACATTTATGAATAGAGTATATATATCAAATGAGAGAATATGAGTGGAGGAGAACTATAAGGAGAAAGTGAAAAGCCGTTACAACTAGATAACATTTGGAAAGGAATAAGGATTTGGGATGGGACGGGGTATAGGAATGGTACCCAACCACTTGGATAGTCGGGGATTGAACGCCAACATGCATGCAGTGAGACCATTGCTCTATCATCAAGCCCATGAGGTTGGGAATAGAGAATGAGAATGAATGAATGTGAGCGCACATACACCTAATGGGGTACCTAATGGTTCCTAGGTCAACTCCAAAAGGTTGCACCATTTAAATGTTAAGAGTCCCCAGAATGCAAATCTGTCATCATAAGACATTTTGCAAGTCAGTAACTAAATACAGTAAAAATGCTTTTACAAATGATAAAACTATGGTCAGCCCCAAACATTTCCTCTCCACTGACTTCATTGAGTGGGACATAGGGGCTAAATTTACTCAAGAGGGGGCATGGTGGACAATCCTACTCCCCCAACCCTTATGACTGCCTCATTACACCTACCATTCACCATACAAAGCTGGGGAGAGGCTAGCTCTAGCATCTATTCTCCAACCTTCGATAGGTATATATTTATACAGCCCATCCTCCTGTTTAATTAGTACTTATAGTAATGAAGAAGACCATCATATATATCTTAACATAAAAGGCAATTAAAAACTAGAAATCAGTAATACTGAACTTAAGACGAACCGGAAACGTTTTTGAACTGATGTTGAAATGAAAACTTAACCTAACAATCTTCCTAGGCTTAATAAATACTATTTAAGGCCTAATATAGTAAATAAATGTGCTATATTAGGCCTAGGAATATTCAAATTTGGTTTTTAGCTAAATTTTTTTGGACTCTTATAAAGTGAATAGTATCAAATTCTATCTGATTGTCAATTATGTCTATGTATGTACACTGGTCTACATAGTTACAAAAAGTACTATCTAAACAAGAGGATGGGTTTATTTATACAGACATTTGCTGACTAAACCACACACTAGAAATTGAAGAGGAGACAACATTTCAGTCCATCCTGGACCATTATCAAGTCGAAGGTCAGTGACTATTGACTTGATAATGGTCCAGGACAGACTGAAATGTCATCCTCTCTATAATTTCTAGTGTGTGGTTTGATTAACATTTTTCAGGCACGTTATTGTGACTCATCATCTGCATATGCATATATATATATTTTATTATTATTATATATATATATATATATATATATATTATATATATATATATATATTATATATATATATATTATATATATATATAATAATACGCTTTACACTGATCTAGAGAATCCTGATCTGGAGCAGGCCAAAAGTCTCGATTTTCAGAACGATCAAAAATTTTGCTTGCCCACTGTTTCTATGACATCTCTCTCAACAAAATCCTCAATGAATCCCAATTCCTTCGATACTGATAACCTTTCGCCTTTCTTGTCCTATACTGGCATCCGAAGTGATATAAATGACCTCTTCAGTCTCCAGTGACATGTACTGTGATATACTATATGGCAATACAGTACTAGCTGAGCAATCCTTTGAGAATTACATACCATCTAGGCCAAAAATAAATAAATAATTATGTACATTAATGATTACTGATAAGATATGGCATGCACAGACAATGAATACCAATTTCCAAAATCTGATTACTAAGAAGTCATTAGTTTGATTTAATAAAAGGTAATATGAGCAAACCCCCTAGAAATGTCTGATTTGTGTTTCATTTTTACTACAGCATTTTTGTTAATGAACAAAACTTTTTACTTAGATGAAGCAATTGAGGTACCTAAACACGTCTGAAATTATTTAACACTAAAGATAGAAGCTTGGAAGAATAGTCATAACAAAAGACCAGAAAATATATCTTTAATTCTTATTAAAAATCTTAATATTGTATTAACCCAAAGTTTCAGAATTTTTTTTAACCACACTACATCTTCCAATGAGTTTAATACAGAATTTCACTCAAGTTTTCCTCTAAATCTTAACAAAATATAAAAAAAGAGCACCATTTATTATTAATCTTTAGATTCAATTGACATTAGCTGACTTCAATACAAATGCAAGTGAAGGTCACTTTTTTAGTAAGTTATTTAAACTTAAAATACAAATTTAGACTAAAATTGTCTTTTAGGCAGAAAAGTGAAACTTGGCAGATCTACACAACATTTTCACCTTACAAATGATCTTCAGCATAAATTCCATATCATTTTACATAAAAAGTTGATAGAAATGTTACAGAAAAGTTGTAATCGAGTCCTACATCTTGGGAAAAGAAAAAACTTCTTTGAAATACATAAGCTAAACACTAAGAGATATTAATAAATACTTTACTTTCTATAGCACTTCTTCACTTTGACAGATTTATGATAAAGTGAGAAGTGAAAATGATATTGAGGCACTACATAACATTAACTCCACAAGTGGTCAGAAGACTGGCAAATGCTTTTAAATATATATAAATACAAGATTTTATTATGGATTGTTATGCATGTGGAGCATAACAATCCATATCACATTTATCAAATTAACAGCATTCCTTGCAGCAGATTGATGAAGAAAAGTGGCAGTAAAAAAAAAGAAAACCAAACCCTAGGAATAATCAAGCATACCTTTGACTTTAAGGAAAAGAAGGTAGTTATGCAATTGAGTAAGTCTCTGGTGCACCCCCCACCTCCTGCCAAGTCATGTGGGAATACCGTAATAGGAAATGACATTGCAGATGAAGCTGCAAAACTTCCAACTAAGAGAAGAAATGTAGATGTTTACATACCTCAGAGTCTATCACAGATTAAGAAAGTAATTAGAAACAGAGCAATGCAAAAGATGTACAGTGACCATAACATAGCAGTTGCAACATCAGGATCTGTGAGTTGGTACAAGAATTCAACCAACTACGAACCACTTATTTTGCAGAAAGGGAACAACAGAAGTACACTTACATCGCATCTATCTTAGATACCCATGTGCAAGGAAAATAGGCTTACAGGTTCCGGAAGATGAAATAAAATGTCAGCTCTGTGGAGAAATGCCCGACAGACCACTAGAACATTATCTAACACAGTGTAGGGTTACAAACCCATTAAGATTTCAACTTAGATTCAACAGAACAGAAGTAGTTGTTAAACACATGGGGCAAGATCTTACTAAAGAGACCATACGAGTCATAAATACTTATACTATGCCCAAGTAAAACAGAAACAAGCAACACTTAGTGGGCCAGCCAGAGGCTTAGGGCCCATGCAGGAATATCCCTGCCACCCCACCCCCCCAAAAAATGGATTATTGCATGAAGATAAAAAAACCTCATCTTCAGAAAGACATGGCTTCATTGGAGAAATATAACACCAGGCAACATAAATCATTTTAGAACTAAGTTAACTCTCATATCAGGACAGGTTGAGGGCCACAGGGCTAACAACACAGCAAACCAGACAAAATAAGGCTGATCTCATCGAAATGTTCAAAATAATGAACAATTTGGAGGTTGATCTGGACAACTCTTTCAAAAGGTCAGATGTAATACAGACAAGGAGTAATGGTTTCAAGCTCAACACGCCAAGGTGTAGGACTGAAAACAAGAGATGCTTTTTCACTCACAGGGTTATAAACCCCATGGAACAGCCTACCCGCCAAAGCCATAAATGCCGAAACTTTGCTGAGCTTTAAAATCCAACTTGAAAAATTCATCAGGACAAATAGGACCTTTGACAAGCTACCAGCTTCCTGTTCTTGAGGCCACTAGTGTGTTATTGGCCCTTAGGTAAATTTGCTAATTTCTAAAAGCATAATTATATTTGTCATGCTTGAATCAAACATGCATGTATTTAATGGTTTTATCAAATTTACAAATACTGTACTAAAAAAGTAACCACAGTAAGCTGACAATTTGTATATCCTATAAATAAAATATTATTTTTGAGTAATGTACTGTACTTTAACAAGCTTAGTCAATTGCAAATCACAAAAAAATCTAAATCTACAAATTACATAACTAATATATTAATTTTACCAAACCCTGTAAGTACCCTCTCAATCAAAATTTTATTAAGTGGTCCAATGAATTAATATTAAAATATGTGTTTTTACCACCAATAGGAAAAGGCAATAAAATATTAAGTTCAGTCAAATATTAAAGCTTTATTCAGCATTATAACATGTTGATTATACAGCTTTTACTGCAAATGCTTATAAACAAACAAATAATTTAACTAACCATACTAAGCTTTATGCCTTGTTGCCAAGTTATTCATTAGTATTTTGAACCACAATCAGCATATACTCCTTATCTGAAAAAAAAAAATATGTATAACCACACAATCTATTGCAAGAATGCAGAAATTTACATCTGTATGAACTCTTATAGAGGTGATGATATTCTTGTAACCTGCCTGACTGCTATGATCCTTATCGAGAGCACAGTAGATCTAATCTTTGGGTGCAAGCGAATGGTACTTTATTTTTCAAAAAGGTACCTTCACATTTATTCAAGACTGTATTTTTAATGTACATAATAAGATCCAATCTGGATTCAGACTCAAGAACTTGAAGTGGGAATTGCCAGACACAATATATAAATGCAGCGAAACTACTCAAAACAACACAATTAAATTTAACTGCAACCATACTTCCATTGCACCTATTATAAAGAAAACAGCGTTGAATGTAATGAAACGCCATTTTCTGGGTGAGACACGGAAGCTTCCCAGAGCTTATCCAGGCTGATATTACTATATTAGACTTTGGCATCAGTCATGTGAATGGAGTTCTTAGGCCTACTGGGGACCACGAGCCAGAACCTGGCCCTTCCTTAGAGGCACGAGGAGCAATGACCTATAGAAACCCCCATGTGGTTGGAAGCATTCTATGTCTGCCATCAACCAGGTCAGGCACCCAGAAATGTAAGCGCCCCAAAACAAACCCCTATTCTGGTTAAGAAATTGCTACTGAAAGCCGAACTAGTGAACAGAACTCCCCAAACAAAAACGAGCATGATGTCACCACATCGCTGCACCACTGTCTGCGCAGCTTTCACCTCCATAGGAGGGGGAAGGGGGAACCCCAGAACTTCATGCTGACTACCCAAACCCCATTTCTCAGGGTGGATATAAAAAACACACGAAAAACCACCGACAGGAGGAAGGGAGGGTTGCCGGGGAGCCTCCGGGTCTGACCCAGAAAATGGCGTTTCATTTCATTCAACATTGCTTTTCTGGGGTTAGCCCCTACGGCTTCCCAGAGCTACGTACCAAAAGACGAAAACAAGAGGGACTTACCCATGAGGCAGTAGTTGCTCACTCCTCAACGCGAAGTCGAGACAACTGGCTTAAACCACCGACCCAATGTGATACAGGCCCGACTAGGCCCAAGAACATTCACCAGGTAACACACAGCCAGGACTCTGCTTAGTTTAGTTTAGTTCTTGAGGTTATCTTGAGATGATTTTGGGGCTTTTAGTGTCCCCGCGGCCCGGTCCTCGACCAGGCCTCCACCCCCAGGAAGCAGCCCGTGACAGCAGACTAACTCCCAGGTACCTATTTACTGCTAGGTAACAGGGGCATTCAGGGTGAAAGAAACTTTGCCCATTTGTTTCTGCCTCGTGCGGGAATCGAACCCGCGCCACAGAATTACGAGTCCTGCGCGCTATCCACCAGGCTACGAGGCCCCGAGGAGTTCATTTATTATGCACCCCATACCCATCTTGTGGGCAGTAGTGGAAAGGTTTACAGAGGCACATAATGGGCTCAACACTATCGGTCAACGGGCAGGCGCGTGGTAAACTTAGGGGTCATGTACCGAGCGTGCGGGTACGTGCACGGTGACACCTAAATGTGTATACTCGTTTTAGCTTTCTCACCTTAATTCTCGTGTTACGTCGCTCATTTTGGTATCATTGTGTTCGCAATTAAATTCCCTACAGGTGTCTATAAATATAATGTCCAAGAGCCTGGCATGACTCCCAACAGCAAAGCCTAAAGTTGGCAAAAGTTACCCGTGAGTGCACAAAATCAGTAAAATGTGCATACTCATTCCAATTTTCTCACCTTAATTCTCGTGCTACGTTGCTCGTTTTGGTATCATTGTGTTCGCAATTAAATTCCCTACAGATGTGTATGAATATAATGTACAAAAGTTTGGAGTGCCTCCCCACAGAAAAGCCTAAATTTACCCTTGAACGAGCACCAATTTGTACACTGCAACCTAATGTGTATACTCGTTCAGTTTGATAACATCAATTTTCGTGTTACGTCTTTCATTTTGGTATCAAATTGTTCGCAATAAAAAGGCGCGTATTTTAAAACTAGTCCCATAATAATAGAGCAATAACTGGAATTTCAACAAATATTTTAATTCTGGAAGCTCATAATCACAAAATTATTTATATCTTTCCAGTGTTCTGACATAAATTTTTGTGTTACATCTTTCATTTTGGTATCAAATTATTCGTGACGTAAAGGCGCGTATTTTAAAACTAGTCCCAACATAATAGCATAATAAATAGAATTTTAACAAATATTTTAAAATTTTGACCAAAAGCCTATGTATAATCATATAAGTGTTCGGACATCAAGTTTCATGTTACATCTTTCATTTTGGTATCAAATTGTGCGCATTGTAAAGGCGCTTATCTTGATACTATCCCGAGGTCGATTGGATAAAAAATGAATTTTATACAAATATTTTTTGTAGTGGATGCAAGTCCGGTCCAAAGTTAGGACTCAGGAGAAAAATAATGGACGCGAGTCCGGTCCAAAGTTACCGATAGTGTTAAACTCATACAGGGAGGGGGAGATATGAAAACTCCTCCCCCTGTAACAACAAGCTCCACACCTAGGGTATCAACATCCAGGCGGGGTCAAATGGGTCCCAAGCCCTCCAAGTCGACTCCTCCCCAGCCACGGGATCCTCCATGTCAGGACCCGAGGCAGTGCTGTCCTCCAAGCTCTCTGCCTCTGGAGAAAGGGCAGAGTCCATTGGAAAAGCAGGGAAGGAGGTGGTCTGCTGGTTTGACCCGAAAGCCCTGGCAGGAGGAACAGGCTCGAATGCCTCCGCCGTAGATCCGGAATTGGCAGTCCCCGAAGTCACCCGAGTCTCACCTCCAAGAAAGCCCTGTCTTGACTCTGAAACCCTTAGACGTTTGAGAGCCAGAAGCGGGATGAACTACAGCAGTGGAAGGACAAGGGGGCGCGAATGAAACCAAAGTCGAGGTGACTATCTCCCCCAAGTCTGGGTCCCTATAACCCAAGGAGGACAGCCATGGGGCATCCGGAAAGGCAACCAACCTAGCACGTTGCAGCAACCTAAACCTCGCATGCAACGCAGAAGCTGCCTGCACTCGAATATCAGTATCAGAGGACTAGGTGAACTGGAGTACAAGCAAGGAACACCACTCGCAGAACTCCGGGTCAAAGGAGGAGGAGTATTGACCCAACAGGCCGCATGGCAGAGGCAAAGATAGTGAGTGTCACCCTGACACTCAATAAAACATCTAAATTATTGGGGGAGATTAAAATGTATGAATCTGTAATCTCTGGAATGCAGGCAGGAGAGATTCATAATAATATACACTTTGAAAATATCAGAGGGACTGGTTCAAAATCTGGACACAAATATCATCACATGAGACCAGAAGGTATGGCAGGATGTGCATAATACCCCCGCTGAAACGCAGAGATGCAATAGGTAATCTGAGAGAAAAACTATCAACACCAGAGGTCCAAGAATGTTCAAACACACTTCCACTGCATATACTGTACTGTAAGGGACATAACTAGCCAATTTCTCACGGTGTTCAAGAGAGAACTTGATAAACACCTCTAGAGGATACCTGATCAACCAAGCTGTGATTCATATGTCAGGCTGCGAGCAGCTGAGTCCAACATCCTGGTTGACCAGACCACCAACCAGGAGGCCTGATCAGAGACTAGGCCGCAAGGAGGGTGAACACTGAAATCACCGCAATGCAAGGTATATTCTTCTTTATTGCAATCTGCATTATTATGACAAATAAAATTTACTTAGCACTTAAATTAGTTCATGGTATTATACACTATTTATATGAACAATGTTGTTCTATTTTCTTGTAAAATGTTAGATATAGCATAAGAAAAGCTCATAACTACTATGCTGGGTATTGTACACTAAATCTCACATTAGATTAATAACAAAAAACAAGGGCCCCTCAAACAAAATTTAAATAAACAAATTAAGAGTAATTCGGACTCCAAAAGATTAGACTACTGTATAACATTTTTCATCCATGGGCATTAAGTACTATTTTTTAATTGCTTATGACTCTAAAGTAAAGAAAATGGCTATTACTTGCCTCAAATGTTGCTTTGACTTTAGCCTTGGGCAGCTTTGGGAAGATGTCTTGAAGGGTACTTGAAGAATGCAGACTCCTTATCTAGAGCTGTGACAAATTATCACAACCTTCAAGGCAGCTTCTCTAAACTGTCTAAGGCAAATGTCGAAGCAAAGTTTGTAGGAGGTAGCAGCTATTTTCTATACTTTGGAGAGATAAGCAACTAGAAAATAACACATACTAGAGGAACGAAAACTGTGTTACATAGTCATAGGGTGACAACACTATACACTTACCAGGGGCTATCATAATTTCATGTTTTTTGGACCGAACTCTAAGGAATGTAAGATCATTTGTTGGATCCAAATCACGAACAACACTGCGAGCCTTGTCAGTTAAACCACTAATGAGTCCAGTATACTGTATTGTTGTGGGGTTATCTAAAGTGCTCTTGATGGGAATCCCTGAAATAAGAAATAAACATTAAAGTTTTTTGTTATGGTTATATTCACAAGTACAGTACTGTACTTCCACAACTTTGAATTATCAACACAGGCACATACAGAACAAGGAGGCTTTAACTTATGATGGGGGATGCATTCTTAATATTTCAATTGCAAATCAATTGGTCAGAACTTGAAACATAATTTCCCCATAGGTGTAATGCTGTAAATGTTACGATAGGTTCCAAAAGCATTAACAAATTTGCATATTTAAAACAATTAAATATAAAGTTCAATGAACACTGCCATTATTTACCTTGAATGCTGGAGTGCCTTGCTTAGTAAATTTGATAATTATTTAGGAAAAAGAGGTAACAACTGCTTTTTCCATATCAAAAACAATAAAGATGCACTGATTGGTAAATACGGTAGAATTCATTGGTGCCGAACCCTAAGCAAGTTCTACAATTACATGCCTCTCTTTGATACTAGTGTCGAGTGTTGGATGGTTTACTCTGTTCACAAGTGCATTATATGTTAATATATGTTCTTTCTATGAGCACTCATTACCTCCACTTTCATTTCTCATGTTATAGCTGCTCCCTGTCTTCACCGTGATACATCACCACCAAAACTACTTTTCCTCTTATCAACCATCATTAAGGGTTTTTCTGGGCTATAATTAGCAGGGTTCTTTGGAGAAATGACAATGTTAGCTATATTTATAATTTCTTAAGTTGCCTTTTTTATAACTTAAGGCAGGAAGCCTGTCAGGTTTATTGAAGTCCCCCCCCCTAGACCAACTACTGTACTGCCCTTACCCCAGATTGGCAATAGTTGCCTAACACCCAGGTACCTATATACCATTAGGTGAAAGGAACCATCTTCAAACATCTGTACTGCCATAGGAATCAAACCTAGAACCTTTCAGGTGTAACCCCCAACTGTGCTGATGGCTATGTTAATACATTTGTCACTGGTGTATCACTGTGGATTATATGTGCATTTTGCTCAATCAATCAGGATAAGCACTGTTGGGAAGCCCCAGGTTAGCAAGATAAGCCATACAAAGGCTAGAAACTGATGGAGTATTTGAAAGCCTCTTCATTAATATATTTGCAGTGCTTTGCATTGCTTTGTCCTGTTTCTAGATGATACTATAGAGAAATCTATAGTACTGTAAGTGTAAAGTAGAAGGGGGGGGGGTCCCCAACCCAACTTACAATAACCCAGTTCAAGAGTGGTGAGCAACTGGGATTAACCACCACATTTGTTTTAGTAAAGTAGGTGAACAAACAGCTCAGATCCAATATGCTTCTACATCATACAATAAAAAATAGAAAGTACAGTACTGTACAGTAAATCGTAATCCTCATCCTTTAATGATATGTGCAGACATTATCACACAAAAATGAAGAAACTCTTACCTTCAGCATTGACAACAATGACCCCAACAACACCCTTGTGGGATTGGATTCTTTTCAGAGTTTCTTCTACTTCAGCAGACTGAAAAAAAATATATACTGTATATATGTATGTATGTATACACACACACACACACACACATACATACATACATACATATATACATACATATAACTATCAGCATATTTAAGCTTTAGTATATAAAGTTATAATTAGGCTTATATAATATCTATTATGTATCTTATTTAGGCTTTAGTCCCCCAGGAGGTAACCCCACAATAGCTGACTAGCTCTCCGGTACCTATATACTGCTGGGTGAACAGAGGCAATAACTGAAAGGAAACATGCTTGACCATTTCTGTCCTGCCCAGGATTAGGTATGTTCGATATGAAAATTTGAATTACAGTACGTCTGAAAGATTAGGCGAGGGCTGAAAAGCTGGGGTGCAGTCATATCGTACACATGCATTTCAATTAACTATATTTTCAAATTGTAAATGTTGTATACACTATTAGGTTAAACTGTTAGTTTAAGTTAGGTTTAGTTACATTAGGTCAGGTGAAATTAGGTAGGTTTTAAAATTCACTTCCATAATGTGATTTCAAAAAAATAAAAATGTTTATTCGAGTAAAAGTAAAAAAGTGTTTGTAACTCATAGAAAATGAGTTACAAACATAATGTTGGGTTTATGGCTAGAGCTAGTACATACAATACCGAAAGCTACTAATACACACAGCGTTTCAGGCAATGTTTAGGATTTTCTAAGATTTGCAGATTGCATCAGACAGGTTAGGCAAGGGGTTGAACAAACACCAATACATGAACAGCGTGACATAACTGATGCTACTCCTTCACCCACCTCTCCTCATGTAATACACCTTTCATTATGCACCAAACAACATATATATTACCTTGAAATCTTCTAGAAGATAAATAATCAATTAAACTGTAAGAATTCAACATTTTTTGTCATTGAAGTTCCAGCACTGACAAGCGTCTCCCTTAAGCAGCCACAAAGTCTTCCTTAGTGTCAAACACCTACAAAAGCAGAATGACAGGTTTCGGTTGGGCTCGAGGCCTATCAACCTCAGGAGGGCCATTAATGATCAATAAATCTACTTTTAGCTCTGAACATAGTCCAGGGCTACAGTAAACTCTGGCTGCATACACACCAAGTGGTTGGGTATACCTTTCTCTACATATATCCCTGTGATGACACTAAATATTGTCAAATATTAAGGAAACCTGGAGCGGCTCACCATTGTGTTTACGTCGTCGGCAGCCACGCCTCTCGCCCCGTCCGAAGTGCGACATAAGGGGATATATATATATATACATTTGTTTATTTATTTATTTATTTTTATTTATTTATTTATATATATACAAGAAGGTACATTGGGATTGTGAGGATACATATGATAGTAATTACAATTTTGTAAAGCCACTAGTACGCGCAGCGTTTCGGGCAGAAAGTGTAACTTTCTGCACGATTTTTTTTACCGAAGTTTTTACACTTTACAGTGTAACTTGTAAGTGTAACCCGATTCTCGGTGAATATACACTGGGAGTTTACTGTAGTACAAGACGACGTTCAACATTAAAGTATATTTGCTGATTGGTCAGTAAACTATTGTGGTGTCCTTAAAAAAAGTGGATTATTCCAAAATTCTACGACATTTATGATTCTAAATGCTATATTTATTTAAAAATGTATTGGATTGCAGCATTATCTGTGTAAGTATTATTGAATATTTATCATACGCTCATAATGTAATTTTATAATAGCTTCGTCAAGATCGTACAACAACGTTAGTCACCAAGGCAACAGCAGTAAGGTTTCTCTCTTGTTAAGTATTGCAAAACAGAGACGTTGCTAAATAATTCACAAATATATATAAGGTTTGTATTTATACATAAATATAAATCGTATTTTATTGATGTAAGCTCATTATTAAACTACAGAAGCATCCTCATTTCTTTTATGTTGAGAAGTTCTACTACACATGCACCACCACCGCTGTCAGGTCTGACCTATTATTTGTTTACCCCTAATTTCCAAACAGGGTTGTATAAATAAATCTTATCTTATCTTTGCATTCAATTTTGTGCGGTAATTTTTCAAACTTAAAATGTAAATAGCTATATATATATATATACCCCCTCTAAATGAAAAATGGCCTAATTTAACATATGTGCTAAAAATATTAACATAAATAATTCGTTTGTTAGATAACAAGATATTCATAGCAATAAGGTTTCTTGGAATGGCCTATAATGCACGCAAATACTAGTTTACGCACTTTTCGGGTAGTACGCCTGCCAGCTGGAATTTCAAAATGGCGTTCAAACGGCGGTTGGTCGTTGAAGGCTCCGGCGCTCAGTATCGTCGCTGCCGCCACGGCGACAACATGTACCACTGATTTCCGACATCAGCAACATTACTCCAGGTAAGAGTGATAATTCTTTTTGACATATTTATATCTTATATATACACAGTATATAGAATTATATAATATAATGGGGTTTCACGTATGGAGTTTGCTTCGAACAATGCCTATCAATGTTAGTTTAGTTCGTTTATTTGAAGTTGTTCTCTGGATCCATATCTTCGAAACTGTTCAATATTTTAATAGGCAGGCGATGAGTCACAATAACGTGGCTGAAGTATGTTGACCAGACCACACACTAGAAGTTGAAGGGACGACGAGTTTCGGTCCTTCCTGGACCATTCTCAAGTCGATTCAAGTCGATATTTTAATAGTTTCGGTGAGATCCATCCTGGCATGCCTAGTTTGCAGTGTTGTTAGCCCTGTGACCCTCAACCGTTCATGGTATGAAACTAGACCTCATTCTGCAATTATTTTTGTCGCCTGGTGTTCAATTTTCTACATGAAAGGTTGGGCGCGGGGTGGGTTCTGTCGGCCTCCAAGTGGGTTCTCTGTCGGGCTCCAAGTGGGTTCTCTGTCGGGCTCCAAGTGGGTTCTCTGTCGGGCTCCAAGTGGGTTCTCTGTCGGGCTCCAAGTGGGTTCTCTGTCGGGCTCCAAGTGGGTTCTCTGTCGGGCCCCAAGTGGGTTCTCTGTCGGGCCCCAAGTGGGTTCTCTGTCGGGCCCCAAGTGGGTTCTCTGTCGGGCCCCAAGTGGGTTCTCTGTCGGGCCCCAAGTGGGTTCTCTGTCGGGCCCCAAGTGGGTTCTCTGTCGGGCCCCAAGTGGGTTCTCTGTCGGGCCCCAAGTGGGTTCTCTGTCGGGCCCCAAGTGGGTTCTCTGTCGGGCCCCAAGTGGGTTCTCTGTCGGGCCCCAAGTGGGTTCTCTGTCGGGCCCCAAGTGGGTTCTCTGTCGGGCCCCAAGTGGGTTCTCTGTCGGGCCCCAAGTGGGTTCTCTGTCGGGGCTCCGGGGTGGGTTGTCGGTCGGGGCTCCGGGGTGGGTTGTCGGTCGGGGCTCCGGGGTGGGTTGTCGGTCGGGGCTCCGGGGTGGGTTGTCGGTCGGGGCTCCGGGGTGGGTTGTCGGTCGGGGCTCCGGGGTGGGTTGTCGGTCGGGGCTCCGGGGTGGGTTGTCGGTCGGGGCTCCGGGGTGGGTTGTCGGTCGGGGCTCCGGGGTGGGTTGTCGGTCGGGGCTCCGGGGTGGGTTGTCGGTCGGGGCTCCGGGGTGGGTTGTCGGTCGGGGCTCCGGGGTGGGTTGTCGGTCGGGGCTCCGGGGTGGGTTGTCGGTCGGGGCTCCGGGGTGGGTTGTCGGTCGGGGCTCCGGGGTGGGTTGTCGGTCGGGGCTCCGGGCAGGCTTTAGGTACTTAACTGGCGGGCTCTGGGTGGGTGACTGTTCGGGCTCCAGGTGGGTGTCTGTCCGGCTTCGGGTGGGTTCTTGGTAGGGCTTGGGGGGTGTGGGTTCTTGGTAGGGCTTGGGGGGGTGTGGGTTCTTGGTAGGGCTTGGGGGGGTGTGGGTACTTGGTAGGGCTTGGGGGGTGAGGGTTCTTGGTAGGGCTTGGGGGGGTGTGGGTACTTGGTAGGGCTTGGGGGGGTGTGGGTTCTTGGTAGGGCTTGGGGGGTGTGGGTTCTTGGTAGGACTTGGGGGGGGGGGTGTGGGTTCTTGGTAGGGCTCGGGGGGGTGTGGGTTCTTGGTAGGGCTCAGGGAGGTGTGGGTTCTTGGTAGGGCTCGGGGGGGGGTGTGGGTTCTTGGTAGGGCTCGGGGGGGGTGTGGGTTCTTGGTAGGGCTCGGGGGGTGTGGGTTCTTGGTAGGGCTCGGGGGGGGTGTGGGTTCTTGGTAGGGCTCAGGGGGTTTGGGTTCTTGGTAGGGCTCGGGGGGGTTGGGTTCTCTGTAGGGCTCGGGGCGGGTTCTTGGTAGGGCTCGGGGTGGGTTCTCGGTAGGGCTCGGGGCGGGCTCCAGGTACTCAACTGACGGGTTCCAGTTCACTCAACTGGCGGGCTCCGGTTCACTCAACTGGCGGGCTCCGGTTTATTAAACTGGCGGGCTCCGGGTGTTTGACTGGTCGGGCTCCGGGTGGGTGACTGTTCGGGCTCCAGGTGGGTGTCTGTCCGGCTTCGGGTATGTTCTTGGTAGGGCTTCGGGGTGGGTTCTTGGTAGGACTTAGGGTTGGCTCCCGGTCAGGCTCAGGGTGGGCTCTTTCGGGTTCGGGATGGGCTCTCGGGCTTGGGGTACCTCTGTAGGGCTTGGGGTAGGTTCTTGGTCGGGCCCAGGGTGGGTTCTCTGTAGGGCTCAGGGTGTTTTCATGGTAGGACTAGGGGTGGGTTCTCTGTAGGGATCAGGGTGGGTTCTCGGTAGGGCTCTGGGTGGGTTCTCGGTCGGGCTCGGGGCGGGCTCCAGGTACTCAACTGACGGGTTCCAGTTCACACAACTGGCGGGCTCCGGTTCACTCAACTGGCGGGCTCCGGTTTACTAAACTGGCGGGCTCCGGGTGTTTGACTGGTCGGGCTCCGGGTGGGTGACTGTTCGGGCTCCAGGTGGGTGTCTGTCCGGCTTCGGGTGGGTTCTCGGTAGGGCTTGGGGGTGGGTTCTCGGTTGGGCTTGGGGTGGGTTCTCGGTAGGGCTTGGGGGTGGGTTCTCGGTAGGGCTTGGGGCTGAGCTCTCGGTAGGGCTTAGGGCTGAGTTCTCGGTAGGGCTTGGGGCTGGGTTCTCGGTAGGGCTTGGGGCTGGGTTCTCGGTAGGGCTTGGGGGGTGGGTTCTCGGTAGGGCTTGGGGGGTGGGTTCTCGGTAGGGCTTGAGGGGTGGGTTCTTGGTAGGGCTTGGGGGGTGGGTTCTCGGTAGGGCTCGGGGTGGGCTCTTTCGGGATCGGGATAGGCTCTCGGACTTGGGGAACCTCTGTAGGGCTTGGGGTAGGTTCTTGGTCGGGCTCAGGGTGGGTTTTCGGTAGGGCTCGGGGCGGGCTCCAGGTACTCAACTGACGGGTTCCAGTTCACTCAACTGGCGGGCTCCGGTTCACTCAACTGGCGGGCTCCGGTTTACTAAACTGGCGGGCTCCGGGTGTTTGACTGGTCGGGCTCCGGGTGGGTGACTGTTCGGGCTCCAGGTGGGTGTCTGTCCAGCTTCGGGTGGGTTCTTGGTAGGGCTTGGGGTGGGTTCTTAATAGGTATTAGGGCAGGGTTCTTGGTAGGGCTTGGGGGTGGGTTCTTGGTAGGGCTTGGGGGTGGGTTCTTGGTAGGGTTTAGGGTTGGCTCCCGGTCAGGCTCGGGGTGGGCTCTTTCGGGATCGGGATAGGCTCTCGGGCTTGGGGAACCTCTGCAGGGCTCGGGGTAGGTTCTTGGTCGGGCTCAGGGTGGGTTCTCGGTAGGGCTCGGGGCAGGCTCCAGGTACTCAACTGACGGGTTCCAGTTCACTCAACTGGCGGGCTCCGGTTCACTCAACTGGCGGGCTCCGGTTTACTAAACTGGCGGGCTCCGGGTGTTTGACTGGTCGGGCTCCGGGTGGGTGACTGTTCGGGCTCCAGGTGGGTGTCTGTCCGGCTTCGGGTGGGTCCTTGGTAGGGCTTGGGGTGGGTTCTTGGTAGGTATTGGGGCTGGGTTCTCGGTAGGGCTTTGGGCTGGGTTCTCGGTAGGGCTTTGGGCTGGGTTCTCGGTAGGGCTTGGGGGGTGGGTTCTCGGTAGGGTTTGGGGGGGTGGGTTCTCGGTAGGGCTTGGGGGGGTGGGTTCTCGGTAGGGCTTGGGGGAGTGGGTTCTCGGTAGGGCTTGGGGGAGTGGGTTCTCGGTAGGGCTTGGGGGGGTGGGTTCTCGGTAGGGCTTGGGGGGGTGGGTTCTCGGTAGGGCTTGGGGGGGGGTTCTCGGTAGGGCTTGGGGGGGTGGGTTCTCGGTAGGGCTTGGGGGGGGGTTCTCGGTAGGGCTTGGGGGGGTGGGTTCTCGGTAGGGCTTGGGGGGTGGGTTCTCGGTAGGGCTTGGGGGGGTGGGTTCTCGGTAAGGCTTGGGGGGTGGGTTCTCGGTAGGGGTCGGGGTGGGCTCTTTCGGGATCGGGATAGGCTCTCGGGCTTGGGGAACCTCTGTAGGGCTCGGGGTAGGTTCTTGGTTGGGCTCAGGGTGGGTTCTAGGTAGGGCTCGGGGCGGGCTCCAGGTACTCAACTGACGGGTTCCAGTTCACTCAACTGGCGGGCTCCGGTTCACTCAACTGGCGGGCTCCGGTTTACTAAACTGGCGGGCTCCGGGTGTTTGACTGGTCGGGCTCCGGGTGGGTGACTGTTCGGGCTCCAGGTGGGTGTCTGTCCGGCTTCGGGTGGGTTCTCGGTAGGGCTTGGGGGTGGGTTCGCGGTAGGGCTTGGGGGTGGGTTCTCGGTAGGGCTTGGGGCTGAGTTCTCGGTAGGGCTTGGGGCTGAGTTCTCGGTAGGGCTTGGGGGTGGGTTTTGGTTGGGCTTGGGGGGTGGGTTCTCGGTAGGGCTTGGGGGGTGGGTTCTCGGTAGGGCTTGGGGGGTGGGTTCTCGGTAGGGGTCGGGGTGGGCTCTTTCGGGATCGGGATAGGCTCTCGGGCTTGGGGGTGGGTTCTCAGTAGGGCTTGGGGTGGGTTCTCGGTAGGGTTTGGGGCTGGGTTCTCGGTAGGGCTTGGGGCTGAGTTCTCGGTAGGGCTTGGGGCTGAGTTCTCGGTAGGGCTTGGGGTTGGGTTCTCGGTAGGGCTTGGGGGCTGGGTTCTTGGTAGGGCTTGGGGGTGGGTTCTCGGTAGGGGTCGGGGTGGGCTCTTTCGGGATCGGGATATACTCTCGGGCTTGGGGAACCTCTGTAGGGCTCGGGGTAGGTTCTTGGTCGGGCTCAGGGTGGGTTCTCGGTAGGGCTCGGGGCGGGCTCCAGGTACTCAACTGACGGGTTCCAGTTCACTCAACTGGCGGGCTCCGGTTCACTCAACTGGCGGGCTCCGGTTTACTAAACTGGCGGGCTCCGGGTGTTTGACTGGTCGGGCTCCGGGTGGGTGACTGTTCGGGCTCCAGGTGGGTGTCTGTCCAGCTTCGGGTGGGTTTCTTGGTAGGGCTTGGGGTGGGTTCTTGGTAGGTATTAGGGCTGGGTTCTTGGTAGGGCTTGGGGGTGGGTTTTGGTTGGGCTTGGGGGGTGGGTTCTCGGTAGGGCTTGGGGGGTGGGTTCTCGGTAGGGGTCGGGGTGGGCTCTTTCGGGATCGGGATAGGCTCTCGGGCTTGGGGAACCTCTGTAGGGCTCGGGGTAGGTTCTTGGTTGGGCTCAGGGTGGGTTCTAGGTAGGGCTCGGGGTGGGCTCCAGGTACCCAACTGACGGGTTCCAGTTCACTCAACTGGCGGGCTCCGGTTCACTCAACTGGCGGGCTCCGGTTTACTAAACTGGCGGGCTCCGGGTGTTTGACTGGTCGGGCTCCGGGTGGGTGACTGTTCGGGCTCCAGGTGGGTGTCTGTCCGGCTTCGGGTGGGTTCTCAGTAGGGCTTGGGGGTGGGTTCTCAGTAGGGCTTGGGGGTGGGTTCTCGGTAGGGCTTGGGGGTGGGTTCTCGGTAGGGCTTGGGGCTGAGTTCTCGGTAGGGCTTGGGGCTGAGTTCTCGGTTGGGCTTGGGGCTGGGTTCTCGGTAGGGCTTGGGGGGTGGGTTCTTGGTAGGGCTTGGGGGTGGGTTCTCGGTAGGGCTCGGGGTGGGCTCTTTCGGGATCGGGATAGGCTCTCGGGCTTGGGGAACCTCTGTAGGGCTCGGGGTAGGTTCTTGGTCGGGCTCAGGGTGGGTTCTCGGTAGGGCTCGGGGCGGGCTCCAGGTACTCAACTGACAGGTTCCAGTTCACTCAACTGGCGGGCTCCGGTTCACTCAACTGGCGGGCTCCGGTTTACTAAACTGGCGGGCTCCGGGTGTTTGACTGGTCGGGCTCCGGGTGGGTGACTGATCGGGCCCCAGGTGGGTGTCTGTCCAGCTTCGGATGGGTTCTTGGTAGGGCTTGGGGTGGGTTCTTAATAGGTATTAGGGCAGGGTTCTTGGTAGGGCTTGGGGGTGGGTTCTTGGTAGGGCTTGGCGGTGGGTTCTTGGTAGGGTTTGGGGTTGGCTCCCGGTCAGGCTCGGGGTGGGCTCTTTCGGGATCGGGATAGGCTCTCGGGCTTGGGGAACCTCTGTAGGGCTCGGGGTAGATTCTTGGTCGGGCTCAGGGTGGGTTCTCGGTAGGGCTCGGGGCGGGCTCCAGGTACTCAACTGACGGGTTCCAGTTCACTCAACTGGCGGGCTCCGGTTCACTCAACTGGCGGGCTCCGGTTTACTAAACTGGCGGGCTCCGGGTGTTTGACTGGTCGGGCTCCGGGTGGGTGACTGTTCGGGCTCCAGGTGGGTGTCTGTCCAGCTTCGGGTGGGTTCTTGGTAGGGCTTGGGGTGGGTTCTTGGTAGGTATTAGGGCTGGGTTCTTGGTAGGGCTTGGGGGTGGGTTTTGGTAGGGCTTGGGGGGTGGGTTCTCGGTAGGGCTTGGGGGGTGGGTTCTCGGTAGGGCTTGGGGGTGGGTTCTCGGTAGGGCTCGGGGTGGGCTCTTTCGGGATCGGGATAGGCTCTCGGGCTTGGGGAACCTCTGTAGGGCTCGGGGTAGGTTCTTGGTCGGGCTCAGGGTGGGTTCTCGGTAGGGCTCGGGGCGGGCTCCAGGTACTCAACTGACGGGTTCCAGTTCACTCAACTGGCGGGCTCCGGTTCACTCAACTGGCGGGCTCCGGTTTACTAAACTGGCGGGCTCCGGGTGTTTGACTGGTCGGGCTCCGGGTGGGTGACTGTTCGGGCTCCAGGTGGGTGTCTGTCCAGCTTCGGGTGGGTTCTTGGTAGGGCTTGGGGTGGGTTCTTGGTAGGTATTAGGGCTGGGTTCTTGGTAGGGCTTGGGGGTGGGTTCTCGGTAGGGCTTGGGGGGTGGGTTCTCGGTAGGGCTTGGGGGGTGGGTTCTCGGTAGGGCTCGGGGCGGGCTCCAGGTACTCAACTGACGGGTTCCAGTTCACTCAACTGGCGGGCTCCGGTTCACTCAACTGGCGGGCTCCGGTTTACTAAACTGGCGGGCTCCGGGTGTTTGACTGGTCGGGCTCCGGGTGGGTGACTGTTCGGGCTCCAGGTGGGTGTCTGTCCAGCTTCGGGTGGGTTTTTGGTAGGGCTTGGGGTGGGTTCTTGGTAGGCCTTGGGGGTGGGTTCTTGGTAGGGCTTAGGGGTGGGTTCTTGGTAGGGCTTGGGGGTGGGTTCTTGGTAGGGCTTGGGGGTGGGTTCTTGGTAGGGTTTGGGGTTGGCTCCCGGTCAGGCTCGGGGTGGGCTCTTTCGGGATCGGGATAGGCTCTCGGGCTTGGGGAACCTCTGTAGGGCTTGGGGTAGGTTCTTGGTCGGGCTCAGGGTGGGTTCTCGGTAGGGCTCGGGGCGGGCTCCAGGTACTCAACTGACGGGTTCCAGTTCACTCAACTGGCGGGCTCCGGTTCACTCAACTGGCGGGCTCCGGTTTACTAAACTGGCGGGCTCCGGGTGTTTGACTGGTCGGGCTCCGGGTGGGTGACTGTTCGGGCTCCAGGTGGGTGTCTGTCCGGCTTCGGGTGGGTTCTTGGTAGGGCTTGGGGTGGGTTCTTGGTAGGTATTGGGGCTGGGTTCTCGGTAGGGCTTTGGACTGGGTTCTCAGTAGGGCTTGGGGCTGGGTTCTCGGTAGGGCTTGGGGCTGGGTTCTCGGTAGGGCTTAGGGCTGTGTTCTCGGTAGGGCTTGGGGGGGTGGGTTCTCGGTAGGGTTTGGTGGCGTGGGTTCTCGGTAGGGCTTGGGGGGGTGGGTTCTCGGTAGGGCTTAGGGGAGTGGGTTCTCGGTAGGGCTTGGGGGGGTGGGTTCTCGGTAGGGCTTGGGGGGGGAAGTTCTCGGTAGGGCTTGGGGGGGTGGGTTCTCGGTAGGGCTTGGGGGGGGGTTCTCGGTAGGGCTTGGGGGGGGGGTTCTCGGTAGGGCTTGGGGGGGGGGGTTCTCGGTAGGGCTTGGGGGGGGGGGTTCTCGGTAGGGCTTGGGGGGGGGGGTTCTCGGTAGGGCTTGGGGGGGTGGGTTTTCGGTAGGGCTTGGGGGGTGGGTTCTCGGTAGGGCTTGGGGGGTGGGTTCTCGGTAGGGCTTGGGGGGTGGGTTCTCGGTAGGGGTCGGGGTGGGCTCTTTCGGGATCGGGATAGGCTCTCGGGCTTGGGGAACCTCTGTAGGGCTCGGGGTAGGTTCTTGGTCGGGCTCAGGGTGGGTCCTCGGTAGGGCTCGGGGCGGGCTCCAGGTACTCAACTGACGGGTTCCAGTTCACTCAACTGGCGGGCTCCGGTTCACTCAACTGGCGGGCTCCGGTTTACTAAACTGGCGGGCTCCGGGTGTTTGACTGGTCGGGCTCCGGGTGGGTGACTGTTCGGGCTCCAGGTGGGTGTCTGTCCAGCTTCGGGTGGGTTCTTGGTAGGGCTTGGGGTGGGTTCTTGGTAGGTATTAGGGCTGGGTTCTTGGTAGGGCTTGGGGGGTGGGTTTTGGTAGGGCTTGGGGGGTGGGTTCTCGGTAGGGCTTTGGGCTGGGTTCTCGGTAGGGCTTGGGGCTGGGTTCTCGGTAGGGCTTGGGGGGTGGGTTCTCGGTAGGGCTTGGGGGGGTGGGTTCTCGGTAGGGCTTGGGGGGGTTGGGTTCTCGGTAGGGCTTGGGGGGGTGGGTTCTCGGTAGGGCTTGGGGGGTGGGTTCTCGGTAGGGCTCGGGGTGGGCTCTTTTGGGATCGGGATAGGCTCTCGGGCTTGGGGAACCTCTGTAGGGCTCGGGGTAGGTTCTTGGTCGGGCTCAGGGTGGGTTCTCGGTAGGGCTCGCGGCGGGCTCCAGGTACTCAACTGACGGGTTCCAGTTCACTCAACTGGCGGGCTCCGGTTCACTCAACTGGCGGGCTCCGGTTTACTAAACTGGCGGGCTCCGGGTGTTTGACTGGTCGGGCTCCGGGTGGGTGACTGTTCGGGCTCCAGGAGGGTGTCTGTCCGGCTTCGGGTGGGTTCTTGGTAGGGCTTGGGGTGGGTTCTTGGTAGGTATTGGGGCTGGGTTCTCGGTAGGGCTTTGGGCTGGGTTCTCGGTAGGGCTTTGGGCTGGGTTCTCGGTAGGGCTTGGGGCTGGGTTCTCGGTAGGGCTTGGGGGGTGGGTTCTCGGTAGGGCTTGGGGGGGTGGGTTCTCGGTAGGGCTTGGGGGGGTTGGGTTCTCGGTAGGGCTTGGGGGGGTGGGTTCTCGGTAGGGCTTGGGGGGGTGGGTTCTCGATAGGGCTTGGTGGGGTGGGTTCTCGGTAGGGCTTGGGGGGGTGGGTTCTCGGTAGGGCTTGGGGGGGGTGGGTTCTCGGTAGGGCTTGGGGGGTGGGTTCTCGGTAGGGCTTGGGGGGTGGTTCTCTGTAGGGCTTGGGGGGGTGGGTTCTCGGTAGGGGTCGGGGTGGGCTCTTTTGGGATCGGGATAGGCTCTCAGGCTTAAGGAACCTCTGTAGGGCTCGGGGTAGGTTCTTGGTCGGGCTCAGGGTGGGTTCTCGGTAGGGCTCGGGGCGGGCTCCAGGTACTCAACTGATGGGTTCCAGTTCACTCAACTGGCGGGCTCCGGTTCACTCAACTGGCGGGCTCCGGTTTACTAAACTGGCGGGCTCCGGGTGTTTGACTGGTCGGGCTCCGGGTGGGTGACTGTTCGGGCTCCAGGTGGGTGTCTGTCCAGCTTCGGGTGGGTTATTGGTAGGGCTTGGGGTGGGTTCTTGTTAGGTATTAGGGCTGGGTTCTTGGTAGGGCTTGGGGGTGGGGTCTTGGTAGGGCTTGGGGGTGGGTTCTTGGTAGGGCTTGGGGGTGGGTTCTTGGTAGGGCTTGGGGGTTGGGTCTTGGTAGGGCTTGGGGGTGGGGTTTTGGTAGGGCTTGGGGGTGGGGTCTTGGTAGGGCTTGGGGGTGGGGTCTTGGTAGGGCTTGGGGTGGGGTCTTGGTAGGGCTTGGGGGTGGGGTCTTGGTAGGGCTTGGGGGTGGGGTCTTGGTAGGGCTTGGGGGTGGGGTCTTGGTAGGGCTTGGGGGTGGGGTCTTGCTAGGGCTTGGGGTGGGGTCTTGGTAGGGCTTGGGGGTGGGGTCTTGGTAGGGCTTGGGGGTGGGGTCTTGGTAGGGCTTGGGGTGGGGTCTTGGTAGGGCTTGAGGGTGGGGTCTTGGTAGGGCTTAGGGTTAACTCCTGGTCAGGCTCGGGGTGGGCTCTTTCGGGTTTGGGATGGGCTCTCGGGCTTGGGGAACCTTTGTAGGGCTCGGGGTAGGTTCTTGGTCGGGCTCGGGGTGGGTTCTCTGTAGGGATCGGGATGGGTTCTCGGTAGGGCTCGGGGCGGGCTCCAGGTACTCAACTGACGGGTTCCAGTTCACTCAACTGGCGGGCTCCAGTTCACTTAACTGGCGGGCTCCGGTTTACTAAACTGGCGGGCTCTGGGTGTTTGACTGTTGGGGCTCCAGGTGGGTGTCTGTCCGGCTTCGGGTGGGTTCTTGGTAGGGCTTGGGGGTGGGTTCTTGGTAGGTCTTGGGGCTGGGTTCTTGGTAGGGCTTGGGGGTGGGTTCTTGGTAGGGCTTGGGGGTGGGTTCTTGGTAGGGCTTAGGGTTAGCTCTCGGTTGTCAAGCTCGGGGTGGGCTCTCGGGCTTGGGGTACCTCTGTAGGGCTCGGGGTAGGTTCTTGGTCGGGCTCAGGGTGGGTTCTCTATAGGGCTTGGGGTGGATTCTCTGTAGGGATCGGGGTGGGTTCTCGGTAGGGCTCTGGGTGGGTTCTTGGTCGGGCTCGGGGCAGGCTCCAGGTACTTAACTGATGGGTTCCAGTTCATTCAACTGGCGGGCCCTGGTTCACTCAGCTGGCGGGCTCCGGGTGGGTGACTGTTCGGGCTCCAGGTGGGTGTCTGTCCGGCTTCGGGTGGGTTCTTGGTAGGGCATAGGGTTGGCTGCCCAGACAAGTACAAAGGGAATGTTGTCTACGCTTATGTCGACCGTGCTCTAAGCCACAGCTCAGGATGGAAGCAAGTCGATGAAGATCTCTGTAGGGTAAGGCAGGTCCTAGTCAACAACGGCTTCTCCAATGGTTTCGTTGAAGACATCATAAAAAGGAAGGTGAAACACCATGCAACCTCTGAAGAGTCAACTAACACAACACCTGTACCCCCTATTAGACTATTTTTCAGGAACTTCTTTTCCACAGCTCATAAAATGGAGGAAAGGGTCCTGAAAGATATTGTTAATAGGAACGTTATCCCTACAGACAAAAATCAGAAGATACAATTGACAATTTACTATAAAACCAAAAAAACAGCCAACCTACTCATGAAAAACTCTCATGACACAAAGCAGAACGCCTTAAAGGAGACTAACGTCGTCTATACCTTCGAATGCCCACTTGGGGACTGTAAGCCTCAAAGAACTCAGTATATAGGCAAGACAACAACATCTCTTTCCAGGCGATTAACAATGCATAAGCAACAGGGTTCCATTAAGAAACATATCTCTTCCCACAACCAGGCCATCACCAGAGAAGTCTTAACAAACAACACAGAAATCATCGATAGATACAGCGATAGCAGGCAGCTTGACATCTGTGAGGCACTACACATCAAGAAGTCAACACCAGCAATCAACAGCCAATTGATGCACAACTATATTCTACCCACTTCAAGACTCCGTACCAATATAGAAGCATCAAGAGGAAGTATGGGTCAATAGGCCCTTTGCAGTTACTTCCATTCTTCCCTCTCATTTATCCAATTTATAACCATTGTTCCGTGTTCTGCGTTGGTCAAAAGTTTGTTCACCTCTTCCAAAACTGTTGCAACACATCACCTCACCCAAATGCGAGTATATAAGACAAGCTGTTTAATGTTAGCATAAGTAAAACTCTGTTTAGTGTTCTCAGGTTACAGTTGTGTGTGTATAAACTAAAGTCTCTGAAAATGTAACAAGTTATTATGAAACGCGTTCAAGCCTTGCGTCAGACTAGAAATAAAAATGAATTTTGGAGAATTGATTTTTCAATTACCATCCACAGTAAAAAAGAAACATAAGAAATATTGAGAAAATTCGTGGTAGAATTATTAATCTTACCTTTTCGGTCATATTTAACAATATATGCATTATATATAATATATATATATTACTCTTATTACAAATTCGGTACTTACCGCAGTTTGGATCTGGCAACCGAGGTCCCCGTGGCCCGGAACCCTCGGCCTCCACCAGCACTGTTGTGGACCAGCAGACGACATACAGGAGCAGCTCGCCAGCAACATTCCCACTCAAAATGCAGACGTCAAACAACAGCTCTGACCCATGGAGAGTGGATAAGATTGTTAGGTAAGTGAATGTAGGGGGGATATTGTAGTGCAAGATGTTATTATTGTGTAATGATGAGGATCTGTGTGTGTGTGGGGGAGGAAGTTAGTAGGTCATCATATGGACAATTCGTTCTTATATAGGCATGGGTTTTCTTATCTCTGTACAATGCTTTGGTGTGATGTTTAAAGAATTACTTGTCTGTACACCTATATGGGTGGGATTTAAGGTATTATAGTTCGGTATTTTTGCTGTAGGGGGTATAGGTCATTACGTATACAAGATGCTTAGTTAGCAGACTTAAAACGATAATGATTAATGATAAAACAACCTAATCCATATAACATAACCAAGTCTAACTTAGTAGTACATTTTTATCAGAAAACTAGCCTTGTTGAAATGATTTTTTACTCCCATTTTGTTTGGAGTTTGAAAAGAAATGGCGAGGGTTAAACAAAGCTCATTTATTTATTTATATACAAGAAGGTATATAAGATTTTTACTTAATTTTTAGTTTTGACAGATAAGACCATATTAAATCAGATACAAGTCATACCACATACACGATGACTCGCAAACAAATGTTAAAACCTATCTACCCTAGGGTTTCCGGGTTCGATCCCCGGTGAAGGCAGAGACAAATGGGCAAAATGTTTTTCATCCTGATGCCCCTGTTACCTAGCAGTAAATAGGTACCTGGGAGTTAGACAGTTGCTACGGGCTGCTTCCTGGTGGGGGTGTAACAAAAAAGGAGGCCTGATCGAAGACCGGGCCGCGGGGACGCTAAGCCCCGAAATCATCTCAAGATAACCTAGCTCAACCCAACCTAAACTAACCAAACCAAGAATCAACCTAACCCAAACCAATGGAGTCCAGTACAGCTTAACCTAAGCTAATACATCCTACCATAACAGTATAGTGTATACGGTTTTAACAAACGGGAAAACGAGCATCGTCGAATTATTTCATGTCCAAAAAGTACCATCCATAAAGTTTGATACGTTAGGATGTATTAGCCAAGATTAGGCTGTGTTAGGCTTGGTTGGTTTGAGTTAGCCTGGGTAAGGTTAGGTAAATTTTCCAATCCATTGGTGAACAGTCATGTTTACAGGGTGACACATTATTACAGACCGTTTTACTAGTGATAAAAAAGCAATGTAGGACTAACACAACTATTGGAAAACAACAGTTGTGTTATCAGTGCATAGTAGTAATTAATAATTTTGTACAAAGTTTGCATAAAAATGTTAGGTGTTTCAAGTAACTCACTAGGTTCTGGTAGACCTTTCATGACCCGTATAAAGGCCAGGCTGTGTGTGAAGAACTGTTAAAACCATCAACAGGTAATATACAGAAATGTTTATTGAACTAAATGCAGCTGGCCGAAGCAGCCATTGACATGAAACTGTTAGCGGCCCCGTATTTATGGAAACTCTCCATCAGCGACCACATAACCAGATTTTAAAATGCACTATAATCTTAATTTAAATATATTTTGTTATTACAGTACTGTATCTGGTTTTCTTTACAAAGTACAGTATTTATATCATCCTACCCACAACAGTTGTTTAATTTCCGAGTACCTGTTTACTGCTAGGTGAACAGAAGAATTAGGTGAAAGGAAATGTGCCCAGCCATATCTGTCCTGACTGGGAATTGAACCCAGGATCCCCAATTGGGAGTCAAGGGGGAAGGCAACCGATTTTTACCTGACTTTACCTGAGGGCCACTAACGTATTAGTGGCCTCGACGAGAACAGAAAAGCTTGTCCAAAGTCCCCTCATTTGCCTTGATTATTTTTTTCCAGTTGGATTTTAAAATGTAAGTTTGGGCAATTATGTTTGGCAGGTAGGCAGTTCCATGGGTTTATAACCGTATGGGGGTAAAAGGCATCTCTTGTTTTCAGTCCTATGTTGTGGTTTGTTGAGCTTTTATAAGACATTATCTGGATCAACATCCTCCAAATTGTTCAGTATTTTAAAATTTCAATGAGGTCTGCTAAGTCATGTCTGGTTTGAAGTGTTGTTAGTGCTGTGGCCCTCAACTGTTCCTGGTATGAGAGTTGATTACACTGTGATACCCTCAACTATAATAAATTATGTTTTCAGACAACATACAGCCTCTTTGCTCAAACCCCTGGACATACTAAACATTTAATCCGTACTCTTCATTCTCTTCACATTATAAACACTTGCAAAGCTCTGTTCCTTAATACTAACTCATATTTTAAACTTCCGAATTGTATGAAATAAGAATGTTTGTGATGTTCTGCATGAACATCACTGCTGAAATATCTCTAAGATTCTCTATGCAGGTCTCTATATAGAGAGACCAAATGTGTGGAATTTCCTAACCCAATGTCTTCACTTTAGTATCCCACATTGTGCTAATTACTCATCTAGTGCTGTACTATCTACAAATGCACTCCAACATAATTTCTCATCACCCTTATTACTACCTTACCTCTCGCTTAACAATTAGCTTAGCTTAGATGTCACGCTATTGTGATTTCTGTGTATAATGAAGTAAGGGCGAAGAGGTAGAACGGCCTATTGACATAGCTCGAGTGCATGGGGGGAGTTGTGTAAAATCCTGGTTTGTCTCTCGGAGAGGCTGCAGGATCCAAGTAAATTCAGAAAAATTTCTGGTTGCAATTCTTATACCATGTCGTAGCTCAGTCGATTAAGGCAGCGTCTGGGATGCTCTTGGACGCAAGTTCGAATCCTCGTCACGGCCCCTTGTAGATTTGTTCTCTTAAGATTAACTGTTTCCCTTGTACAATAATTTAAAATTCACTGCAAATTTTGCGTTAGCTTTAAGATTTGCCTAAAATGCTATGCATGTTAGTGGCTTTACAAGAATGTACAGATAATGGCGATTCATTTGTACAAATAACCCATTGTAGTGAATAATATTGTAGTGTCAGGGGGGGCCTAACGGCTGAGTGGACAGCGCTCCGGATTTGTATTCCTAAGGTTCCGGGTTTGATCCCCAGTGGAGGTGGAAACAAATGGGCAGAGTTTCTTTCACCCTGATGCCCCTGTTACCTAGCAGTAAATAAGTACCTGAGAGTTAGACAGCTGCTACTGGCTGCTTCCTGGGGGGGTGTAACAAAAAGGAGGCCTGGTCGAGGATTGGGCCACGGGGACGCTAAGCCCCGAAATCGTCTCAAGATAACCTCAAAATACTGTAGTGTAGTGGTCAACACAGTCAGCTCGCAATTGAAACGTTCGGGATTGATTTCTGCCGCAGGACAGGGACGTTTGGCACGTTTGCTTTTGCCCGATGCCTGTGTTCACCCAGCGGTAAATAAGTACCTAGGAGTTGGGCAACTATTGTTGGTTGCATCTTGGGAAAGACTAGTAGTTGGCCTAGAGGGGACCTTGATAAACCTAACTGGCTTTGTCCCAATGGGAAATCATACTTAAGTACGATACAAGTAAAAAACTTTTCAAAATCTTTTCTGTGGAGAGCCTTGTAGGCTCCAGGGAGCCTCTGGGCTCACCCAGAAAATGGTGTTTCATTACATTCAGTGCTGTATTTTTTTTTTCAAATAATGTTACTTTTGTGAGGGTTTGTGTACAGTAATTATTGAACTTCATTGTTGTTTGTATTTGTAATATGTTCTCTCATCTTCCCTCCTGATTTTCCATAACTAATCACTTCTTGCAAAGAGAATTATAAAACCTGTGTTTATTGAATTCATTTTATTTGCCTTCTCACTCATGCTTTAATGTTACTTATTTGATCAATAACACCTTACTGATACAGTAATAATAATAATACATTAATATTACATTTTTATACATACCAACTGCAATATAATGTAATTTGACCATTGACAGGTACAAACCATCAGCACAAGGGACTCCAGGGGCCCCTGGTGAAGATCCAACTACTGACTACATGAATGTACTAGGCATGATCTTCAGCATGTGTGGTCTAATGATGAGAGTAAGTTTTGGGTTTCTGGCATTATAGGGTCTGTTCTGAAGCCCACGGTATCATCCCTATTGTCTACCACTATCATCCCTATTCATCCTGGCACTAGCTTGCTCAGTTTTTTTTGTTTTCAACTCATATTTTATGAACTATTGTATATTGTATGTAAGTGATGTTGGCATTCATGGGAACATTTTCTGTGGGAGCCATGCTTTTTGTATTGTTTATATTCATGCTTCACTTGTCAGTTTAAGGCACCCATCTTGTGTGCCCTTAGCTGTTCATTCTGATTTAGTTTCTCAACTCTCTGCCTTGTAGCTAGTTTGTATTACCCATTCCCACCAGTAATATTTTTCAAGATTCTGGGTGTTGTCCTAGTCAGGGCTTCTCCTTTTGAGTTGCCATTACATCAGTACTGCTTGGGACTCGGTCCACGTGGTCAGGCCTGTTACTGGGTATTTTAGTGTGTGTTATGTCTGATTCTGACTCGTGTGCCATGTTGGTGCCTTGCATCATCTTCTGTGTGTACAGTTGGAGTCACACTAATAATACTTCAATACCTGTCACATAGGTCTGAACTTTCTAGTTTTTTAATTGATAAGAGGTTGGAGAACCGTCAACTCAACCCTTGTGACTAACATGGATGTCCATTATTCGGTAATTATTGTGCCGAAGATTGTAATTAAGTCAAAATACATTTTCACTTTACTGAAAAATTTATGGCATGAGCGTGAAGTGAACCAAAAGTGTGACAAAGCAACAGCAGTCGGCTGAATGCTGGGCATGGGGGAAGAGGGAGGGAGGGTGTGAGACTATCCCTTCCTCATTTCCTCTCTCAAGCTTGGTGAAAAAGTTCTCTCCTTTTGAATGTTTGGTTTCAATAAAGTTGTGTGTGTGTACATCTATAATTTTAATACCAAATTATCCGTGATCAGTATCATATGCTATAATCAAGACGCATCATAAAAGAATTTTTTGCGAATAATTTATTAATAATAATGATTCATTGTGTTGGAGGACTGGCAGCCAGGTTATACATACAGTACATGTTAAGTTTGTATCCAGGTTCCCCACCCCCCCCCCCCTTCCCCCCTATCCCTAGGGTCTAATTACTGACCCTCCCCAGTATGCAACCCCACAATAAGCTGACTGACTTTTGGGTACCTATTTCCTGCTAGGTGAACAGGTACATTAGATGATAGGATAAACACACGCCACTTCTATCTTGCCTGGGATTTGAACACAGAATTCTAGATTGCGAGTCAAGAACGAACTCGACTATACTACCGGTACCCTCAATTTACTGGGATTTATGTCAAGAATGGTTGAGTTTGTGTAAATCCTGGTCATTATGTTATGTTGGGACCACCAATAATTGTCATATACTGTAATTATGATTTTTAAATTGAATTGTTTGCCAATGATTGCTCTATCATATGCCATTGTCAAAATGATAAGTACATACTGTAATAGATCATGTTGGACCACAAATTTTAGATCCATTTGGCATAGGGTCTCCATTTTTGTGCAACTCTGGAGCTCTTCTCAGTGTTACCTTGAGGTGCTTCCGGGGCTTAGCGTCCCCGCGGCCCGGTCGTCGACCAGGCCTCCTGGTTGCCGGACTGATCAACCAGGCTGTTGGATGCGGCTGCTCGCAGCCTGACGTATGAGTCACAGCCTGGTTGATCAGGTGTAATTATGTTTAGAGCAGGGTTCTTCCCAGCTGGTTTCACCATTTGTGTTGTCTTCAAAGATTGCCTTGATAGCATTGCTCTAGTTGTTTGAGCTGCTGCTGTGGGATGTGGTTGCATATTTACACTATATGCGGCCTGTCGTGCTTTCCAGCGTGCAGTTCTAGATCATCAGGAATCTTCTTAGTTGTATTCCTTGCGGTTTGCCTCTCTTTTTACACCCTTTCTACTTTCTGGAGGGGAAGGGAAGGGAATTATTAGGAGAAATTACTAAATCATTATAACTATATAGCATTTGGAAGGGCTCAATATAAGGATTTTTGATGGGACATGGGGACGAAATTGTGCCCAACCACTTAGACAGTCGGGGATTGAAAACCGGCTTGCAAAAAAATGGGCCTTCGCTCTACTGTCTAGCCCAAGTGGTTGGGCGGGAAGGGAAGGTAGATCAATCTTTGATAGCTGGCAGTGCAGTATTTTAGCCTCAGTCTGCTTCAGTTGAGTTCTTCGGATCCAGCTTTGGGCCATGTGTAGATCCATATCTCCTGGTTCCTGGCTGGGGTAGGGGTTCTAGTACATCGTTCGCTCTGGACAGTGCTCCTGTTCACCCTTCGTTTTTGAAGTGTTGACCTTTTAGGCAAGTTGATTGAAACCTCAGGTAACCTCAGGGCTGTCATCTGGTGGAAGATGGGTAAATCAAGGGCCTACCAGAAAAAGATGTTTAATTATACAGTATTCAATGCTTAATTTTCACATATATAGTACAGTACATGTTTTAAGTAAATAATATCAGACTTTATCTTGGATCATTTTCTTATTTAGGGTTTTAATCTTATAATACTTATATTGAGGAATGTGATTTCTACTCACTTTATGAATTTTAATCCTCCAAATACTGTATTATTAAAACTATGATTATAGAAATTTTAGACATTGTTGTTATAAATGATACTCTATAGTGAACTCATTATTTCTTACTTGCAGTTGAAGTGGTGTGCTTGGGTTGCGCTATACTGCTCCTGCATCAGCTTTGCCAACTCGAGAGTCAATGACGATACGAAACAAATGCTCAGCAGCTTCATGTAAGGTTTATCTTGTTTTCTTCTGAAATTTGTATATTACTAAACCCATAAAGGTACAACCTGTCCTCGTAGCATGTCACATTTTAACATATACTTTACTTTACACAAGGCCAAAACCTGGTGTACTAAGGCAAATAAACATTGCGACGGGGTAAATACCCTAACTGTGCAACCTGTCCTCTTACAAATTACGTCTGAATTTGGTCGTTTGCCCATATGGCCGAAAATGGACGTAATTTAAAAATAAAAAAATTAAAATAAATTTTGGATTTTGTTTCAAAACAGTAAGTTAAGGGTCCTCTCGTAGGTTAGGAGGGCAGGAAATTGTCCTCAAGTTTCAAAAGCTATGAAAAACGTTAAATGAAAGTTTCCTCTCCTAACCTTTCCAAGTAAGCCAGAGGACTTAGAGAAAACGCGACAGTATGTCACTTTCGTGAGCCAATTTCATTTCAAATTGCGTTCATTTTTGGATATAGCATGCATTCGAACGAAAAGCGACGTTATTTTCAAAAGGACAGGTTGAACCATGATGTGCCTGACCACCATCATATGGTGGGTCAGGTCACCTAAAGTCCCAGCTAGCCTGCCATCCCCGCTCGTTGAGACAAATGGAACCCCCAAATATTCTATAAGGAAGAGAACAGGACTGGGAGGTGAGCGATTGACTACATGCCTGAAAAGGGCATTTCATTACCTGGATCTGGATTTGTACCTGGATAAGGGGGTTCTGGGATTTCTTTTCTCCAAGTCTGGCCTGGGCCAGGCATGACGTGCAAGATCTTGGTCCAGTAGACTGTTGCTTGGAGTGGCCTGCAGGGCCATATTCCCACTTACAATCTTGTTAGTCCAGCACTTCTTGCAGGAAACTCTAATTTTTTCTTGAAGAAATACTTTTGTTCCAGCCATACTTATTTTATTTGCTGTGAGGATATTAAGGAGCCGTGGTCCTTTGATATTCATACAGTGTTCTATGATTGTTCCTGTGGCACCTTTATTCTTCACTTGCGCTATTCTGCATTTCCTACCATATTGTTCGCTCCACTACCTTACCTTACCTTGAGGTTACCTTGAGGTGCTTCCGGGGCTTAGCGTCCCCGCGGCCCGGTCGTCGACCAGGCCTCTTGGTTGCTGAACTGATCAACCAGGCTGTTGGACGCGGCTGCTCGCAGCCTGACGTATGAGTCACAGCCTGGTTGATCAGGTATCCTTTGGAGGTGCTTATCCAGTTCTCTCTTGAACACTGTGAGGGGTCGGCCAGTTATGCCCCTTATGTGTAGCGGAAGCGTGTTGAACAGTCTCGGGCCTCTGATGTTGATAGTTCTCTCTCGAAGTACTTGTTGCACCTCCGCTTTTCAATGGGGGTATTCTGCACATCCTTCCATGTCTTCTGGTCTCATGTGATGTTATTTCTGTGTGCAGGTTTGGGACCAGCCCCTCTAATATTTTCCACGTGTAAATTATTATGTATCTCTCCCGCCTGCGCTCAAGGGAGTACAGATTTAGGCTCTTTAGTCGGTCCCAATAGTTTAGATGTTTTACTGAGTGGATTCTAGCAGTAAAGGATCTCTGCACACTCTCCAGGTCAGCAATTTCTCCAGCTTTGAAAGGGGCTGTCATTGTGCAGCAGTACTCCACTCTAGAGAGCACAAGCGTTTTGAAAAGTATCATCATCGGTATAGCATCTGTTATAATAATGTGCAAATTTTGGACCTGGATATTCATACAGTGTTCTATGACTGTTTCTGTGGCACATTTTTTCTTCACTTGCGCTATTCTGCATTTCCTACCATATTGTTCGCTCCACTATGTTATAATACTGTGCAAATTTTGGACCTGGAAATCAGTCCATGTATACAGTACATGATACCTCTCTTGTCTCCTTTCCAGAGTACATTTTGGGAGCTTCAAATGGTCCCAATAATTTATGTACTTTATTGTGTTTGTGTGCTGAGTATGTCCTCTGTATTCCCTGTGTTTCAACAATCTCTCTTGCTCTGATTTGTTATTTTTGGGAGAGCCCTGTCAGTAGTTTTCTGAGCTTACTTGTCAGTCACTATAGCATTGACTTCATGATTTTCCTAAGGGTGACAACACTTGCATAATTGTCTTTTGTTATTGAATGTAATTTAAATTACATTAATCCAACCCATTGTTACTGGCTAATAGTTCTGATTTTCAAAGTAAATTATCATAATTAAACAAATATACTTTTATTTGCTTGTCACAAATAATTTACTAATTATATTAACATTTCAGGTTGTCCATTTCTGCAGTTGTGATGTCCTACCTTCAAAACCCACAGCCAATGCAACCTGTCCTCTTAAAAAGAACGTCGCTTTTGGCCGTTTGCCCGTATGGCCGAATTTGGACGTAATTGGAAAATGAAAAAAAAATTAAAATAAATTTGGGATTTTTTTTTCAACAACAGTAAGTTAAGGGTCCTCTGATAGGTTAGGTGGGCAGGAAATTCTCATAAAGTTTCAAAACGTTATGAAAAACGTGAATTTAAAGTGTCCTCTTATAACCTCTGCGCGTAAGGCGGACGACTCAAATAGAAAACGGAACAGAACGTCACTTTTGTGAGTCGATTTCATTTCAAATTACGTCCAAATTTAGCCATATCGCGCATACTAGCCAAAAGTGACGTTCTTTTTAAGAGGACGGGTTGGCCAATGACACCTCCATGGTCCAATATATAAACAGTTCTATATTATCGATTGTTTTTGGTTGAATGGAAATGTATAATTGCCTCACCATACTTGTATTAAAATTGTACTGCTGAATGACAGTGACAATTTTAGTTTTAATAAACTAGCTAATGGTGCCAGGTTTGTATTATGATGTGCAATATGGAACAGTGCCAACATTTGATGATGTGCATGAGTTACAAAATGGCTTGGTTTGTTAATCTTTTAATTTGTGTAGCCTGCACTATATAATTCTTGTGTTATACTTCCCATCCAAAAGTTTCTTGTAAGCAGCTTGTCTTTTTTTTTCAACAAATGGACAAATTTGTATTGTCCCATAACATTATCATGTCATTCATGCCAGTGTAAAAGGCAATAGCATGAAGGTCAAAGCTTGAAATATCCTGGAATATGAAGTACCATACGAGTTGATCCTCGAGTGACAACCACATTAGTACAGTAGATAGCCTCCATATTAGACATAAAAGGAAGACTTGATCACCACGTTAGAAATAGAAGAGTGAAAGGGAATTGGGAGTGGAATGGTAGGCAGTCAGTATGGGGGGAAGGGAGACTTTTGGAGTACAGTACAGTACTGTCCATTCAGTAGAGCCAGGCTGTCACCTGATCGGATGACAGGCAAAGTTATCAGTCACTAGCACTGATTTTATAGTTTTCTTCGAGGTGACATCAACTGCATAATATCTTTTTGATCATGAAATTACATTAACTCCAACCAGTTACTGCTGGCTAATAATTCTTAGACATAAAGGAAAGAGGACAAATCAGAAGAGCATGTTAAGATAGGGCTACCTGAATAGGTTTCAGTTGTGGTTATTCCATCAGAGGGGCGTTCATGCGAATAAAAACAGATTCTACAGTAAATTGTTAATTCCTCTTTTAGGACTGCCTCCTCTTCCATTTTGCTTAGTTATGCAAAGTTGTTGTTTTATGGTTACAAAGGAAACATATCATTCCTTAATTTCTTATTTTGACTATCAGAATTTAGAATTTCTAAAATATAGTTACAGGTTGTAAGTACAGTATGTATAACAGTTTATACAGTACTATACTTAGTGTATAAAATATATATTAATGCAGGCCATATGTATTATTGTTAAATATGTACTTTTGTATTTCATAGTAAACCTTTTACCATAATATATAATTATCTTCTCCTTTCAATAGTGCATTTGTCATGTTGAATTATATGGTATATCAGGATTTTATCGGTACTACCTTGTTGACTGCGTGTTCCTCCCGTTACTATACTGTATACAGTATCTCTCCTTCCCATTACAGTATTACGCTGAGATGTATCAGTAAGGTGGTTGGGCTCACTGGCTCAAGCAAAGAATATTCACTATACAATACTATATTGAATATAAATTCAGTGGATTTTGTACTACATGGGAACCTGGTCCAAGATAGGGATTTTAATCTAGCCAGTGACCTGTACAATGAATTTGGCATCTAGATAATGCAGAATTCCTCCAAGACTGATAATTTTAAATTAATATTACTAAAAAATTCAAACAGTGCTTTTTCCATGGGATTTCTGCATCAAATTATGCACAAATGTATGTCCTATCGTGCACAAATAAAGGGTGAATGCTGTGGATCTTGTTGTCCATTAAAATCTGTACAATAAAGCTTTCAGTCACATGCCATCCCTAAGGTGTGGCGTTGTTTACAATTTCCCATTTAGAATCTTTTCATTAGAAAGTATTTACACCACAGTATTGTATGTCGAACATAAAAAAATATTAAATGTATAAAGATATTGTACACAATGTGATAAATCAATGATATAATCTTTAGAGCAGGACAGCACGATCGAACCAATGTTGTGGATAACCACAGATGTGCACCTTAACCCATGGACTAGGATGTGCAAAAAGTTACACGACCTGCAGGAGAGTGGCTGTGTTGATGGCATCAGGGTGGCCACTGCATGATTCAGGAACTCTTAAAGCTCTTCTAAGGTCATTGGTTGCTTCACATTCCAGAAGATAGTGAAGTAATGGCTTTTCTGTGACAGTTTGGCAGAAGATGCACTCTCTCTGTCGGGGTTCACCAATCTCCCAGTTGCATCTGTAACCTAGACGTAGTCTATATAGCCTAACTGCTATTTCCCTGTGGATTCCTTTTGGGATATTTAACCTTTCTAATTTGGTTGCCTGAAGATACCATGTTGCAGATGGCGAACCTTCAGCTATTCTCTGGTGCAGGTAGGCTCTGTTGAGATGTGAGAGTTTTTTGGTGATGTTTTTTATGTTCTCTAGGCTGGGTTGAATTGTTTTATGTATCACTGGATGACGAGTTGCCAATTTAGCTATTTCATCAGCTTTTTCATTTAATGGGATTCCAATATGGGATGGGATCCAGTTTAAAGTTATGTTGAGTCCTTTGCCTTTAGCGACTGCTCCAAGATACAAAATGGTGGTAATTATGTCCACATTATCTTTCCACTGTTTTTGTCCTAGTATTTGAAGTGCAGCTTTTGAGTCTGTGTGTATGATTGCATTTTGAGTGTTTTGTGCAATCACATATGTGAATGCCTGTTGTATGGCAAACAGCTCAGTTTGGGTTAATGATACTAGTCCTCCCAGTCTCCAATATGCCTGAACGCTGGTCGTGCAAAGAGCAGCGCCAGCACTCTCATTTTCTGTGTCCACCGATCCGTCTGTGAAGATGTGGGTGGCTACTGCTATGCTATACATTTGCTCTTCTATTATGCGCCTTAGGATTGTCGGATCATAGGCAGCCTTTTTCATTGGGAGACTTTCTATTACTATTTTGAAAGTAGGCTCTTCCCACTGCGTGGAAGGAGTGTAATTTGGGTGTGGATGATCACCCTCTCTATCAATAATCATGTTTTTTAAATGTAGTCTGTTTAGGACTTTTCCTGCTCTTGCAACCCAAGAGTTTCCATTGTTTTGGCCTAGTCCAACCACCAAAGCCTGCCGTACTGGGATTGGATCAGAAGAAATAATTATCTTACTGATAATTGTAGCTGTCCTTTGTAATATTCTTTCTTGTAGAGAGGGCAAACCCGTCTCCAGTCTAAGAGTTTCAAGCCTGGTCCACATGGGGGCTCCCAGTGCAGCTCTCATAGCATTGTTTTGGGCAACTTCAAGCTTTTTCCACTGTTGGTGTGATAGATTTGTGAGTGCAGGTGCGGCATAATCGATCACTGATCTGACTGCCTGTACATAGTATGTGCGAAGGACTTGCAGATTGGCTCCTCCAGAAAGGGAGGTTAGCGACCTAAGGATTGCCGTCCGGGCCGCAGTTCGCTCTCTGAAGTAAGTGACCTCAGCATTAAAATTCATGTGTGTGTCCAGGATGATTCCTAGATACTGATAGGTGTCGACCCATTCTATTGGTTGACCCTGTACTGTGAGTTGGATGTTGGGCTTCGCTATTTTTATGGGCATGGCCTTTGACTTTGAGGGGTTGAGTTTGATCCCAATCTGTTTTGCCTCTACTGATGCAGTCTAAGCATTTGGGTGCAAGGCGCGCCGCATCCCTTCCTTTTATGATGATGACAAAGTCGTCCGCGTAGTTTAGCAGCCTGCAGTGATGTGGAAGTTTCAACCTCATTATTCTTTCCATTAAACAGTTGAAGAGAAGAGGGCTGAGAATACCTCCTTGCGGTGTACCATTTTCATGTCTTTTGTACTCAGAGACTGTGCCATGAAGTTTTACTCTTCTCTGTTTATGAGACAGTTTTTGGTCCAGGAGAGCAGGTTGCCTCTGACCTCTTTGTCAATGAGGCAGCAGAGAATAGCTGGGGCGCTAGCCAGTTCAAAGTCTTTTTCGAGGTCCAGGAATATCAGCATTCCTGGAGTTAATGTTTGCTATTCTGCTGCTTATATGCTCGGGCAACACCTCACCGTGTTGCCCGGGCAACGCCTCACCTCATTCATCTCCAAAGGTTGACAGGAATATTAACAATGCATTTGGAGCGAGTATATTATTGGGATAATCTACTCGCTACAAGCGTGTAGGGTTCGGTGTTCTATGAACGAAAAGGACATGAGTAGTTTAAATTGCGAACGCATACCAACGAATAACGCTAGTATCTATATAACAAATTTATTGTCATGTGGAATTGATTTAACTTCCACTTTTTTTTTAATAAATATTAAATATTTTGTGGCTGTTTATGAAAAATATTATTATAAATAAAATAAAATAAAATGTTTATTTAGGTAAGGTACATACATACAATAAATTTTTACAAAGATTGGTTGACTTATAGGTAGAGCTAGTACATACAATGCCTAAAGCCACTATTTCTGATCAGGGGGAGAAAGATACTGGCAGTATGGGGCTTTAAAGTTTATTGAAGATTAAATTCTGCAGAACATGTAAATATATAAAGTAAGAATTAACAGTAACAATTCCAAGTCCGAGGACTAGATTTAACTTAAAAGGTACACCCGTAGTAAGTATGAGACCTTAGCCTATAGTGACATGGAAACTAAATCTGCAGAAACCTAAAGCTTAACTGGTACTAGAATTAAGGCCGAGTGCAAATGTGGAGTAATTATATAACACTAGGATATAACAGGCAGGACACAGAGTAACTAATAAGTGAGAGACCACATAACACATAATGTACCCGACCAAGAGGCCGTAAAGACCTAAAGAATAAGGAGAAGGGGGGGGTGACTACAAGTAGGGCTTACTAGCACCTAGACTGGGCAAAGTATTAGCTGCGGACAGTGGGACACTTGGGAACCGGCGCTGCACCCCCCTTCCCACATGCAGTGGGGAGAAAAGGGAGACAACTGTGCAGAGCATGACGGGGGCACAAAGACAGCCGCTTGCAAAGGGGTGGAGGGTGGGCTTTTGCGAGGGCAGAGCCCCTCTATGCCCCCGTATTTATACGGCCCCAGACTGCCCGCGCAACGCCGCGGGAAGCGCTGCGCAAATGTTTCTTTCTCCCCCATCAGAAACATCCCCGCTTGCGAAGCAGTGGCCATTTACGCAAAGCGTTTCGGGCATGATAAACTTAAATGACAAGCTTAATACTAATTGAGCATAATGAGTAGAATGAAAACATAGCTGAAAAAGCAGCACAAATACAATTATGTCGACAAACAGCGCTCTTTAAAAAAACAGACATTGGTTGACAATAGAAGGGTAAGGTAGGTTACAGGGAATTTATTAGGTATAGCTTCGTTTTTATCTTAAACTGGTTGAGAGAGGTACAGTCTTTAACATGGTTGGGAAGGTCATTCCACATTCTGGGCCCCTTGATTTGTAGAGCATTTCTAGTTTGATTAAGTCGTACTCTAGGAATATCAAAACTGTATTTATTTCTGGTGTGGTGCTCATGGGTTCTGTTACAACCTTCTATGAAGCTTTTGAGATCAGGATTGGCATTATAGTTTAGCGTTTTATATATGTATAATACACATGAGAGAATGTGCAGTGACTTAATGTCTAACATATTCAGAGATTTGAGTAGGGGTACCGAGTGATGTCTGGGGCCAGAGTTGGATATTGTCCTAATAGCAGCTTTGTGTTGAGTAATTAGAGGACGTAAGTGATATTGGGTAGTAGAGCCCCAAGCACAAATACCATAGTTGAGATATGGATAGATAAGGGAGTAATAGTCACCAGGGCAGGGCGTGGTACATAATATCTGATCTTAGAAAGAATGCCCACAGTTTTTGAAACTTTTTTTTGATATACAGTATTTAGAATGTATCCCTGGAAATTCAGCTTGTGGTAAATGAGAATGCCAAGGAATTTGCCATCTAATTTGTTACAAATTTGGGTATTGTTTATTTTGAGATTTATTTGATTAGAGGATTTATTGCCAAACAGAATATAGAAAGTTTTGTCAATGTTAAGGGTGAGTTTGTTGGCAGTTAGCCAAAGATGGACTTTATTTAGCTCAGTATTTACTGTGGCATTTAGAGCAAGGGGGTCAGGACTGGAGTAAATGAAGGTTGTGTCGTCAGCAAATAGAATTGGTTTGAGGTGTTGGGAGGCATTTGGAAGGTCATTAATGTAGATGAGAAAGAGGAGAGGGCCAAGTATGCTGCCCTGAGGAACACCAATGTTGATGGGTAGGGTGGGAGAAATTGTATTATTCACAAACATATTGGAGCCTGTCAGTAAGGTAGGATTTGAGGTATTGTAGGGAGTGTCCTCTGACTTCATAATGATGTAATTTAAGAAGAAGGTTTTGGTGGTTGACAGTATCAAAAGCTTTACGCAGGTCCACAAATAACCCAACAGGGAACTCATTTTTATCAAGAGCTGTATGAATCGAGTTAAGCATACTAATAAGTGCATCGTTTGTGCTTTTTTTGGGTCTGAAGCCATATTGGCAAGGGCTAAGTATATTGTGTTTGGCTAGATAAGAGTAAAGCTGCTTATAGATTAGTTTTCAAAAATTTTTGACAAGTTTGGCAGGATTGATATAGGTCTGTAGTTGTTAACATCTGTGAGATCACCACATTTGTGGACAGGCGTTACTCTCACTTTTTTTTAGAATATCTGGAAAGGTTTGGAGTTCAAGTGACTTGTTGAAGAGCAAATAAGCAATAGCAGGGGCTAAAGATCGGGAGGCTTTTTTGTAAATTAAAGTTGGTATCTCCTCAAGGGCACTAGACTTGGTTTTAAGGGAAAGGATTATCTCATTGATGTCAGTGGAATTAATAGGCTTTAGTTACAGAGACTGTGGATAGTTCCCTGTGAGATAGTCCTTAACGTCAGTACTGGAAGATGGAATATCATTTGCAAGGGATGACCCAATGGAAGAGAAGAACCTATTGAACTCAATAGCAGAATCTGAGGCTGAAAGCTGACTATCGTTATTGGAAAGGAGTGTTGGTTTGTTATTTAAAGTCTTTTTTGATCCCAATATTTGTGAAATTGTGCTCCAAGTTTTTTTAATGTTGCTCTTTATATGGGTAAATTTATCTTCGTAGTATTTAGTTTTGGCTCGTCTAATTATCTTAGATAGCAATAATGAGTAATTCTTTGAGAATTCTTTGGAGACAATTCCTAACCTATACTTTTTCTCAAGGTCATGTTTTTTATTAATGGATTTAAGTATTCCCTTTGTAAGCCAGGGATTGTTAAGCCTTTTGGTTGTGATTTGTTTTGTAAGCATAGGACAGTGGGTGTTATAAAGGCTAAGAGTTTTTCGAAGAAAAGATTGCACTGCTAGGTTGATATCCCCTATGTTACCTAACTCGGACTCCAAGTTGACATTATCAGCAGCAGTTATAAAATTGTCTATAGCAGTTTCATTGTGCAGCCTAAAACTTAACTCCCTTGACTCTAGTGGTGGTTTGCTAATGTTAGTTAAGAGAAATGTGGGGTAATGGTCTGTAGTGCTATCGGTGATTATACCTGAAGTAAGCAGAGAGGTTATGTTTGTCCAGATGTGATCTAGAGTCGTGGCAGTACTATCAGTGATTCTAGTAGGTCTAGTGATTAAGGGTATGAGGAAGCAGGAATTCATACAGTTGAGGAAGCTAACAGCAGTAGGATGTTCAGGCTCACAGAGGTCAATATTAAAGTCCCCTGCGATTATTAGATGGTTTTTGTTCAGTCTGTTATCGAGTATTAGATTTCTAAGGTTTGAGTTGAATTCAGATACATCAGTGTTAGGAATTCTATAGACTGTACCCACAGACAGGACAGACTCGGCACCCTTGACTCTGAAGCTGGCGAAGATATACTCCCCACAGCAGTCTCTAGTTCTAATTTCTTTTAAGCATGTTATAAGCATGAATGTAAAGAAATGCCATTTTCTGGGTGAGTCCCCGAGGCTCCCTGGCATCCCTCCCTTCCTCCGGTCGGCGTTTTTTTTGCGTTTTTGACATCAAGCCTCAAGAACTGAGGTATGGGTAGCTGGCGTGGGGGTCTGGGACTCCCCAGGGGGAAGTCTGGGCAGGGGAAGCTGCGCAGACAGCGGCACTGCGACGTGTGACGTCACACTAGTTTGCTTGTTTTCTGTTGGGGAGTTCTATCCACTAGTTCAGGTTTTGGTAGCAATTTTAATCAGAATAGGGGTTTGTTTTGAGGCGCTTGCTTTTCTGGGTGCCTGTTCCGGTTGATGGCAGACATAGAATGCTTCCAACCACACGGGGTTTCTATAGACTATTGCTCCCTTTGACTCTCTGAGGGGGCCCGGTTCTGGCCGTGGTCCCCGGTAGGCCTAAGAACTCCATACACATGACTGATGCCAAAGTCTGACATTAGCATATCAGCCTGGGAAGCTCTGGGGAGCCTCCGGTACTTACCCAGAAAATGGCATTTCATTACATTCACCGCTGTTTTTTTTTTTAAGTCCTAGGCCGAAACAGCTAAATGGGCACCACCCATGGGTTAGTGTGGCTATTTATAGGCTAAACACGTATGTACATGCTGACAGCTCACATAATGTGTAATAATTAATTATTCAAGTTACATTATAAATTGTTTTGCAATAGAATACATTGAGGCCATATTGTCCATTTTTATGGTACAAAAAAATTTGCTGGTGGGCCCTAGGCTATGGCCTAATTGCTTATTGGGTAATTCGGCCCTGGTCATGTGGTTAAATTGAGCTGCTCTATGGACATAAATACTGTAGTCTCTTAACTGGCAAGCAGAGAAGGACAATCCAGGAGTTGTAGAGTTGTTTATTCATCAAGATAGAAATCTTCCCGGAGAAGGAACAAGTCCTCGTGATGGGCAATGATGACTGCAGCGTTAGTGACTGTATGGATTCTCTAATCACCATAAGAGAGTGCTACTCCCGAATACCAAAAACTGCTCTCACAATGCAGGAAACAATTCCCACTACCTAGTTACTCCCACCTCTATGAAAGTGACAATAACAGGAGCAGTAAAATGCTGCGTCCTGTCGCTGACAATTCAAGTGAAAGACCACTATGTGTCCTGTGTTCATGTGTGGATTAATTTAAAATCCACAGCAGAGGTAAGCTATAAATAGTACCACTAAGGAGTGTTAGTAAAATGCCTGCAACCAAACTTTTATAGTGTAAGGAGGGAGTTTAGTGGATGATTATTTGCCTTTATTTCATGTGAGCACATTCCAAGAGCTCTTAATGGGGACAGTTAATACATATAGTTCAATACAATATAAACAGACACACAAAATATAGTTAACATGATGGAAAAAAAAAAGACAGTTTATTGCCATGTACTTTGCATACTGTATTCATAGCCTGGCCTGTCTAAAGAAATGCCATGTGTTTATGAACTTTTCAGGGTCCATCTGACACATGAAAATGTAAAAAATAACAGTTATTTGGTCTTGATTCCACAAACCATAAGATATGATTTTATTAAAAAAAATTGTGTCGTAAGAATTTGCAGGTAGTTTAGAAACATTTACAGCTTTATTGTATTTTATTAGTGGGGAAAATGAACAGTCAAGTATTTTTTCATTACAAATTGAGCAATATACAGTAAATTCACACAATATACAAATGATGATGTAATGATGTGTTTGACTCACAATATTGCCTAAGTAAATATAATTCTAACTTTTTATATTTTAAATAAACACAAAATTATTATTTATGTTATCAAAATTAATTTTATTGTTGAACCTGAACTATAGAAACTAAAATATCTACGAGCAAAACACCTGAAGTGAGCAAGCTCTTGAGGTACCCTTCGTCTATGGATCTAAGAAACCAACAGAAAACATACGCTGATTATCCTGTTTTCAAAAAATGGCCAAAGAAAGTGTGGAATGCAAATAGCCAAGTGTATCAGATGTCAGAGCATTTCTTTTTTATCAAGTAATGCATACCATACAGCTTAAATTATCAAAATGATATTTACTCACTTGCATCATGCACATTCTTCACTTGTAAAAGTATCTGAGTAATTGTGAGTATAAAAGCTTGTGTGTGTACTTATATAAATACTGATTTGTATGTATTAGAAAAACATACTTTCCGAATCAAATATATACATATAGTTAAACACACACACACACACACACACACACACACACACACACACACACACTCACTCACAAACTCACTCATGCAAATTCACATGAAAAACAGTACACAAAAAGAGCCCAATCTCAATAATATATATACTGTATATATATATATATATATATATATGTCGTACCTAGTAGCCAGAACGCACTTCTCAGCCTACTATTCAAGGCCCGATTTGCCTAATAAGCCAAGTTTTCATGAATTAATTGTTTTTCGGCAACCTAACCTACCTAACCTAACCTAACCCAACTTTTTCCGCTACCTAACCTAACCTAACCTGTAAAGATAGGTTAGGTTAGGTTAGGTAGGGTTGGTTAGGTTCGGTCATATATCTATGTTAATTTTAACTCTAATAAAAAAAATTGACCTCATACATAATGAAATGGGTAGCTTTATCATTTCATAAGAAAAAAATTAGAGAAAATATATGATTTCAGGAAAACTTGGCTTATTAGGCAAATCGGGCCTTGAATAGTAGGCCGAGAAGTGCGTTCTGGCTACTAGGTACGACATATATATATATATATATATATATATATATATATATATATATATATATATATATATATATATATATATATATATATATATATATGTCGTACCTAGTAGCCAGAACGCACTTCTCAGCCTACTATACATGGCCCGATTTGCCTAATAACCCAAGTTTTCCTGAATTATTATATTTTCTCTATTTTTTTTCTTATGAAATGATAAAGCTACCCATTTCATTATATATGAGGTCAATTTTTTTTTATTGGAGTTAAAATTAACGTAGATATATGACCGAACCTAACCAATCCTACCTAACCTAACCTAATCAATCTTTATAGGTTAGGTTCGGTTAGGTAGCCGAAAAAGTTAGGTTAGGTTAGGTTAGGTAGGTTAGGTAGTCGAAAAAACATTAATTCATGAAAACTTGGCTTATTAAGCAAATCGGGCCTTGCATAGTAGGCTGAAAAGTGCGTTCTGGCTACTAGGTACGACATATATATATATATATATATATATATATATATATATATATATATATATATATATATATATATATATATATATATATATATATATATATATATATATATAAATATATATATATATATATATATAAATATATATATATATATATATATATATATATATATATATATATATATATATATATATATATATATATATATATATATATATATATATATATATATATATAAATATATATATATATATATATAAATATATATATATATATATATATATATATATATATATATATATATATATATATATTATGCAATTTAAATTCACAAGAAACAAATTATCCAGAGAGAGAATTCATCATATATCTCAGCAGTACACCAAGTGTGGTCCAACCTGGCACTGGTCAAAACAAAAGTTCTTACATACAATCAATAAACAGTTACCATAACTAACACCCTTAGCTCTTCCAACAGTGCTTAACAAAAAGTTTTCCCCATTGTGACATGAATTTAATTAAATTTAATTTCAAAATGATCAGCATACTAACTTTTGCCACTTAGGATACTATGTGATTTTAAAAGTACAGTACAGTAAGCAAATTTGCCTTTTTTCATCTTGTGCTACCCCATATCCTGATTGCCAAGTAATATAGCCCAAATGAAATATCAAAGATAAAATATTGTCTCATACATATTCAATCATCTGAAAGGATTGTTAAAGAACTCAAAAATATATACATCACCACACTGGATTTGCTGGAACCCTTGTAACATAATACATGTACAATTATCTGCATACAACCTAATTCTTGTGTAGAAATCTCTTATAAGTATCCAGTGTCCTTATCTAGCTGCTTTGAATTAATTAAAGAAACAATTGCTTGCAAGGTGAACATTTGCAATAGCCACATTATGTTAAGTGTTTACTTCATATGTGAACTAACATAAATTAGCAGATATTTTCTTCAGGAATAAGTTTTTCATATAAAAAACAATAATTTCATTAATTCCATTTACAAATTTCAGCAAGATGTGTACATTTTCTACTACCCCACACGTGAAAACAAACATTTCAACTTTAAACTTTTTTAATTTTCTATAGTTTTAAGTACTCTTAAAATCACATACTATTACAATAAAATAATGTAAACATGTTCAAACTCAGAAACAATAAGATACATATACATTTTTGGGTGTGTGTGTGTGTGTTTATGTAAAAATATTGAATATGCATGTATGAATATAAATATATGATATATGCAACTGTGTACATAAATATATCTGGTAAATTTAATGAGCTGAAATACTTTGAATATAAAATAGACATTGCAGTTAGAGGACTTACATTACAAACTTATACTTATGAAAACATCTTTCACATATATAATGGCATAAATAACATAAAATATATATACATACTGTAAATGAATTCAGTATATATATATATATATATATATATATATATATATATATACTGTATGTCGTACCTAGTAGCCAGAACGCACTTCTCAGCCTACTATGCAAGGCCCAATTTGCCTAATAAGCCAAGTTTTCCTGAGTTAATATATTTTCTCAAATTTTTTTCTTATGAAATGATAAAGCTACCCATTTCATTATGTATGAGGTCAATTTTTTTTTATTGGAGTTAAAATTAACGTAGATATATGACCGAACCTAACCAACCCTACCTAACCTAACCTAACCTATCTTTATAGGTTAGGTTAGGTTAGGTAGCCGAAAAAGTTAGGTTAGGTTGTCGAAAAAACATTAATTCATGAAAACTTGGCTTATTAGGCAAATCGGGCCTTGCATAGTAGGCTGAGAAGTGCGTTCTGGCTACTAGGTACGACATATATATTATATATACACACACACAAAATACATTTAATACTCAAAAGGAACTTTAAATCTACCTGCAAAACACTACCTTTTTCTCTCTTTCCCACACTCAAGGCTGGATGTATGAATCCTAAAAGTTCATTTAAGTTAGGAGAAAGTTGATTCGACGTTGAATTACTCTTGAATATTTTGCCCAGTGTGCACCTGTGTTAAGGGAAGATGGAGGGAGGTGCCTCTGCCAGTGTGTACACTGCAAGGTGGGAGGCATAAATGAATCAGAAGCACAAGTGGATATAGGAAATGATCCACTTGTGAGAGTGAGAGTGACAGAAGAGCAAGAGAAAAGAATTGGTGAAAATTACAGAAGTACAAGATGAGCAATTAAGGAGAAATGGAAACATTACTAAGCTTCTAACCTTCAAAATGCAGTCATCACCATGTATTAATTGTCAAGTGCAATGTGGCCATCATCAAATGAAGAAACTTAAACATTTAAATCAATGTTTAAATACCAATGTTGTCCATATGGTTCCAATAACTCAAGGTTGCTCAGCAGTCATGGGAGGCCACAAAATAATTTGGAGTCAGATGAACTTCAGCTCCTGATTCCCTCATTAACAAATGAGGACGACCACACCTACTTAGGCCAACATAACGCTCTTCACTGTATATTAAATACACATTTTTGTATTTATATACCAATATGTACAGATACCTGTACCTTGCTTTTAAATATATTTCATGTAAAAAAAAAAATTGCACAGGTCTGGCTTTTATCACTATGTAATTCTGACTTGTCCCAAAAGGAATGTTGACCAATGTTTGGGTCAAAATAAGGGTAAATATGATGCATATATTTGCCTAACATTTGATTGAGGATCTGCCTTTTCTAAAAAAAAGATGAGTTTTTTTTATGCACAAAAACAAGTTTGATTCTAGTCGCACTCTGAGGATTAAAGGATGAAACAAAGTATATTGCATAAAATTGGTGCCAAAGTGAGTGTAGACATAGGTACAGTAAGCAGTAATTCAGTGTTAATATAGCCATAGATAAGTTGTATGCCAATGTGAATATAGAAGTAGATAAGTGGCATTCCAATATGAGCATAGAATTAGTTAGGCTATGCTGTAGTATACTAATTAGAAAAAAGAGGTTCTGCAAAGTGAATATGTATTCTTAAAAAAAGGTACTAAAGTGTGGGTATGGCCAAGATGCAAGTCTGAATGTAGCCTAATACAGTAAGCCTTTAAAAGAAAAGGGCTAGTGTGAGTACAGAATTAAAAGGGAAGCAGTTAGCAGGTGTAGCCTTAGAAAGAGTATGAGTTTAGCCTTAAAATGAAAGATTGTAGTGTGAGTATGAGGGAGAAGTGGTAGTGTAAGTATAAGGAATAGGTGTTAGCATAAGTAAGAGGGAGAGGTGTTAGTGTAAATTTGAGGGAGAGGTGGTAATGTAAGTATAGGAGACAGGTTAAAGTGCATGTGAGAAGATACTAGCTAGAACAGAGCCTTAAGAAAAAGACTGCCACCACATCTTTTGGTGTTGAAGATATACTAAAAAAAAAAATGAGATTTTAGTAGGGGATTTAGAACCCTAAACCTTCAAAATAATTAAATTACAGAGGTGATAATGGATAATTTGTATTTATAAAACTTTGATATATTTTTCTTAAATGTAATCAGCATTATAACCAAAGTTGTATAAAAATATGTCCAGAATTCTGAGAGATTTACAAATCAGATTTTTTTTAAAAGATGTACTATACGGTTGTATAGTATTTTATTTGCCACAAGAAAAAAATAATAAATATAAAGCATTTTGGATATATTGTAATTTTTTGTAAAATTATCATTTAAAACCCATTTATGAAGGTTTTACAGTTTAAAATTTCAATACAGTAATATAAATAATTACTAAATTCCAGTGGGCAAAAATACGTTTGAGCAACGTTTAAGCGTCGGATCAAATTTTTCAACGTTTCGTAAACATAGAATCAATGTTAAATCAATATTGAATATTACATCAACATCATTTGCCCTGCGTGAAGTGAATCATAATATGGCACAAGTGCAGCAACTACTGTACCAATTTGCACACAGTAATGAACTGTGAAACCTCTGATCTCTTATCACCAATTAAAAACACAGTCATGCATTAAAAAACCATTTCATATATGTAATATACCAACTGTTATTGAATTAAAAAGGAAAAGTCTTAAAATTCACTTTTATATACTGTATAACAATTTCATTTTAACATCAGCGATAGCTTCATCAATATTGTCTACAGACTTGAAACAATAATTAAAAGTCATTCCTCACTAACTTAATGCCAGCATGTCTGACAATGTCAGCATGTCTGACAGTGCCAGTATGTCTGACAGTGCCAACATGCCTGACAGTGCCAGTATGTCTGACAATGTCAGCATGTCTGACAGTGCCAGTATGTCTGACAGTGACAACATGTCTGACAGTGCCAGTATGTCTTGACAGTGATAGTATGTCTGACAAATGCTAGTATGTCTGACAATGCCAGTATATCTTGACAATGCCAGTATGTCTGACAATGCCACCATGTCTGACAGTGCCAGTATATCTGACAATGGCAGTATGTCTGACAATGTCAACATGTCTGACAATGTCAGTATGTCTTACTATATCAGCATGTCTGACAATGCCAGCATGACTGACAATGACAATATGTGTGTGACAATGTCAGCATGTCCGACAGTGCCAGTATACCTGACAGTGCCAGTATGTCTGACAATATCAGCATGTCTGACAGTGCCAGTATGCCTGAAAATGCCAGTATGTCTGACAATGTCAGCATGTCTGATAATGAGATTAGTTCATGGTCCTTAGAAGCATTTTGAAATAATGATATTTAGAGTGCATAATCTGTTTACAGACAAAATAGTAGTACATCAATACTGCTGTAGCACTAGTACAGTAATGTACTTAAGCAGTAACAAAATGAGAACTCGACTAAGACTACAGATATGACAAAATTTACTTCACGTAGTGACTGATTACTGGAACAGTTTTAAAGAGATAGATTAATAACTAAATATGCTTCTATCAAAAGAAGGCAACTCAGATATGTATCTATCTCCACAATTGAAAAATATGTTTAGCATCTGGTGATGGTAGAAAAGAAGCAGATGTGGGGAAGTTGGAGTAGGATGACAGAAAATGGAAGTATTAGGCAGAATAGGAGCACATTAGGAGGAGTTTTGAGGAGGAAGAGAATGAAGATGCAGTAGAGGAGGAGGTCTGCAATATTGTACAATAATGCAGACTCAAATTTGGTACTGTATTAAGTACTGGAGAAGTACTGATGAGGTGTATATGTTAAGGTAATACTTGAGAGCTTTTTATAAAGATGCAATGGAGAGGACTTGAAGCTTTGAGCATTTAATAAATATTTACTGAAGTGTTAATGGAAGAGAAGACATTTTAAGCGTTGAAAACTGTCAAAAATGTGTTGGACAAATAATGATTGTGAGCACTATGAGTCAAACTAGAAAATATAGAGAATTGTTTGAGATGAAACGTTGGATGAATGTTACTGAGGTATCTTTGGGCAATGCAGTACAGTGTCTGATTACTGGATTACTGAAGAATGGTTGGAAGACCTTTCAGTAGTATTAGTGAAGACCTAAAATGATTTATTATTAAGGGAATTTTGATGGTATGATGAAAGACTGAGGGCAACATGTTGGAGCTAAGAAGAGGTAATTTATAAAGAGCAAGCATTAACACAGAATGACAATATAAAGCATGAAAGGAATATGAGAACAGAATAGGAGCTGGGATTGAAGGACGGAATGAAGGACAATGCCTGACCACTTGGACTATCAAAGGTCTAATACTAATAAGCAAGAAGGGTAGCCATCACTCTCCCAATAAGTCTAAGTGAATGGATGGACACAATGAGAATTAATGAACTTACTGGAGATGTGAGCAGATTGAATGGTTGGAGAATTATTGAATCAATGTTAGAGAAATTTTCAAGGAAAAGAAGGAATGTTGGGAATGTGTCAAATAGTAGACATATTGAAGGAGACTAAGAATAAAAAGTTTGCCTCAGCCAGTGTATTTCCATTGACATTACAATTTGATCTACCAGAAGGAATGCAAATGTTCCTAACAATATATTTTTATGAACAATGAAAATTGATTAGGAAAGTGTGAGAATATAAGAAAAATGAGTATGATACTGGATATTATAAGAAGAACCACCATTGTGGAGACAAATGATACACAAATATATTATTAAATGAAGAGACAAAGTATTAAAGTTAATGAGTAATGAAGATAATGGATATAGTATAAAGTAATGTAACAAGTGACTTCGAGATTCTCTCTTTGCACTAGTTAAGTTAGAATAGAACATTATATATATATTTAGGTTACTTTATTCTTTATTTTTTATTTTATATTCCAGTTTCCCTGATACAATTCACTATACAAGGAATCATAAATATGTTCTGCTCATATATAAAGCTGGCCACATGTAGGCACAATTGACTATAACAAATAAACTAAACTAAAACTTAATTAATCACCAGGAGATGTATTGCCAAAAATACAATATTTATTTTACTTAGCTCGACTCAGTATTTATGTATTGCTGGATAAAAAATTGAATTCTGTCATCATTAAGCCTTATTCCACTATTAACATTTCAAGGGCCTTGTTGTTATTAAATACAGTATATTGAAGTAACTTTTGTCTTTTCCAATGAAATGCAGATACTGACACCTCTAGAAAATAAATTTCTATATTATAAAAAGACATGTGATTAATTTGAATTGTATTAAGCTTATTTAAATAAGCATATTTTAAGTTTCAATTTCCATGCATGTATTTATTATAACAAATAAATTATATATACAATGGGGTCTCGACTTACGATGCTAATCCATTCCCAGAGACGGATCGTAAGTCAAAATATCGTAAGTTGAAGCGATTTTTCCCATAAAAAATAAAGGGAATCGAATTAATCCGTTCCCCACCCTCCAAAATATTATCATACAAATATATTTTATACTGAATACAATGTTTTTTCTAACTACAATACAGTACCTAAGTTTATCTTACCTTTATGGAGGGCTCTTGATGGCATGTGGAAGATGGTGATGAAGGGGGGGAGGAGAGGTGTTACTGTTTGGAAGGGAAGTCCCCTTCCATTATCACATCAGGCAGTGATGTTTTCTCTGGGGTACTCTATCTCCTACGTTTTGCCTGATTACCACTAGGACCTGGTTGTGGTTCAGTGCTTGTTTGTCTCACTACAAATTTGTCAAGAGACATTTGTTTTTCCCTTCGTTTTAACTTTTGTCTGTAATGATGCATCACTTTAGCACCCATAATGCCCTTTTTCTTAGCCAGTATGGCATATATCGTTGACTGAGATTTGTTGTACTGCCTAGCCAGTCCAACAACCCGCACACCATCTTCATAATTACGAATGATCTCTTGTTTCTGCTCTATGGTAAGTTCATCCTTACATGGGATCTCATATGTTGAGTCTTACCACTGACTTTCCAGGGACTCATGGCATGATATATAATAATTACTTTAATGTTCAAAATGCAAAAAATCACCACAAAAGCGAAATTTCTTATAGGCGCGATCGTCACTAAGCTGGCAGCTGTAGTAAACTAAGGCAGGTCGGCCGCGTGACCGGGAACCACGCGCTCGGTTGACCTGAACGTGTACCAATAAATATAGTAAGTCGACGACACCATCGTATGTCGAGTTGCATTTTTCGTTGAAATTTACATCGTTACTCGAAATTATTGTAAGTAGAGGCAATCGTAAGTCGAGATGCCACTGTATATATATATATATATATATATATACATATATATATATATATATATATATATATATATATATATATATATATATATATATATATATATATATATATATATATATATATATATATGTCGTACCTAGTAGCCAGAACGCACTTCTCTGCCTACTATGCAAGGCCCAATTTGCCTAATAGGCCGAGTGATTTTCCTTATTTTCAATAAATAGTTTCCAATTGCTTTTTTTGAATTCTTATCATTATATTATATCAAGAACATAAATTGTTGATTTAGTTATGTAAGTTTAGGTTAGGTTTAGATAGGTTAGGAAGGGTTGGTTTGGTTCGGTCATATAGTAACTAACTATGTTAGTTTAACCCTTAAACTGCGCAACACGTCATATGACGTTACCGAAAAAGTGCGCAACACGTCATAAGACGTGTTGGAGTACTACGCAAGATTTAAACGGCCCACAGATACACGGGGTTCACCACACCTTCATCAGGGCTCTTGTAAACAGACGCCATTTTAAAAAAAAATCGTGGGCCAAACTCCCGGGTGTTATTGGCCTCAGTATTGAGTGAGCAACCAAGCCTGATGCACGCAGCATGAGCTAACAGCACTGCTGTTCAGCTTGTGACCACAGCATCGCCTAAAAATGCCAAAATATACTTGTTCATGCTATTATGTAGCGATGATATTATTACAGAAGACCCCTGACTGTGATAAAACTGACCAGGGTTCTGATAATAGCAGGATTGTGGTGATATTTAGCGCTGTGCGCCATGGAGGGAGGAGTAATGCTGTGGGAGGGAGGGTGGTGGCGATGTCTTCTGACTGTGTGTGGCCACCTTTTATTGACTGCACTCAGCATTCCAGCTTAGTGGTTCACTATGGTGAACACAAATGTAGATACTTATATATAACGTGTGTATAGAGGGTATAAACAGCAAGAGAAGGTTTGGAGCCGCCATTTTGGTGAGGGCGGTGGCGTCGTCTGCACGACGCCACCGTGCAGACGACGGTGTTGTTTACTGATTACCACGATGGTCTTTGGGCATCATACCAGTTTATTTGTACAAGTATGGTGAATAAAACTGGTAGATATTTATATATAATGTGTGTATATAGCGTAATAACACCACACAGTATTGTTGGAGGAGAAATATTAGTGCGTCTGGCCTTGAGGGCGGTAGCCATCAGCTGACTGTGTGAGGTCCTACGTCTTTGTGCCTTTACTCACCATACAAGCTTAGATATACAGTTATGGTGAACAAAGCATGTAAATACTTATATATAACATCTGTATATAAGATATATAGCATAATAACACCACACAGTATTGTTGGAGGAGAAATATTAGTGCGTCTGGCCTTGAGGGCGGCAGCCATCAGCTGACTGTGAGAGGTCCTACGTCTTTGTGCCTTTACTCACCATACAAGCTTAGATGTACAGTTATGGTGAACAAAACATGTAAATACTTATATATAATGTCTGTATATAAGATATATAGCATAATAACACCACACAGTATTGTTGGAGGAGAAATATTAGTGCGTCTGGCCTTGAGGGCGGTAGCCATCAGCTGACTGTGTGAGGTCCTACGTCTTTGTGCCTTTACTCACCATACAAGCTTAGATGTACAGTTATGGTGAACAAAACATGTAGATACTTATATATAACGTCTGTATATAGTGAATTATAGCAAAAACAGTATTGTGGGAGGAGAATGTGGGCGAGTCAGATGACTGGAGGGAGGGCGGGAGTGGCTGGCTGGTACACGGCGGTCATTCCTCGTTACTTTTTGACTCATAATAGCTACTTAGTGGTTCGTTATAGTGAACAAAACATGCAGATACTTATATATAACCTGTGTATATAGTGTAATAACCGACAAAGTATTTGTTCACTGATTGATGAACATAATTGAATCAACAATATGCACACCATATTTTTGAGTACAGCAATGATTCACTCATTTTATTATATAAATATATCAAACTACACACTATTGAATAATATTACAGCAAAAAAACTATGAAAAATCAGAGACATTGAAATAATTAGGTAATTATCTCTTTGTGGCAACTCCGGCCTGACAGCTGGCGAGCAACAAATCGCCTGGGACGCATGCTGAGTCAGCGCCTATAATTTGCCAGACTTCCCCACCCAATAGCGGGCAATATATGCCACTTACTATTTTTTTATTATTTTTCCCGTGATCAGTGAACACAAATTAACAGGTTAGGAAGAAAAAATAATTTTATTTTTTTCAAAATGACACGCCTGTGGGGATGACAGGATATTAAACCCTGAGCATGTTAAGGGTTAAGGGTTAAACTCAAATTAAAAAAAATGAACTCAAACATAATGAAATGGATAGATTTATCATTTCATAAGAAAAAATAAGGAAAAATATATAAATTCATGAAAACTTGGCTTATTAGACAAATCGAGCCTTGCATAGTAGGCCAAATAGCGCATTTTGGCAACTAGGCACAACATATATACAATATATATATATATATATATATATATATATATATATATATATATATATATATATATATATATATATATATATATATTATGTCGTACCTAGTAGCCAGAACGCACTTCTCAGCCTAATATGCAAGGCCCGATTTGCCTAATAAGCCAAGTTTTCATGAATTATTTGTTTTTCGTCTACCTAACCTACCTAACCTAACCTAACCTAACTTTTTCGGCTACCTAACCTAACCTAACCAATAAAGATAGGTTAGGTTAGGTTAGGTAGGGTTGGTTAGGTTAGGTCATATATCTACGTTAATTTTAACTCCAATAAAAAAAAATTGACGTCATACATAATGAAATGGGTAGCTTTATCATTTCATAAGAAAAAAATTATAGTAAATATATTAATTCAGGAAAACTTGGCTTATTAGGCAAATCGGGCCTTGCATAGTAGGCTGAGAAGTGAATTCTGGCTACTAGGTACGACATATATATATATATATATATATATATATATATATATATATATGTCGTACCTAGTAGCCAGAACGCACTTCTCAGCCTACTATGCAAGGCCCGATTTGCCTAATAAGCCAAGTTTTCCTGAATTAATATATTTTCTCTAATTTTTTTCTTATGAAATGATAAAGCTACCCATTTCATTATGTATGAGGTAATTTTTTTTTATTGGAGTTAAAATTAATGTAGATATATGACCGAACCTAACCAACCCTACCTAACCTAACCTAACCTATCTTTATAGGTTAGGTTGGGTTAGGTAGCCGAAAAAGTTTAGTTAGGTTAGGTTAGGTAGGTTAGGTAGCCGAATAACAACTAATTCATGAAAACTTGGCTTATTAGGCAAATTGGGCCTTGCATAGTAGGCTGAGAAGTGCGTTCTGACTACTAGGTACGACATATATATATATATATATATATATATATATATATATATATATATATATATATATATATATATATATATATATATATATATATATATATTATATATATATATATATATTATATATATATATATATATATATATATATATATATATATATATATATATATATATATATATATATATAATTATTTCAATACATATTAATACTACTGAAATGTTCATACTATAGTATACTTCAATGAATTTGAGCATTAAATATATACAATTTAAAAAATCAATATATATTTCGTAACATTTTCCCTGAAGATAGTTGTTCTGACTGTATGTAAATATTCTGTCAAATTAAATGACCTGACACCATAACACTTGACATGTTTATTCTTGGAGACCCATTTAATTAATAATAACAATATTTTTCTTAACAAAAATAAATATATAAGAACTAACTTTTTTTAAATAATTATCTTATAATGAACAAGAAACTATTTGAGTTAGATTATCCATTTCAGAATTATATGAGAATGTAGACAGCATTCATGACAGTCACAGTAATATATAAACTTTTGTTAAATTATAATTAAATCTATTCATATTAAAAAAAATCATTTAATGTTTGAAGTAAAGAAAGTTTCAAACTTTCTGGTAACTAGCAAAATCTTACCATTCTGCACAACTTTCCATAAAAGTAGGTGCTTCCAAAAATTTCTGGAATTTAAGCTTATTTAAAGAATTAAATGTAAACTTTCTTCAACTGATTTGCATACTGTTCTAAATGCCAACAGGTTATTCAAGGAAGCAACAGTAATGGGCCACATGGCTAAAATTCCTGAGGAGTAAAACAGAATAGACTAAGGGGCATATGGAGACCAGATACTAAACTTGAATATAAAATCAGTACTGTATATACACAAGACATACAGTATACAGAGATTTCTCCCCATTTTCTTGGCACCACCGTTTAAATAAAAATTATGGAAACTTACTACTTTTATTCACACGATAAATAGTTAGCTTTCACTTAAAATCAATATTTTCTTTGGAGATGATTTGTGAAAAAGCAGTCGGCTCCTTCACCCACAAAAATGGCCTTGTGAAACATTTTTATACAAATTCTAAATACTGGTACAGTACAGAAAAACAAAATAAATTTATAGATTTTGCTGATACTACCAGATAAATTTTATATTTTCTGAAATGAGTTACAACAACCCACTTCCTGGCATAACCATTAAGTTGTAACTGTTGGCACAAAAAGAAGCAATGATAAAATAAACATTGCTGACTACAAGCAAAGACTACGAATTAATTACACAAATCAGAAGATGTACACAACCCTTTTCATGACTGCTATGGAAAACAAGAATTTGGTGATGAAAGCATGTACACTGTGTTATGCATGATTATGTCCTAAAAGCTATAGCACTGTACATATGTAGATAGATGGGTGTGCTTAGCACATACCTAGCATAGTGACCCTTAAACCACATTTATCACTATGGCAAATAATGACCACAAGGGAGCAGCAATGCCGAGAGAAGCTCTTGTTTGCAACCTTCAACCATGTGACCCGTATCAGTCCAGCAGCACAGACTTAGGGCACCACTATGCACCTAATACCACAACCTCAATGTCTGTTGTGTTTACATCAAGAGCAATTTCCTAGAGCAAATTTTACCTAATGGAACCTTTTATTATTTTATGCTACCATCTAATTTAACATTTGTTGCAAAGCACTTGTATTAAATCACTGTCACTTCTCAGTCAATTAATATGACAATGAATGCATAATGAGTTCTTGCTGTAAGCATCATTTGGCATGAACATGTCACATAAAATGAGTCTCGGAAGCAAGAATCTGATTATTTATTGGTGAACCAAGAAAATATTTTCTGTCTTGGCATGGAGTATATTTTGAGGTAATTTGGAAAATTAGATAAATTAAATAGAAAAAAAGAAGGAAAAAGTCGATTCACTCCAAAGATAAGGCAGGAAATTATAAGTGTTAAGGAAGAAGACAAACCTTGCCATTTATCACATCACTTTCTCCTTTTAACAGAAGTAAACTTGATTACATAGACCTTACCCCATTCAGGCTGTGAGAGTTGCATATTAGGATGAATGAAGAGAGCAAAAAGTGCTGCCAACAATGTAGACAAATACCAGGATGTGAGAAGACTATTAGTGTTTAACACTTTATCTGTAAGGACTTGATCAAATCTTACAGACAAAACACTGTCTACAAATCTAATCTAATCTCATCTTGATGTTTTCTATGCATATTTGTATACATACTAGATTGAATGTATTTGAGAATAAAGTTAATGTGCTGGACATGCACTGTTAAAGTTAAATTTAAGTCAACTCATTAATACTATTAAGACTTAACTGCTCTTCCTCACAAGTATGAAGAGGGAGTAAAGTTGATAGACAGCAACTTAGTCAAAGGCAATGAACGTGACGCATCTTGCCAGAAGTATGCTTCATGCTCACGGCACACCAGGACTATTGTAAACAATGTTACTGCCTCAATATACATAAATACCTCAAAAAACAGACAGAAAATGATGGAAAAAATCTATATACTAAACATAAAACTTTGGCATTGTATTTAGTAATATACTAAATATATATCTTTATTAAAAGTTTGCAAAATAGTGCTCAAAAATCCAAGAGCTTTAGATCAATAAAATTACATCAAGACATCTATAATCAGCAGTAACCATGGAGTGAAAAAAAGGGATTGGAGGAATATTGTGGGCCCAGAACTGCAGAATTGCTTCACTTCACAGCAACAACTGCCATTCACCCGCGAGGTTTTATCTTCAGCATTGGCACATGATAGCTGTCTTAAAACAATGATTCATATTGCATCAGAGCTTGCATATGAATCCCCTTGCATAATGAGATAATACTGATAGATGCCATCTGCAGTGTTGATATCCACAGCATAGAATGCAAACTATTATCAGCAAGCATTTCTTCTGTGCTATTTAAGAATATTTACACCATTCTGAGTAACAAAATCTAATAAATAACACTTAAATAATATAAAATAGAATGACCAGAAAAAGATTAGCATTTGAGTACTGTACATGACACATGCTTCGCTGCTAAGATCTGGTCTTGAGCGCCTCCATTAGGAAACTTCAGTGTACAGCAATAATCTGCCATCTAAACCACTAGAACACTACTTTGGTCACTTAGATTGGCCTAAGTGGGCCTTTCCCTATACAGGCGTGACACTAGTCCATAAATCACGAGATATATCTGTGGTACAGTAATCTCCCTGCTGTCTACTTACTAAACTTTCTTTCTCTTTTTCTTTATTGTCTTTATGTACTAAAGACATATACCTTGAAGAGACATACTGAGCAGGGGGCAGTAAAGGGTCCTCTCCCACTTCACTTTCCTCAAGCATCACATGATTTAAGTTTAGAGCGTCCAAGTTGGAATGTGCAGAGATCATGCCATCTTCACTCAAACTTGTCGTGAGGGGTGGAATATTCATCACCATATTACCACTCATTGACCGCTTTCTACTTGAAGATGCCACATTCTGCAGCCGATTGTTGATTGATAAGGATAATTTTCTGGTCTTGTCTGGAATTCTCATTTCAAGTGATAACGTATCCTCAATCTGCACTGAAGACTGGGGTCCATCTAAGCACGGCGAAATCAACCGTGGATAATTAATTAGGTGTTCAATTATTTGCAACACCTGTGGCCTTCTTAGTGGATTGCGATGCCAGCAAGTCTTCAACAACACATCTCTAAAGGAATAAAATTACTTTATCAAATGATGACCAAATTACACATTGGAAAATGAAAAACAACAACATTTCAGTCCGTCTTGGACCAGTATCAAATCATGTGATAGAGGAGAGGAAGGTACAGACAAATAAATAAGGTAAGAGAGTGAGATGAAAGGTAAGGAGCAGGTAAGAGATAAAAGTAAGAATAAGATGAAAGGCAAGAATGGAATGAGAATAAGAGGAAGGCAAGAATAAGAAAAGGGGTAAGAATAAGAGAAAGTTTAAGTGTAAAACTTTATTAAAGTCATATACAATAATTTAGCTATGATGCAATAATAAATAGGTCGACATATATATTTGTTGATACCTTGTTTTCCTAGTGTCCATAACAGCAAGGTATTTCTCTCAATTTCAACTCAATTTCTCTTAGATCACATAAACTGGAATGTAAATACAAGGCACTGGAATGCTGGGCTGTACAAATAGCATATTAATGTTTAAACGTGAAGAAAGAGATTTACCAGTCTGGCCAATGTAAACACGTGTACACTCATTTTATTATGTCAAAGACATAATAAAAAGGAAGGTGGCGAGGTATACAACAGGCAACGGAACAATTAATACCGCAATACCTGTACTTTCCAATAAAATTGTTCTACAGAAACGTCTTCTCCATGGCCTACAAAGCAGAGGAAAGAGGTGGAGGCCAAGACCGTCAGTAGTTTCAAAGCGTTATATGACAAAGAGTGCTGGGAAGACGGGACACCACAAGTGTAGCTCTCATCCTGTAACTACACTTGGGTAATTACACTTAGGTAATTACAGGGGTTACTATAGGCCATTGCTCCCCATGCCTCTCTGAGGGGGCCAGGTTCTGGCTTGTGGTCCCCAGTAGGCCCACAGATCTCCATACACATGACTGATGCCAAAGTCTGGCATTAGCATATCAGCCTAGTAAGCTCCGGGGAGCCGAAGGGGCTTCCCTCAGAAAAAGAGAAATAAACGGGGAAAAAATTGAGAAAATTCAAAAAAATCTAGGGGGAAACAATCGCCAGGTTCATAACATAAATGAGACAGTATTTTCCACTTGTTATGTTGATGATCAATGTTGATGAAGTATAGTTATTTACATGGAAGAGGTGGTGGTTGATGGTGTTGGGTTGACTGAAGTGGAGAATAATGGTGATAAAGTAACCTCAGATGTTGAAGCATTTGGGTCAACATGTGATGAGTCAGGTGCAGGGGAGGCAATGCCAGCTTTCTTGGAAGCCTTTGCAAAAGACTCTTTAATTAACATTTGTTTCATTTCCTTTGATCTTGCTTTAATAAACTTCATATACAAATTGTACTGGCTAATCATGCCCTTAGTTTCAAACTCACTGTAACTAGTGTCCATAAATACCAGAGTGCCATCAAAATGTTGCGGGCAAGTGGCAGGCTAGCAGGCAGGTTGGCTGGCAAGCAGGCTTGCTAGCTAGCAGGTGGGCTGGCTGGCTGGCTAGTAGGTGGGTGGGCTGGCAGCCTAGCAGGCAGGTTGGCTGGCTAGCAAGCTTGCTGGCTAGCAAGTCGGAAAACTTTATTTCCGACTTGCAATAGTATTCACTTTCTCTATTACTAATTTCTCGATCCACATTCCCCTATTACACTTGTTGGAAACCAATTTGCTAGTAAGCACACCCACACACACATGGTGGGCACACAGGACGTGGTCCTATGGGGTGGGTTCTGGCACCACGAGGTGGACTCCACAAAATTCACTTGTTATTTCCTTAAAGCACAAAAGTCGGATGGCAATCACTATGGTATATTGTTTAATAAGTTGAGAGGCACTTTATGAGTTATCTGACTGTGTTTAGTTCCTGTATCACTGAAATATCCCGAGATATGTGTTGTTTTTCACAGAGCTCGTGCTCTGTGTGCTTCCCCTCCCCACACGCTACGGACACACTACAATACGGTGTTGATATGGTTCAGATTTTCGGCTACCTTCCCTACCAGATGGTGGCCTTGGAGGCAGACTGCCCTGACTGACTGACTGACTGACTGACTGACTGACTGACTGACTGTCCTGACTGAGTGCCCTGACTGGTTGATACCTGGTTGATACCCGGTTGATGGGGTTCTGGGAGTTCTTCTACTCCCAAGCCTGGCCCGAGGCCAGGCTCGACTCGTGAGAGTTTGGTCCACCAGGCTGTTGCTTGGAGCGACCCGCAGGCCCACATACCCACCACAGCCCGGCTGATCTGGAACTTCTCTTAGAAAACAGTCCAGTTTTCTCTTGAAGATGTCCACGGCTGTTCCGGCAATATTTCTTATAGTCGCTGGGAGGACGTTGAACAACCGCGGACCTCTGATGTTTATAGTGTTCTCTGATTGTGCCTATGGCACCTCTGCTCTCCACTGGTTCAATCTTGCATTTTCTTCCATATCGTTCACTCCAGTACGTTGTTATTTTACTGTGTAGATTTGGGACTTGGCCCTCCAGTATTTTCCATGTGTATATTATTTGGTATCTCTATCGTCTCCTTTCTAGAGAGTACATTTGGAGAGCTTTGAGACAATCCCAATAATTTAGGTGTTTTATCTTGTCTATGCGTGCCATATATGTTCTCTGTGTTCTCGTGACTTGAAGAGTACAACCATTGAGATGGGATCCCTGGATTTGAAAGTTCTCGTACTCCATCCTATCATTTTTCTGGATGACGCAATATTTGCTTGGTTATGCTCCCTAAATGTTAGATTGTCGGACATCATT